>NC_090935.1:804504674-804814086 GCF_040938575.1 Ambystoma mexicanum | reverse complement strand
GGATGCTAGGGCCGGCAACTGCGGCGGTCTATCAACTGGCTAGGAGGGTGCGTGAGGGCAACGAGATCATGTCCTCCATGGCTGAATCAATAAACCTGCTGTGACTGCCATCGCAGAACAAAGGCACATCATCATGCCTCTGGTTGATTCTGCCAGTGCCACACCTAGCACATCAACACAAGGGAGCCCCGTGCGGTGCTCACTTAGGTTGACACGTCGGATGGGGGCCCATCCACCTGCAGAAAAGAGGGGGCGGAAGTAGGCCTTGGTCTACAGTGTGTGGTGTGGGGAATCAGTTGGGGAAGGGATGTTGGGGCGATGTTTGTTTGTCAGTGGGACTTTGGGTGTAGGATGTGTGGCGGGTTGGTGGATGCAAATGTGTTACACAGGGAAAAGGCGTGTTGGGGAATATTTAGAGGACCTTTTGGTGCTGGTTGTTCACCTGGTCACGACTGGACAGATGTGCATGTTCAACCTGTTTCATGATGTACATAGTTCACTTTTCATTAATACACTAGTGTAGGCAAAAAATACAGTTGTCTGGGTATTTCTGGAGTGTTTAAGTATTTAATGTTACACAGTGCACATCACCCAGTGTGACCACCTCCATTCCCATGTGTGATGAATTTATCAGAAAATATTTGCAACCAGTGCTTGTCGTGTAGCCTGTCCATCATGGTCATGGTGATGTTGAGGGATCCCAGCTTCCTCATCATCATCATCATCATCTTCCTGTGGCATCATGTCCATGTCCGGGGGCAGGGGTACATTGTGAGGGATGCACATGTTGTGCAACATTGCACAGACCATCACGATATGGCCCACCCTCTCAGGACCATAGATGAGTGCCCCCCAGACCTGCTTAAGCAGCAGAAACGACCCTTCAGTAGTCCAAATGTCTGTTCCATTGTCACGTGAGTCTTTGTATGGGTTCGATTGTATGCCTCTTCATGTCGGTTACGTAGACGCCTGATTGGGGTCAGCAGCCAGCTCATCAGTGGATACCCAGCGTCACCTGCATGTTGGCATGAGAAAGGGTAGATGTGATGTTTTGCATCTATTGACCAACATGGTTGTAACAATTGTGCCCTGCCAGGATGCACAGGGTTTCCAATCGTGCAGTGTGCACCTGTACCCCAGGATGGTGCACTGATGCGATATGTAGACATGCCCAACGTGGCCCACACAGCAGGCTGGTTCACAGCACTGGAAACATACCCCCCCAATCATTACCCCACATGGCCCACCCAGCAGGCAGGTTCCCAGAAGTGGCAACATACCCCCCCAATCATTGCATCCTCACCTTGCTTGATCTCTCTTCTGCCTATGACACTCTCAACCATGCCATCCTGCTCAACTGTCTCTGTGAAAACCTGGGTATCACCGGTCAGGTTCTGGCGTGGCTGACTTCTTTCCTCTCCGACCGACCTTCCCAGGTCCAACTTGAGTCCTTCCTCTCTGATATCTTTTTCTCTACCTGTGGTGTCCCCCAGGGATCTAACCTCTCTTCAAGGCTGTTCAACCAGTACCTGGCACTCCTTGCTCACCGCATTGCTGCTCTCTGCCCCAACTTTCAGTGCTATGTGGATGATACACAGCTCATTTTCAGGCTACCCTCGGTCTCCTCCTCCCCTTCCTGCATCTCTGACTGTCTGTCTGCTATCCAGGATTGGTGTGCCACCAATGACCTCTGCCTTAATGCCAGTAAGACTGAGATCCTACTCATCGGCACACCCACTCTCTCCTTCCCTGCAGCCCTCTGGCCAGCCTCTCTTGGCCAACTTCCTGTTCCCACCTGCAAGGCAAAAAATCTTGGGGTCATCTTCGACTCCACACTATCCTTCTCTCCTCATATCTCCGACATCTCTAAGAGGTCACACTACTAGCTGCACCTCCTCAGAGGTATTCTTCCTTTCCTCTCCTTCCCCCAGAAGCTCACCATCTCCAGAGCCCTGGTTCTCTCTAAGCTAGACTACTGTAACATTGTGAGGGATGAGGGGTCTCTATCTAAATCTGCCTGCCTCTACTCTCCGCCCTTTGCAACTTATCCAGAACAGGACTGCGAGACTTGTCCTTGGCCTCAAGCCCAGGGATCGTATCTCTCCAGGACTGAAATCTCTGCACTGGCTCCCAGTGGCTGCAAGGATTAAGTTCAAAACCCTCTGCATTGTCCATAAGGCCTACTGGGGCCTCGGGCCGAATTACCTTCAACTCTCTCTTCCCAAATATCTTCCTTCTCGAGCTCTTTGCTCATCTGCCTCCAACTCCCTCACTGTCAGTCGCTTCTCTAAGCAATGACTTGGTGGTAGATCTCCCTCTTCGGCAGGGGCCTCCCTCTGGAACAGCCTTCCTGCCTCCCTGAAACTTGAGGAGAACCATCTCCGGTTCCGTAAGCACCTCAAAACCTTCCTCTTTGCTTCTGCTTTCTCTCCCTCTCTCCCCTGCTGAATTCCTGGCTGAATCTTCACTGGTCAAAACTACCTACCCACCCAGTCTGATTCGGGCACAGGGACTGCCAGTTGCACACCTGCACTGCCTCCCCTGGCAATCCTGCACCTAGGGACTGTTTCTGTCTAACTACAGTCCCCCTATCAGCACTTATGTCTGAACTTACCTTGCACTTGCCACCATCTGGCTGTCTATTATCTTATTTATTCTACTACCCCTTGTACTGCACTTTCCCCTCTCCTTTCCCCCCTTGCACTTTTCCCCTTTCCCCCCCTCCCCTGCACTTGCGCGATCTGAATGACACCTGGCCTAGTAGGATCGTTGTCTGTCGTCCCTTTGTTCTCCCCCTTGCCTCATCGCGCCTTGCAACACTTGTGTATAGGCACGTTATAAATGCCATATCATATCATATCATTACCCCACATGGCCCACCCAGGAGGCAGGTTCCCAGCACTGGCAACATACCCCCCCCCATCATTACCCCACATGGCCCACCCAGCAGGTAGGTTCCCAGCACTGGCAACATACTCCCCCCCAATCATTACCCCACATGGCCCACCCTGCAGGCAGGTTCCCAGCACTGGCAACATAGCCCCCCTCGTCAATGCATGTGGCACTGTGGTCAGGCTCACCCAAAAGCCAGGTATGGGGTCCAGCATGTCGTTCCATGTAGCAGGGCAGCGTCGAGTTCCGCAGGACCATTGCGTTGTGTGTGGAGCCTGGGTACCTGGCACAGCAGTGTGTTATTATTTGGATAGCATCACACACCATCTGGACCTTTAGCGAATGGTACTGCTTCCTATTGCGGTATACGGCCTCAACCGCATGCCACACCACTATCTCAACATGTGTGCAGTCTATCACACCAATTACATTCGGCATGCCTGCTATCACATGCAATACAACTTTGGTAGCGTTTACCTCTGCTGCGTTCCGTGGCATGCTGATGTGGTCACGTACATGTTTGAGGAGTGCCTGTAGTACCTGCATCAGCACACGGGAGAAGCAGGGTTGTGATATCCCGTGGAGTTGGCCCACTGTATGCTGATAACTTCCTGTCGCCAAAAAGTGGAGCAAACACACTACCTTCAGCAAGGGGGGATGGCTATGCGTATGTTGATGACACTCACGAGGTCATCGTGTATGAGGTCCACTATTGCCATTATGCTGTCCCTGTCCAGCCGGTAGGGGGTGTGGATTTGTGCTGGGGTTAGGGTAAATGGGCTCACACGTTGCTGGGGTATTGTTGGCTACCTGCGGGGCTCAATGGCCTGCACATTGGGCATGTGCTGTGCCCTTCTCGCCATCCGTCTCCTCCTGCGCATTTGTTGCATGGCCTGCCCCACTGCCTTCTCATAGAGTAGCTTTTCCTGCATGTACTCCTGCTCCAGCAGTGCTAGTGGTAGCATTTTTCCTTTGGGAGGGGTGTGGTGTGTGCGTGTGCTGCCTTTATGCTGTGCCTGGGTTTCAATGGTGTCCACCTGTGCTGATTTTGTGCTCCTGTGGCTAGTTTCTGCTCACCTGATCCCTGTTAATGCCAGTCCTGCGATGCCGGTATTTAAGGCATCATTTGTGGCCTTATTTCCGGTATGTCCATGCCGGTATTTGCATGTCCGTCCACCTCGGAATGTGCACTGCTCTGCGGCATGCCGGTGTCGAGGGTACGGCAGGCGTCTGTCAAGGCTCCTGCTGGTATCAGGGATGCCGCTCACGGAGCGGCCAGTGCCGGTCAGGGCCATCTTAAGCTTTTTTGGGGCCCTGGGCATGGACATCGTTGGGGCCCCCCTCAATCAAACCAAAGGAATTAAGTGATCAAGTATATCTGGTGGCACCCCCGCCCCACCGTGAGCAAAACCCATAGGTAGACATGCCGCCTTGTAGCATTCAAAATAAGCATCTTTACTCCCTTTAAGACCCCTTACCCTCTTCATTCTTGCTCTAATCAGATTGATAAACAAGTAGCATTTGAAGGCCAACATTAGCAATCTACGAAGAGGTTACTTCTCTTCTAGTATAGAAACAGGATACATTTTATCAATATCATCCGGGAAGGTATGCAGCCTGTAGTACTAATGCAGTACTGTATGTAAAAGGTACATGTAACCCAGAATAGGCAGAGAGCACACATTAGCTGACTCAAGATAATGCAAAAGTGCTCAAGCATGGATAGAGTAGACCAATTGTAAGGAAGGAGAAAGCTACACATACCATAGCATGGATAGTGGAGGCAGATTAGAAGCTACCAGGAAGGTCCCTCTATCCAGACAGACTGAGATTAGAAGTGGGACATGGTTTTCAAATAGCGTTGCCATTAGAGATCAAGGGAACAAGTGCCTGTGGTGTTCACTATATCAATGCTCACTATTATAGCGGTAGCAACCCTATAGCCAGTGAAACCATGAGGGAGGCTTTTATGAAGATCATACCCTGAGAAGGAAATCACACTGGGGGGCTGACAATGTTGAAAGGTTTGGGGACTGGGAACACTGAGAGGTTAGGCAATACAAGATTAAATGAGATGCCCAGGATCACATATTGCTTAAGAGGTGAAGCTGGGATTTGTGCCAACTCTGTAGTTTCTGCATTTGAACACTTTCTTTTCCAGCTCTTACCATGTACTAAAACAATCTCATTTTATAAAACTGTCTTGCAAAGTACATAAATCACATTTCCAAACCTGACAATTTTTTAAACCAAAATATTACAGAAGGTTGTTACGCAAAATGGGAATGATTCTAGCTACATTCGCTCCGTCATCAAAGGAAGTATATAAGTACCTGCATACCAATCGATGTGATTTAACAGATTTAATCTAGGTATGTCTTTTGTACTTTTAAGATTTAAATACTTCCAAAACAATGGGTTGTGAAATTGTCATCCATAAATGTGCAGAAAATCCTTTGACTTTTATACAAAAAGCAAAATGTTGTTTGTGTCAAACGAACAGACCTTAAAATATGCTTGCCCAATGCCTACAACATCTGGTCCGCGCTCTCCTGTCTACCACCCCTTCCACTGAAATGGCCTACATAAGAAGAAAGATCAAGTAATGAGCTAAACGATGCCACCAGCATGCAAGAAGGCAAACCACGCAGAAGACAGCACAGTAATGCAAGAGATATATGATTTGACCAGGATCACTGTATCGTCTGCTGGCAAAGCCAGGATACAAGCATGAACACTTTGGTTCCACAGTCTTTTATTCACCTTTTGGTCTAATAGTTTATGCTCATCTTTGGAGGGGATTGCCTAGGTTTTAGAACGCCCCATCTGAACAAACCAATTTCTAGACCTTCACCATACGAATGACATGTTAGTTTATATAGCAACCCCTATCTGGTGCAGGAGCATTGCTGATAATAGCACCTCTTATGTTGCAAAACCAAGTACCTATGCAGGTAGGTTTATAAACTTCAGACATAAAAGGTTCAGCCAGCATTGCTGTAATGTGCTCTTCTAATCTTTCATATGAACACACATCTCTGCAATGCGTGCTTAACACGCTGAGCTAACGTCGGAACCATTGTGGCACTCAATTTATCAATATGGATTTCAACTTTGGCTATTGCACATGGTCAACATAATTCCCACAAGAAGGAAAGAATGCTACAGAAGTTGTGCAGTATGGAACACACAAACTATGTATTCCACAGTGAACACAGAAAGCATAACATGATTAATTGATCAAGGCAGAATGAACTTGTCAAAACAGACAGGCAATAGGTTTAGCGCCTCAGCAGCATGCCATAAAATCTCCTGGCGTCTGCTATTTAAGTCTGGTGAACAACGGAATCTTAATTTAGATCAGGTAGCCTTGTGGGGGCCCCCTCCAAGGTGGGGGTCCTGAGCAAGTGTCCCTTTTGCCCTCCCACAAAGACGTCTCTGGTTCTGGTGCTGGTAACTACTCCCTAAAGGGTCATAATTATCCAGTTCGGTAAACGATGTTTGTTTGTTTATTGATTTTGTATGGTGCGCCAAACCCAAAGGTAACTGGGCGCAACAGAGAACAGAAAAATATGAGTACTTAAAAGCTTAGTTACAGGGTAGGGCACAATATAAATATAAAACATTACATTTTGGCAAATCAGTTAAAGAATGTACATATATACAGTCGGATTGAGTAGGATCTGTTGGTGTAAATAGAGGCATAGTTAATCTAGGGGGTCGTTAGAGCATATCCATGTGAGAGTATTCCGCCTAAAGCTATAGTAGGATTGGTCTGTTCTAATGTTAAGTGGGAGAGCATTCCAGTATTGGGCTGCCTTCATTGAGTAGCTGCTTCCGCCCGTTTTTTTGTGTCTAAATTTAGGTACCTGTAGGGAGTAAGAGTTGACATTTCTGGTGGGGCGGTTTGAGGTTTTTCTTACTATTCTAGCTGCCAGGTAGGGGGGGCTGCGTTGTTTAGACATTTGAAGGTGAGTGATGCCGTTTTACGTGAGATTCTGTCACAGATTTTGAGTCATTTGTATTCTCTTCTTTAATTGATAATGGCCCTCATTACGACCCTGGCGGAGAACCATGGTGCAATTTGCACCATGGTCCATGGCGCTAAGCTGCCAATTCCGCCATGGTGGTTGGCGGACTTACCGCCCCATCCCGACCTTGGCGGGGCGGTAAGTCCCCAATCCCCATTTTGCCCTTCCCCATTCCCATTCTTGCCCCATAGGGCATAATGGGAGTGGGGAAGGCGTTAATTACGCCACTGTAAATTACGGTGGCGTAATTAACAACAAGTCCCGTAGCGCCATGGATTTTTCCGCCTGCAAAAAGCAGGCGTAAAATATCACCATGGCGCTACGGGAACTCGTAGTCAGGCGGAAAGGTACGCCATGCTCTACGCCGGCGTAAATCCCTTTCCGCCAGGGTCCTAATGAGGCCCAATGTGTTCCTTGGCGTGTACGTTTAGGGCAGTTCTAAGGGCGTTGTTTTGCAGTGTTTTAAGTTTGTCAGTGATGTATTTATTGGCTCCCAAATACAAGGCATTGCAATAGTCAAGTTTGGAGAGTATTAGGGCGTTAGCTATAATGATGCAGCTGGCTTGGGTGAGGAAAGTTCTACTTGCCCTGATAAACTTGCACGTGTAGGCGGTAGAGGATGCTAATGAGTTCACTTGTTTCTTTAGGGTCAAGGCTGAGTCAAGGTAAAAGCCTAGTGTTTTCACTGTTTTGGCTACTGTAATAATATTGCCATCAATATTAAATGCTGAGTAGTTGGAGTTGAGATTTTTTGGGTTGCGTCGGAACCGAGGAGCAGGATTTCGCTTTTATCATTATTCAGGCATAGGCCGTGCGTGGCCATCCATGCCTGAATGATGAGGTATATTTTGTTTACCAAGGCCGTGTCAGTCGAAATTGCCCAAAAGGGGTATGAGGATCTGAGTGTCATCAGCATAATTAGTATATGTGACACCCAGTCTTTCCAATTTGTCAAATAGGGGATTGGTAAAGATATTGTACAGAGTTGGCGAGACACAAGAACCTTGGGGTACACCGCAAGTTATTTTAATGGGGTCTGCTGATGCCAATGTGGAGAAGACTCTCATTGTGCGGTTGTCCAGGAATGATTGGATCCAGGCTATGGCCTCATTTGAAAAGTGGGCCGCTGAAGCCAGGTGTTCACACAGGACCGTGTGATCCACCAGGTCAAAGGCTACCGACAGATCAAGGAGGAGTAGCATAGCGGTGTTTCCCTTGTCATTGAGCTCGTCGAGCTGTGTTTTAAGATCAATTAAGGCTGTCTCTGTACCGTGCTGCGGTCTGAATCCGGATTGGCGAGCACCTAGGAGTTGGTTGGTTTCAAGATATTGCTGAATTTGTAGGTATGCTACTCTGTCTATTATCTTTAGTAGGAACGGTACAGTGGTGATAGGCCTGTAGTTGGTGGGGATAGCAGGGTTTAGGGTTTGCTTCTTGAGGAGAGGCAGAACCCAAGACTCTTTTAGATTACTTGTGATGGTGTTGGAGGAGAAGGATGCATTAATCAATTTGGTTATGAAGGGCGCTAAATCCCTGGCAGCATCCTGAATTATCTGGGATGCGCAGCTATCGCCTTTACAGTTGGATGGTTTGAGGGATGCGATAATCCTTTCTGTTTCCAGGATGGAGATTTTGGTGAATTTGAAACTTTAGTGCAAACTTTTTGGGTTAGGCCGTGTTCAGCTAGCATGGTGGCTATAGCCTGGGCTGATTTGTCATCAGGATCATTAAAACCTAGATTCAAGTCACCTAATAGTAGGATTTGGGAGGTTTCTTTTATGTTATTGGCTAAGAGGCTAGATAGATCTTCCTCGAAGGTTCCAATGGGGCCAGGTGGCCTATATATTAGGTAGATGGTTAAGGTGTTGCAATTGGAGATAGGAAATTTGGCGCTGAGGAGTTCGCATGATTTGAGGGGTGGTTGAGCTAGTAGTCTTAGAGCGAGGTTGGTTTTTGCTATAATGGCCAGACCACCTCCTCTACTATTAGGTCTGTCCATTCTGATTATTTCATAGTTTTCAGGAATTGCTAGAGAGAGTGATGGACCTGCTGCTTCATGCAGCCATGATTTGGTGACTGCCAGGAGGTCAAGGTTGTCAGAGGATAAGGTAACAGCTATTTCAGTGGCGTGGGCCACTAGGGACCTGGCATTGATCAAGGCTCCGGATAGCATGGTTGCGTTAGGTATATTCTGGACTGTTATTGGGATGAGTTTAGGTTGAGTAGTATTGTTGCAAGATATAGTTAAGTTAGGCCATACCTTAGGGTGCCGTGAGGTAGGTTTAGTTGAGTGTAAGGGACCTTGTTGTTGTAACATATAGGCTCGTAAAGGCGTGGTAATCTAGCTCGAACTCTGCTGTTTCTGTCCATGGTGGGACAGGGTACGTTTTTAGTGGAGGACATGATTAAGGCAATGATAGGTATGGTAAGGCACAATAAAGGTATGTTAAGGCGCAGTAAAGTGGCCACCTGAGTCTTGTTAAGGCACATCGTAAAGAGTGGGTAGGAGGGGTGGGAGAAGCAGTCTAGCTCAGCATAGGCAAGGGGCGTATAGGGGAGGCTGGTCCGAATGGGTTGTTCCAAATAGGCACACAGTAGCCGGCAATAGGCAATTTCAAGGGGTGCACAGTGGCTGACAATTGGCTAGTTCAGCAGGCCACACAATAGTTTAGCAGGCAGGCTATTTAGGCGGGCTCACAGTGACTGGCAGTGGGCAATGGGTAATTTCACAATAGTTAGCAATTGGCTGTGACAGTGGAATACACAAGATCTGGAAAAAAAAATGGCAGGCAGTTTCAAGTGGGCGCACCGTGGCTAACAGTAGGTTTTCACACACTTTGGGCCTCATTACGACCCAGGCGTTAAGGGGTTAACGGCACCGTAAAAGGCTGCGGCGCCGTTAACCCCTTAATGCCTTACTACGAGGTCCCTTTGCGGCTCCCGACCCTAACGGCTGGTCTAGACCAGCCGTTAAAGTAGGGACCCGCAAAGGGAACCGGATGACAATTACGGTACCGCAATTTGCGGTACCATAATTGCCGCCTTCCCCATTACCATTGAGCCCTATGGGGCAAAAATGGGAATGGGGAAGGGCCATGGAGAAAGGGGGAATTACCGCCCCGCCAACCTTGGAATGGGGTGGTAATTCCCCCTTTCTCCATGGCGGACTCCGGCATGGACCATGGTGCTAATAGCACCATGGTTTAGCGCCGAAGTCCTTATGAGGGCCTATGTCTGGTAGTAACAATAAGCAATTTCAAGTACACAGAAGGTCAAATAGTGGTAAGTACTTTATTTAAACTAAGTATATTGTGGTAAGTACCGTACTTTATCGTGGTTATGGCACTAATAGTATGGAGAACTGTAGGCTAGACCACGGCAACAGGAGTAAAGATATCAAAGCATTTCGTGAGAGAAAGGGCAGGAATGGACAAAAGCTATAAGGATAGTTGTTAGACCGTGTCACTGTAGCGGGCATAACATCACAACACATTCAGCACGTAAAGGCAACTGCAAACATTACAGCACAGTGCATAGTGGGCAGGAAAGTGGGCAGCTAAATTCAATTTGGAATACCCGTAGAAGGCAGCTAAGATTGTGAAGGCGCAGCACGTTAAAAGGCAGCAGAAACGTTTTGCCAGAACACGTGTAAGGCAACTGCACAAGATTAGGATTAGGACAGCATGTGAAGGGCAGCAGATGCAATTTGGAGTAGCACACAAGAGTAGGCTAACGCATGATAACATAGCACGTTCAAAGGCAGCAGAAACGGATTAGCAGAGCATGTGATATGCAGCTAAATTCATTTGGAGCACCATGTAAAAGGAAAATAATTTAGGGATTACAAGTATCTAGTGCAACTAATAGGCAGTTGGCCAGCTTCAGTCATATGGTGGAAAAAAAAAAGTCTCACAAAGCCATACTTGCCAACATTATTATGTGACCAAAAAGATGTAGGATTTTTCACTTTTCTAAAATAATACTTTGCATAACAATTACATCACAGGAAAATAAAAAACATACATTGTTGGCACCACTGGAGAATTCTAAAATACACAACCCATCACACAGCACAACATGGAAAGATGTTCAAATGTTTAAAATGTATAATTCTGAAGGGTAAGTTAACACCAAACTAAATTACTTAACTACACAGAAGGTAACCACACAGAGCTGGTAGGCAACGTTTGCTACTGTTCTGAAGCAGCAGCCTGGGCAATACATACGTGTTCCTGCAGTGCAAGATGAACAACTGAAACCACATGGAGACTGATACCCTCCTCAGGCTGATATGCAGATGCTGTGTGATGGTGGCACGCTCTGCCACTTGCCTTCACTGATGGTTCACCCAAGACCTGTCCCGTCCAGAGTGCAATGCGTTGCATGCTTTGTCCCTCTCAATCAGCCTGCCTTAGAGTCACATACATTACCTGCCCCTATAAAAAGCTGTAGGATCTGTCACCCAAATCTGTAGGCGATAGGATTGTTTAAAAAGCAGTAGCCTACTGCCTAAATATATAGGGTTGGCAAGTATGCAAAGCATTCGGTGAAGGCAAAGTTTGCAGCTGGAAGTGGTGATTGGAGGTGATGCAAAAGAGCCACAGAGTGGATGTGGATTGAAAAACAGGTGGAGCAAAGTCAGTAAGTGGGGAAATGACGGCTTACCAGATATTGGCAGGAGCGCAGCACCGGGAATAGAGAATCAGCAATGGTAATGGAACATGACTCTTGGAACTCGGCTCCAGAAAGGCACACGACAGGAAAGGTGCCTTGGTGCTTGTGCCTTTGTGTGAGGGCCAGCTTGAGCCTGCCGGCTCGCGATTGGATGAGAAATAGAGTCTGACAGTCAGTCAGATCGGATTCCTTGGTCTGTTGTGGTTCAGGGCAATGATATGGATGAAAAATAGCGAGCAGCCATTTTGGAAGGGCTTAAGCCTCGTGGCATGTAATGGAGAATATTACACTAAAGTGTAATCGAGGCCAATTTCAACAGAATTAACCTTGTGGACAGGCATCCGGGGTACATAGACGATTAGTGCAAGGGATCCGGCGAGAAAGGTGATTATTTCCCAGTAACATGGTGCAAACTTCAAAATGCAGCTAAAATAAGTCAAATGGCCTACCTTTGATTCCCTTACCGGCATCGTTATTACTGGACCGCCAACCTTGTAATGAGGCCCAATGTCTTTATATGTTGCCCTTATTTATGCCTGCAATAATGTCTCTCTTCTGTTTTCTTCCCTTAGATGGAAATGCGGCCTCAATGCAGCTGTGAGACGTGGCTGGATGGGAGATGGATGCTACCACAATGTTCGATAGAAGGTAAGTGATGGTTTAAGGAAAAGCGCAAAGTATGGCGAAACGCAACCTTAAACTGACTGTTTTTTCAATGTCTAACCTTGTCTTCTGTTTTTCCTTGCAGGCGCTGCTGTCGACGATGGAGTGTGTTGTGCTGCGGTGCCAAGATGAAGATTTTGGCTTTCCGGAAAGTGTAAAGATGAATACTTGGTTCGCCGAACAGATGTACAGGTAAGAACAGCTTCCCCCAGTTGGTAAGTATGCTGGCAGGAAGCAGGATGTCCAGGAAGCAGGATCTTCAAAGGTAAGTCTGACCTCAGACGACGGTGAGCGTTACTCTGCTAGCAAGTGCAGAAAACTGCTAAGCGTCTGTCTTGAGGATCGGGGCAGCTTGTATAGCTGAGATTGTTGGCACGCCCATTCGGGCCTGCTTACCAGCCACACCCTGCCACTCTTAGAGAGTGAGCACGTGCGAAGGCGACCCCTGCATGCCTGTGCCCCTGACTTCATGACCATGACACATAGATGAATGAGCTTGGTAAGTAGGTCAGCAAGACAGTGAAAGGCATGATCAGTGGCTTGGTAGAGCACCTGAGGAGAAAGGGGGATATTCTCCTGGCATGCCTTCTGTTTGTCCACTGGGACGCTTGTAGTCCACACAAAAGTAGACTTCAGTGTTCCCACTACTAGATGTTTTAGGTACCAGTTCGATAGGGCTAGCCCATGGCGTATGGGGAGGCTCAATCACCCCTAAGTCAGGTATCTTGGAGGCTTCCTCCTTCATGGTGTCCTTGACCTTGTCAGACATCTGGCAAATTCTGCTTTTCACCAGCTAACTTCCTCCAGTGTCAATATCATGGATGCGCCAAGCAATTTTTCAAGGGGTCAGTAAGAACAGACTCATGCACCAGTCCAGCAGCTGCCAGTAGTCCTGCAATCTCCGTTGCCTTGCAGTGACACAACTGTGGACTCTGCGTGCAGAAAATCTGTGAGGGGATCTATCTCCTGCTCAATATCGTTGTCTGTCACAAGTGGCAAAAGCAAGTCATCCCGGCTGTAATGAGGTTTTAGTTGGTTGAAAGACATGAAAGACCCTGTGTGTCTGCCCTGGGGCCTTTGAGGTAGTTAACCTATCTTATCTCTTCTAGAACCACAAAAGGCAGTCTATTTATGATGAAGGGCTCTGAGCCTGACAGGTTCCATAATCCAGACCATCTGCCCTGGAGTATTTTCTGTCACTCTGGCTCTTTGATCATGCCAGTGATTCATGAGCTCTTGGCGGACCTTGGAATTCTGGGTACTGTGTTCTCTGTACTTGGCCATCTTGGATCTGAGACCAAGTACAAAATCCATTAGTTCGAGAATGAGTTTGGGGTTCACCCGTCCATCCTTCCCACGCCAATCTTAGGCGATCCCAAAAGAATGGTCAACAGGAGCGCAAAATGAATACTCAGATCAGTAGTACCTCCCAGTGGACATGTTATATGCCGTATCTTGGTCTTCTTAATATTCATGAGTAAGTAATTAGAGGAAGTATAATTTTGGAAGGCAATGAGAAATCTCAGTAATCCTACTCAGGTACAGTCCAGCAGGATTACATCATCCGCATAAAATAACCAAAATAGTTTAATACCAAAGATGTTCGGAGAAATAAAAGCCGATTTAGCTAACTCTTCACCCATATCATAAAGATATAAATTGAAGAGTACAGGGGCCAGAATACATCCTGGCCTTAATCCTGTATAGGTGTTCATTTAAATCCGCTGGGATACCGCCAACGCAAATAGCGTTACCGCAACTCAATCCGGTGCTATTAGTGCTGGATCCCGAGCTGTGCTAAGGCTGTTATATGGACTCTATGGGGCAGTATTTGCACTGCAAATGGGTGGAGAGTTTTACCACCAGCAGAATACTGGAGGTAAACCTCCAACTTTCCGCCCAAACTCAGGATTTGGCAGAGCGGTAATGCAGCGGTAATAGCATTGCTGCCGCATTTTTTACGCTCGGCCAAACCCCTGATGAGGCCTTTAGTGTGATTTTTAAATTTGTGTCAGTATGGCGATATATGAAAATATTGAGTAATTGATTTTGAGTCCCCCTTAACTTTAATTTCGACCAGAGAAGATTTCTGTTGACTTTATCGAATGCCAGTGAAAAGTCTATACTCGGAACAAAGTGTGGTAAACCTTTATACCAAAATGACTAGCTATTTGAAACAATGCTAACCCAGTTAAGTTAATTCCAACTCCTCTGCAGAACCCTGTATGATTTTTATTTTTAGAATACCCCTTTTCTGGTCCCATTGATTTAATTCTTCAAGGACCAATGATGAGAAAAACTTTTTGCATCAGAATCTAATAACGCAATGGACCTATCATTCATAGGGTT
This sequence comes from Ambystoma mexicanum, assembly GCF_040938575.1. Taxonomy (NCBI): domain Eukaryota; kingdom Metazoa; phylum Chordata; class Amphibia; order Caudata; family Ambystomatidae; genus Ambystoma; species Ambystoma mexicanum. The sequence continues at coordinate 804,799,477 of NC_090935.1, read as the reverse complement.
AATTTTATTTCCTCTCTTATAAATTGTTGCCACATGCAAAACATTTTTATGTGGTTGCAGTGTGTTTCTCTTTTAATGCTTTCTGAAATAATATGCATAAGATGTTTTCCCACAGTTCAGAACTGTGCTGAATGAGTCTGTCGCATAAACCATTCGGACCTGGGACATGGGAAATCCCACTCTTAATAACAATTGTAATGTTATCTTCTACATCAAAGGTCAAGTGCCAACTTCAGCAGATGTCACTACAATGATTTCTTCAGGGGAATCTGCAAACAGGGCTGAATAGTGAACTTCCCATGTCAATTCCAAAATAGGATTTTCCTGAATGAACAATTGAGAGCGACCAATATCACTAGTCATTCTGCAATAATTAATATCCGACTTCTATATCATGCATTTCAGCATCTTCTCCCCTTCCTGTTTGAGGAAGTTATTCTGCATAACTTTGACACTAGTTTAATATTTTTGCTGAACCTCCCAAATTGCTTCTTTTGTCTCCATTCAGTCCATCTGGATCTCGTTATTAAATACATGAGGATGTTTGGGTAGGTTTTCGCGTTTGAGCGATTGCTCTCTATTGTGCTGGAAAGAAAGGTTGGAAAATGTAATTGAGTGAATATTTCCAATGTACTCTCAATCAATAATAGATTGAGTTTTGAGCTCATCTTATTATTAAACTTGTTCATGTTTTTACGATGCCATATCAATCTTTTCCTTCCCATGGAAACTATGGGCCTCATTACACGGAAGGCGGTGAACCATGGCGCTATTAGCGCCATGGTTCATGCCGGTAAAATACCGGCACCGCCTTGGTGGAAAGGGGAATTACCGCCCCATTCCAAGGTTGGCGGGGCGGTAATTCCCCCTTCCACCATTGCCCTTCCCCATTCCCATTTTTGTCCCATAGGGCTCTATGGGAATGGGGAAGGCGCTAATTACGGTACCGCAAATTGCGGTACCGTAATTAGCTCCACTGCTCCCTTTGCAGGTTGGTTTTAACGCCTGCAAAATACCGGTAAACCCTTACCGCCTACCGTGTAATGAGGCCCAATGACTTTTGGGGCTACTACCTTTCTTACAGTCTTGCTCCCACCATTAAAAATGGAGCAATACATTTTATGATTGCAGGGCTCGCCATTTTGCACAACTAAGTGATGACACTTTTTAAAGAGCATTTCTGCTACGAAAATATAATCAACATTTGGTGTCCTTTCTGCCAGGTTTTACTGACAAGTCAGCCACAGTGTTAGTAAAAAAATTGACCTAGGCTGGTTAGCCTTCGGTGTGGGCTGCACTCCCTTATTACGACTCAAGTGGTTACATCAATTTAAGATAGTTGGTCGTATAAAAACTCGTCTGAATTCCTTTTGAAACTTGTTGTTTCTTAACAAAGTTTGTTCTGAAAAAATTAGTTGTAGATATGCCAAAATGATTAGATTATTTCTTTGCGGATGCAAGAGGATGCAGATACATTTCGGACTACGAAGAGTCCTTTGTCAGGGCATTTCTTATTGAATATGTTCAAAATATACACCAGTTTTAATTGAATCATCAGGTCACCAAGGACCATAAATTCACATTTATGCATGTAGTGAGATAATCATAATGTGTTCCCATTTTATCTTTGCAAATTTCCTCCATGGTATCAGTGATGGTTGTACAACATCGATTTGTCACATTGTGGTAGGACGAATGTATCAAAGCATAGGTCATGGTTCAATTACATAGACAGAAATTCAACGAACAACAGTTAAACAACATTTGGAGAAAGAAAGAAAAAAGAAAGCAAAAATAATCAAGAAATAACACAATGCAAAACAGTCATTAACTAAAATAGATTAAAATCCATCGGATAAGTACATATGTTCATTTTGCATTAATATGCCCGTGCTATGGACAGTGGGCCTCATTACACGGTAGGCGGTAACCATAGCGCTACTAGCGCCATGGTTGTCGCCGGTATTTTACGTGTCCGTCTTGGTGGATGGCGGAATTACCGCCCTTCTCCAAGGTGAGCGGGGGAGGTAATTCCCCATTCACCAAGGCACTTCCCCATTCCCATTTTTGCCCCCATACGTCATAATGGGAATGGGAAAGGCGCTAATTACGGTACCGCAAATTGCGGTACCGTAATTAGCACCAAGGTCCCTTTGCGGCACCCTACTTTAACGGCTGGTAAAACCAGCCGTTAAGGTCGGGTCCCGCAAAGGGAACTCGCAGTAAGGCAGTAAGGGTTTACCGGTACCGGTGCCCTTACCGGTACGGTAAACCCTTACCGCCTACCGTGTAATGAGGCCCAGTGTTTCTTTCTTGCGACAGCTGACTCAAATGGTTTTAATGGAGGTCCTTATGCATAAAAACATATTGTTGTCTAAATGTGGCGTGCAGACCTGATGTCGGTGATCTAACATCATGTTGGTGATTTGCCCCTCAATTATGGATCGAGAACAGCAGTCTCATGCATGTTACACACTGTTTGTATGTGCTCTCAGTGGTGGCATAAACCTACTACTAGTCCTATGGTCACCCATGCAGTGCTAGTGGCAGGTGGAGAAAATTAGTCATTACTGACCTTTACTGTAGTGCAATGGCACATGGAGTAACGTCGCCACTGAGTCATAAAGATGTGTTATCTGTATGAAGAAATGGGTTAATTTGCACAATAAATAGCCTAATCTCTCTTATATCATAATCACTGGTCTTCTTACTTCATTCGCACGTGGCTCATATGCATTGTGCCGTGATTGTTACTATAACTAATCTGTAATGATAGAATGCACCGAAGTGGGATGTAATGCGTGTCAGTGGTTGGGGATTTCTATCACGTATCTTGTCAGACTGCAGTTTGCTTACCTGTTCTGCTCGGGCAGTAGTGTCTAAGTTTCCGCACTGACAGCATTACAGACTGTACAGTGGTGTGTGAGTGCGTGTTCACAGGTAAACATATGGTTTCTATGACAACAGTATACAGCCAAGACATCATCAGGCCAAGCGTTTGGATAGTTAAGCAGGCGGCCATGTTTGAAAGGAGTGTAGGCAATGCAAAGTACTAACATCTTTGCTGTGTACAGATAAAACAGTTACTATTATGGGTTCATTGTTTCGCATCATCTGTTATTACAGCCATGATAATGAAAGGATATATTACACAACTCATCATCTATTATAATTCACAAACAAAAGATACAAATTGCAACTGCAACTTCAGTGTCTGTCATAGCGGCTAATGTATAATGTTATCTGATGCTGTCAAACATGTAAATACATGGAGGAAAAAAGATACCTTACAGAGGTAATCAATTTTGGGTGGTGAATATAAAAGGAAATACAATCCATTGCCGTTGCAATGGTACAATTAAGCTTCATTGCTCCATTGCGCGTCATTAGTTCAACCCACGCTGTAGTTGTATTTTATAGCGAGTGGAAACTTATAAGGTATTTAACCATGTTGGTTTCATCTGTAACTGTTATCGGATGATGAAAAAAAGAAAGAAAAAGGAGAAAATAAATAATGTACGGACCATTGTCATTGCGATGGTGCAATTAGGATATATTGTACTCCTGCGTATCATAAGTGAAACCCACAATGTCAATGTGATGTTTATCAAATGGAAGATAATATAGTATTCTACTGTGTTGGTTTCGTCTGTCACTATGTTAGTCAGAGCTGGCCATCTAGGATCATTCATATAAATTGTTAATAATGAGAAATCAAAAGGACCTAAACTTAGTTTATTCAATGTGTCTCTACATGAGTTTATCACATTTCCTGGGTTGAACTCCAGCAATATTCTGTCGAGACTAATAAGAATCGCATTGTTCTTTCTTCTTTTAAGGCTCAGTGGGGTCCCCGATGTCTCATAAAAAGCAGTTGAAGTCGCCCACTATGTTGTCATTCAATCATACCAAGTTCGATTAATTAAATAATAGTAAACATTGTTTACCCCTCTTCCGCTGATTAATATTATAAGCAATGTCTGGAACTACAGTGTCAGAATGTACTTTATCATAGATTACATCAAAGTTCTTTAATTTATTTAATTTATAACAGATATTTAAATCATATAAGAGAGGAAAACGGCCTCTCGAGTTCCATGATACAACACCCATTGTTGGCATTCTGCTAAAAACCCAGACGTTTAATCCTCTCCTATGATGAAAGTGGATTGAGTGCATCAGGGAGCCGCGACCACTGCCTAATGGAAAGGTCCTGATTTACAAAAGAGTCCATTAGGAAGACTTTACGGCTCGAATGACTACCAGTTTGCATGAGATTTCCAAGGGCAACACAGGGGACAGTTTATCTGACGGACCTGCCTCCAGTATGGGCATATGATTCAGATTTATGTCCCTTAGTTTCGTTAGGTCATAACCCCTTTGCCGTAGGTCATCGGTTGCTGATATAGAAGATCACTCACAATCTGAGATGGCACATCTATTGCCACAATATCAGTTCTTTGATTTTCTACAAACTCCACTCACTCAATATTCTTAGAAGTAATCAATTGCAACAAAGAGACTTTGTGGAACAGAGTCAAGATATTTCTCTTGTTCAGGACTTCGGTATCCTCCACAGGAAACCTAGTTTTGTTTATAAATCGAGGATTAAAGGTGCCATTTTCCTTCTTGTAATTACAATTTGGCAAGATTTTAAATGGCTGAATTCCATGCCCTTTTGGCCTGTGTTACCCCCATCGTCACATCCGTCCCAGACAATGCCATTGATCCCTGACCCATTTTTGAAGAGCAAAAGATCCACTGCTCGATTTTCATAATTATTTCGAACCTATTCTACGTTTCCAATAAACTCAAGCAGGAGTCAACTGTAGATTGGGTCTTTTGAGGTGACTGATCCGCCTTTGCTGACTGTCTGTTGCATTCTTTCCCTTTTCATTTATTTTCTTGGCACTTTTTGTCTTCCAAATATCAGAATGTACTTTATTATGGTGATTAGGAAATGACTCAGGCTTCTTCCCCTTTACTAATCATGATTCCTGTTGAAAGTGTTCTTTTTCAATATGTGTTAATATAAAAAATGTCAGCACTTTTGGTAATTTTTTTATTCCTTTGATTTTTTGTTTTCTTTTTCTGCTTCACTTTATTAGATCAAATATTTGTATTCATGTTGGTATATTTACTCTCTTCCAAGCAGATTAATGAAGGCAAAACCGAGTTATTAAAATGTTCACTATATGGATGTTTACTTAGTCAAGCAAATTGATTCATAAACTCCTTTAATGGTGGAGTATCATATTATAAAGGAGGAGTATAACGAACAACTGTCTCCAGTTAAAGAAATCCCAGGTTATGGGTAGGAATTCATCATTGAGACAGATGCTCGTGTATTCATAATTGGTGCAGTGTTAGGAGACTCTGGGGGGCTCAAGCAACCTAGTGCATTTCTTAAAGATGGGTCCTGTATTTGACCTCACGGTCACAGGATTGAATCCCTGCAGGTCCAATCAGCCCTTCATCCTTCTGAGGTCGATAGCATGCGCCACAAATACACTTGTTAGAAGGCTCTTGACTCAATGGGAGCACAGCCCGGCAACAGTCGAAAAGAAGGCATTTTCCGTGGTATGGGCGGTGCGCAAGTTGGAACCCTACATTTATGGGTCTCACTTCAAGGTTCGGACTAAACACAGGACACTTTGGTGACTAATGGCCATCCAAAGAGAGAATCCCAGTTGTTGTGTTGAGCCATACACCAACAGGGATTGAACATGGACATCCAACACAAACCTGGTTTGCAGTACTCCAATGCAGATGGGCCCAGTAGGTAATTTTGCCATCAGGATAAGCCAGACCCGTATAAGGGTGAGGATCAACCTTTTTGGCTAGTGGGGGGTGTAAAGCATTACCATCTGTTAAGGGTTTGAAATCCCTGATCTTTTCATTTATATTAATAATAAAATAATGCAAGTAATCCATCTCAGAAAAGTCGGTCTGCTAACCAGACCCCCGTTCAGAAAGCTCCATGCCAAAAGCATAGTGAACACCTGTGCCCTGCTGCATCGGTTGTTATGATTTGCAGCTCCTGCTCCTCAGTGGCAAAGAGCAGGTTCAAAGGTAACAGGTACTCTAGTTGATAGATTTTGTAACACCAAAAACTCTCCAGATAGAGGTTGCATTTACATCTGCACAGCTGAACCAAAACTTAAAAGTTATGAAGAAATATCCATCTGGTTGCAGAGTAATCTCTCATAATAAGCCATAACCGGGTTTTGGTATGGTGACTGATAGTTCACACAATTAATAAAGCCACATCAGATTTGCATCATACTCATGTCAACCATGTGAGCTCAGGCCAGCTATAGAAAAGATATGTGGATTCTAGCCAGACTGCCTCTCTCTGCTGCAGCCAGCAACACAATAGGCTGGAAGGCTGTCTCTCTTGGAAAGTTGGCTAGCACCTCTATAGCCCAGGAAACTCCTAGTAGTAGGGAATGCCTCAGATCAGGGTGTTGCATACCAAAGAGACATTGAAGCTGCAGGATGTGAAGGGGGCGGAGTTTGAACAGTCTGACAGAGCAAAAGAGAGTATATGAAGGGTTCGTCCACCATGTTTTTCTGTGGGATTCTCATTCCTCCCTGTCTCCTCCACTTACTGCAGAGCAAAGCACTTTGGGTATGATTCAAGAAGGTAAAAGTCACCCAGCACCTTGACAGGAATTGGAACTCTTAAAGAAGACTTGCTTTTATCCAATCTGCTGTGGCCATTTACCTTTATAAGAATTGGGGTTTACCACTTATTTCTTGATTCATTTGGGACTTTTAAGAAGAACAGAAAATTCATTTTTAACCCTGTTGGGAAAGTGTTTTTTTTCCAAGGTGAGCCATTTGTGAAGTGAAAGCAGGTGTTCCAAAGCAGAGGCAAGCTATGTCCCCCAAAAATTCCCAGGGAACAATGGGGGTGACTGCTTTTGGGCCAAGACCTATACTCTGACAGCTTCAGTGAGTACCCAGGCTTGTCACTGGAGGCGATCCACTCCTGTACGTGCCAGCTAGCCTCCCCAGACTTGGAGTGAAGAGGAAAAGGACTAATGTTGCCCCCGAACCCCTTGCACTAGAGACACAACACCAGAGAATCCAAAGCAGCTGGATTCATGTGTTCTGTCACTTTAAACCATCTTTGAACCATTCAAGACCTACAGTGCTGCCTGTGGCACTCAATAAATATCTTCAAACCACTGTCTGCTTCTTCAAACTAGTTCACCACTGCATCGCACCAGCAGAGTCCTTTGCTGCTCCAGCTGGACCCATATGCTTGCCACTCTGGAAGCTTTTCAACTGCTCTGAATTAAAACAGCACCCTGACTACCAGGATCTTCGCATCGAGCTGACCCGTACCATATCCAGTGGTACTTATCACAGCAAACCTGATCGACCATCAAACCCAACCTGGTGGCTCATCAACCTGCACCCGCCCGATGCTCCATTGAACCAAAAGAGCTCCTGGTCGGACCTGATTCATCAACAACTCACTGCCTGGATCAAAGAATCTCTCGGCACTCGAACCCAGCTCGACCCACAGGCACAGTGCAAAGAAGCCCAGTTCAATGCTATTGAACCACCAAGCAGAAGAACACATTACTAACCTCTGATAATGTTCTTTCTATGGATAGTGACCTCCCACGGATTCCTCATTTTTGATAGACTCCCATAGCAGTTCGTAGATGGAGGTGGGATCAAGAATTCACTATTGCTTTAACACTGTAAAGAACAGCTTTGCCAAATGTAGCTTCCTGACCCAACACAGAATCAAGGCAATCATATTTTGTAAAGGTGTGCAGCGAAGACCAGTTTGCAGTATTGCAAATATCCTGCACTGGTACCCCTCTTTAAAGGGCTGAAGATGTAGTCACCCCTCTTGTAGAATGCACCATTCAATTATCAGGTACATCCTTGCCAGCTAAACTGTAACATTCAGAGATACATAAAATAATCTATGGGGATAAGGTCTGTTCGGTAACAAACTGACCCAGCCTATGTACAGTATATCCAGCAAAAAGTTGGTCGTCTTGTCTGACCTTAGCAAGCCTGCTAATGTAAAAGCTTAATGAGGAGGTGGATAAAAGGCTGGCAGAACTATCTTTTGTGTCAGCTGAAATTCCAACACCACCTTAGGAAGAAATGAAGGACGAAGCCTCAAGACCACCATTTCTTTATAACAAGTACTAAATGGCAGTTTGCATGATACTTACTGCAAAAACTCCCAAACAGACACCTCCAAACAGGAATTTAACACTGTGGCCAAACAATACAAACACGCCATCACTGCAGCCAAAGCCTTCATGTATAATGCTATAATTTCCAATGCCAACTCTGACACGCGTGAACTATTCGCCATCCTCAGAGAACTGGAATCTCCTATCCCTCAAGCCTCATCCAAAAACAAAGACCTGGCCTGGTGCACCAATATACAAAACGCCATGCTGCAAAAAATTGAAATGCTACAGAAGAAAATAGCCATCAAACAAGCCAACGCTAAAATCACACCAATAAACACCACTATTAGCCCAAGTACCATTAGTGAACTATATGACACCCCTAACTTCACATTTCACACTATAACCAAGCTTGACACACTGCACATCCTAAAAAACCTAAAAAGTCTTAAGCTTTCGAGATGCAAAGGAGACGCATGCCCAGCCTCCCTAATCAAAGACTGTGCAGAAGCATTGGCTCCATTCATCACAACTTTCATCAATCCTTCTATCTCAACAGGGATAGTCCCATCCCTGCTAAAAGAAGGTTGGGTTCTAACGCCATTAAAAAAAAAACTCCCTAGACCCTGCCATGCCAAATAACTATAGACCCATCACCATAGTCCCATACCTCCTCAAAATCTTAGACAGAACTGCATATATCCAGATTCAACGACATCTAGAATCTAACAAAATCCTAGGTATCAGACAATCTGGATTCTGTCCAAGCCACGGCACATAGTCAGCACTACTGGATATAAAAAACCAAATGGACGATATTAAAGACAAGGGAAAACCGGCTCTGCTGCTCCTCTTACACCTATCCTATGTCATCTTCTCACCTCTGCAGCGGTCTTCTCACACGCAGCAGCAGAATGGATCACCTCCTTCCTTGAAGGTCGAGTAATTAAAGTATTTTCAGACCAAGCCAGCGCAGCACCCGCTCCCATCAACTGCGGAGTACTTCCAAGGCTCCTGTGTCTCTCCCACCTTGTATGACATCTTTACTAAGCCACTTTTCGACCTCCTAGATGCTCAGGACATCATCTACACTAACTACGCAGATGATACACAAATCCTCCTACCACTATCAGGTAACTATTCTCAACACTCTGCCCTTCTAAACACCACATACACCACCATCCAGGCATGGATGGCAAACCATGGCCTTTGCCTTAACGTTGAAAAGACAGAACTACTTCTGGTCAGTCCACACTCAATCCTAAACAAACTGAACACAGACTACACTGCCTTCAGCATAGACAGCACTAGGATCACAGTATCACTGGCTGTGTAGACCCTTGGGGTCTACTTAGATGCCACCCTCTCTCGTCAAGTCAATGCCATATCTTCATCTGAAGCTTATGCCACTAAACCCCTCATTGCAGACAGACCATATCTATCGAAAGACAACTGCTTAACTGTAGCACGAGCAGTGATATGTGCTACACTGGACCATTGCAATGTCATTTTTGCAGGCACATCCTCTCACAACATACATAAGCTCCAAACGATTCAAAATAATGCCTTTCAAGTGGTTATGAACTTGCCCAAACACCACCATATACCTGAGTCTGGGAAAGCGGTATACTGGTTTTCGACACGTCAAAGAATCCTCTTCAAAACACTCACCATTACCCACAGGGGCATATCCAAAGTGGCTCCACCATACCTAGCTCAGACAATTGTTCCCCACCTAACTGGTAGGCCCACCAGAACTCCCTTCACGTATAGCCTGATTAAACCAAAATTCAAACGTACCAGAGCAGGAGGAGTACGCTTCCCCATCCTTGCTGCAAAACATTGGGACACCCTCCCCCAATCCCCAAGGGCCTAAAACTCTTATTGGGCCTTTCAAAAAGACCTTAAAACCTGGCAGTTCGCATGATATAACTAACGAGAGCCATCATCACCTACATCAGTAGTCCCCAGCATGGCAACAGTACTATCTCTGAATTTTTTGATAAACATTGCCTTATCATTACCACTACGTTAAATGTCTCAAATGTTCTAAATATGTATGTACCATTCTATATGCTTGTACCAAGTACTCCCCAGCTACTGGGACACATGTAACTGGATTGTTGCGCCCTAATGCCTCAGGGCTTGTGTGCACTATATAAATGCAAAAATAAATAAATAAAGCTGGAAGTTCACTCACTCTGCAAGCAGAAGCGATGGTTACAAGAACAATAGTATTCAAGGTTAGCAACCTTAAGCGAAGATGAGAGAAATGTAGTAGTAAATTAAGGTCCCAAGCCGGATCTATGAAAGGTGTTATGGAGATGTATCAGTTTTATGCTTAATCCCCTCTCTTACTGAGACCCCAGCACTTTTTGCTGGACTTCTAGAAATGTTTCTTTCTGTCCTGAATGAGGGGAGCCTTTTTCCCCCTCATTCATTCTTATGGGCTCTGACATTTGGAACTCTGTTCTCTGTTTTGTACATTTCTATGGATTCTGCTTTCCTCCATATCTCTTTAAAGGCATCTGTCTTTAACTTTTGCAGCACAGAACACCCTATGTACATACATACCTTACATTGCACTAATAAAAGCCCATGAAATTCACAGAAAAAACGTTGTTAAAGGGAGGTTATGGTTAAGTTGCACTAATAAAAGCCTATGAAATTCAATGAAAAAACTTTGTTAAATAGACGTTATGGTTACAAGTAAAACCGAAACCCCCCAGAAACTCGCTAGTTATGGTAATTTAAGCAACCATAATTCAAACCACCTCCATGCACTGCTAAGACTAAAACCCAGGACATGAAAAATGACATCACAAATGTCATAGATGACATCACTGATGACATAACATATTGGGCCTCATTATGAGCATGGAGCTAATGAAAATAGGAAGGCGGAATGGTATTACCGGCATTGTTAACGGGTCCGGGCCATTACTACCTGACAACCCGCCAATACCGCCACCGCCCGTACCGTGCCCCTTCATACCGGCATGCACGTGTACACGCGCCCCTTCGCGGAGTAAATACCGGGATGCCGGTAATAGGAGGACATCACAAGTTACGCAGGCAAGCACTCACCAGCATCCCGAAGGCGGTAATTAGGGCCTGCATGACGGCGGCTATATAGGCATTGCGGATCACCCATAAATAGCAACCTGCAGTGAAGGCAACTGCCACAGGTGCACACAATCACCACAGGTGGAGTCAATGGAGCCTGCCTCAGTATAAAAGGAGCACACCCACACACCATACCCCTTCCCACACCAAAATGATACCCCCAGCTGTTGCAATCATGGGGCTGGAGGACATGCCTGTACTGCTACAACTACAGCAACAACAGCAACTACAACAACAACTACAGCCACAACAACAGGCAGCACAGAGGAGACGCAGGAGGAGAAGGAGGGTGAGACAGGCCCAGCAATTACCACCAGTGCAGCCAGTAGTACCTCGTAGGCAGCCACCAAACCTTTGCATCAGACCCAGTCCATTCAATCTAACCCCTGAGCAGATCCACACCCTGTACCGGTTGGACCGGGACACCATCACCACCATTGTGGACATGATACAGGATGACATCATCAGCTTCATTGAAATACGCACTGCCATCCCCCCGCTACTAAAGGTGGTGTTTGTGCTCCACTTCCTGGCCACAGGCACCTACCAGCACACAGTGGGCCAGCTACATGGTATATCACAACAACTCTTTTCACGCATACTGACCTAAGTGCTGGAAGCCCTCTTGAAGCATGCTAGCACCCACATATCACCCACATATCGCTACCACGGACTGCCCAGGAGCTTGCCGACACTAAAGGAGGCTTCCATGCACTGGCAGGTATTCCCAATTGCGTTGGTGCCCTCGACTGCACCCATGTCGAATTGGTAGTCCCTCATGCCATAGAGGCGGTGTACCGCAATCGCAAGCAATACCACTGCATCAATGTGCAGATGGTATGTGACTCCAGCAAGATCATCACACATTGTTGTTCCCGATATCCCGGATCGACACATGATGCCATGGTGCTGCGTAACTCCACGCTACCCCGTTACATGAAGCTACCACGCTACATGGAGCGACATGCTGGATGACGTGCCTAGTTGCTTGGTGAGTTGCCTGACTGGCCCATGGCAGTACATCGGGGTTGTGATGTGGGAGGAGGATGCATGCTCCACCTGGGTGGGAATGTGGGGGGGATGCATACTCCACCTGGGTGGGAATGGGCGGTGAGTGGACAATGCACTCAGAGCTAAATACTTCTGACCTGAACCTCCCAACCCGACACATCACTGCCACATATTAGACCAATGCCGTACATCAATGACAACATGCAAGACGCACAACCAGGCCACCATGGATATATCAAGCGATGCATGACTAAACATGATTACAACTGTGCCAATGTTGCTAGTGTGATTAGGCACAGAGTAGCATACACTGCAATTATGGGAGGTAAGTCATTGTTCTGCATCCACAGTACATCCGCATCAGCATGCAAGTGCACAACCTGCATCATCTGTACAACGCTATCCAGACTAGCAGACCATATTGCAGTACAGAATGCATCCAAATAATCTGTGTGCATACGTACAGGGACATGTGCATGTCAACACCAAATAGCTGTGGCCATGGCCGTGAATCCTAAAGGTGGCAGCTCAGAATGACTCACACAGACCTCTTTGTACTCCGATGCAGGTGATGGAGGCTATCCCTTGAAGCCCTGGCTACTTACCCCTGTGCGGAACCCGCGGAACAGGCACAAAGAGGAGTACAATCGGGTTCATACCCGTACCAGTGTCGTGATTGAGCAGACCTTTGGTTCCGCTGCCTAAGCAGGTCTGGTGGAGCACTCCTTTATGGGCCTGAGAAGGTGGCAAAGATCACCATAGCCTGTGTCATGCTGCACAACATGTGCATCCAGAGAAATGTACCACTGCCACCTGACATTGACATGCATGCACACGGTCAGGATGATGGGGATGATGATGGAGGAGAAGCACCACCTCTGCCAGTATGTGATGCACAAGATGGCCGTGCTGTACGCCAATCACTAATTGATGAATACTTCTGAACCACAGGTACGTTGATGGATATGTGTCAGTGCTCCACTGAGAACTGGGTCCATGTGGACATGTAGAAAGGGTATGTGGGGAGTTGGGCACTGTGCACTGTCATGAATAAAATGAATACACATGAAATGAACAATGTCCAGGCATTAAATGATTTTTCACACAATGGGTGTATTAATTAAATCTACAGAAATGTGCCTCACCCCCTCCACCACTCACACGTCCTCCCCCCTCCCCCCAACACACCCAAACTCCCCATACCCCCAATGAACTCCCCATACCCCCAATGAACTCCCCACACCCCCAATGAACTCCTCATACCCCCAATGAACACCCCCTTAATCCCCTATACACCACCAACACCACCTCCCCCACTCCCATTGTTATCCCACACTATTTGCGTGCTTTCTTGGTGTCCAGGGGCAGCATTTCGGTCTGCCTCACACTCCGCCTTGTCAGTTGCACAGGGCTGGAGGGTGCAGAGGATGCGGGTGTGGAGGATGGGGTGGATGCCATAGGGATTGGCACGGCTGGCGCAGGTTGTTGTTGCTGCATGTGTTGCAGGTTGCCGGTCAGGACCTGCGTGACCGCCCCCAAACTGTCACGGATCATTACAGCACAGGCATTGATTGCGGCAGTGTTCCCAGCTATGGCCTGATGCTCTCGCGCCTTGTCTCCTCCCCGTCAGCCACATATTGGCGCACAATGTCAATCATGGTGTCCTGCCTTGCCTCCACCCTTGACAGCCGTGCCTCCAAGTCAGTGGGAGCAGCAGAGGTTGATGTTGCTGCGGCAGGGCATGTCATTGCAGGGCTGGCCTCTGGGGTGGTACTGAGGTCGGGTCTGTGCAGCAGAACTGCATAATCCAGCATGGGGCTGGAGAGTGAGGCCTGAATGGCGTGTTGGGGGGTGGATTGGGGCTTGGGGTGTGTGGACATGCCACATGGATTGTACCTTCTTGGTCCACGTACTCCTTTGCTCCTATGTCAACATCACTGCGTGGGGCTGTGGCTGCTGCCTCACCCACTGAACTTGTTGCAGCAGAATGGGTGCCACTGGTCTCCCCTTCCACTGTTGTTGGCAGCTCTGTGGTTGCAGTCTCATCCGCTGCTGTGGGGCCCTCATGTGCCGGCATGGCCTGTGCACTCGCCCTGGCTTGTACTCTGGGCCGCAATGCTGCCCCGGAGGTGGTTTGGCCAGTGCCAGGTGGATTGGCCCGGGACGTGGATGGCCTTGTGGATGGGTCTTGACTGCCATCTTCTCCATCGGTGACTGCATGGAAGAAGAGATGCAGGGCATCAGTGATGGTGTTACATGCAAGATGCATGAGATGGTGCTGTGGAGTTTTTCATTTCTCATGCATTGATATCTTACAGGTAGGTAGTTTGAAGGGGGGGGCATTTTGGCATTAGCCGTGACGTCTCAATTCGGCAATGATGCATGCCAGGTGGTATGCCGTTGTATTGGGGTTTGTGTGATATATGACATGGGAATGGTCCCTGTGTGTTGGCTGTATGTTGGTAATGGGAATGGCACTCAGCATGCATTTCAGTGTGGCAGGGTTTGGGCCTCCATCTGGACATGGATATGTTAATGTGTGTGTGATGGGCCATGCATTGCCTTTCCTACGCTCTATTCCACATCACTTGTGCTACGTCAGGGTTTGCCCTACTGGGGTTTGCAGGGTCACTCACCTCCATCTCCTGATGTTGCGGCACCTGCCTCCATCTCCCCGAAGCCCTCTATTGACTCCATCTGGATGGTTGTGCTGCATGTCTCCTCCCAGCGCATGAGTTTGACCGGGGAGTGGGCACCCCCGCCTGTGGCCATGGCCTCCCGACGATTGCTGGCCAGGACGTTGCGGACCCTGAGGCGGAGGTCGTCCCACCTTTTTTTGCAGTCTTTGACTGTGCGTGGGGTGGTGCCAACTGCAGACACCTTGCATGCTACCTCCTCCCATATCTCCTTCTTCCTCTGCTGCACCTCCCTTTCGAGGTTATGGGTGAAAACCTCCTCGACATGGGCAGCAAGGGTATCTGCCAACATGTTCAATTCCTCATCTGAGAAGTGCTTCTTGCGCAGACGGGGGTTGGTTTTTCGGGTAGCCTTGGACATGTTCTATTCAATGGCCCTGGTCTCTCCCATGCAGCACTGGTGGACTGGGAGGATTGCAATGGATTGTGTTTTTAAAGATGGCCGCCGGTGCATTTCCCGTTCCGACGTGATGACATTACTTCCGGGTCCGGTATTACGAGCACAGTATTTACATGATGTTATTACCGGGTCGGTATTAAGGGGTGCCTCCTAGACGGAAGCGGTATCGGAGGGTCCCGTGATGCCGCTATCGGGGGGTTCGAGGGCCTTTAGCGGCATGGTGGTATGGCCATTACCGGCATGGGGGTTTGCACGTGCTCGCGCACTCGTAATCAGCCGCTATTAGCAGCGTCAAACGAGCACGGACCCGCTACTTCCTCGATGCCAGTAATGGGCCCGTTTTTAGCGGGATTCTCGTAATGAGGCCCATTGTGTTAATTTTAATCAACAGTCACTACAAGTGGTTGCATTCATAATGTTGGAAACAAGGTGTTAGGGGAGATTGGGAGACCTATCATGAACTACCTAATGTATTAAAGAATGTACTCAGTTTTACTTGTAACCATAACGTCCCTTTAAAAATGTTTTTTCATTGAATTTCATTGGTTTTAATTAGTGCAACTTAACCATAATGTCCCTTTAACAACGTTTTTCAGTGAATTTCATAGGTTTGTATTAGTGCAACTTAACCATAACGTCCCGTTAACCACGGTTACAATCATGCTAGACATACAGGCGATTGCATTGATTACAGAAGGCATATACATATAAATACTGAGTCTATCAGTAAGTTAAATATTTACAATAGAAGGTACGATAAGTTAGACAATTGGTAATTAACAGTCATGAGATATAGGCAGATCTATAGATGATGCTGTAAGTTAATAGGTGCAGGATAATCGCTGAGGTGGTTAGTGGTCATTTTCCCTGAGCCAATTAATGGTGTTATATCTAAGTTTAAGAAATGTTTGGTCTGCCCTCAAGGTAGGATGGAGGGGGTTCAATAACTGCGCTGCTTTGACAGGGAAGCTACCCCCGCCTGCTTTAGTTCTTTTGAATCTGGGTATGATTAGGCAATTAGCGTTGGCAGTTCTGGTAGGACGATGAGAGTTTTTTTTAGTAATTCTCTGCACAAGGTAATGAGGGGCAGCATTGTTGAGGCATTTGTGGATAAGCGACACAGTTTTTAGCCGGATTTTATCATTGATAGTTAGCCATTTGGTATGACGCCTTGCTGCGAAGATGTGTTCTCTTCTGGCAATGCCCAGGGCCGTTCTCAGGGCATTATTTTGTAGGATTTGAATCTTATTTATAATATGTTTGCTGTCACCCAAGTATAAGGCATTACAATAATCAAGCTTAGATAAAAACTAAAGCTCGGGCAAGTGTAATGCAGCTTTCTTTGGATAAGAAAGGTTTACCAGCTCTGATTATCTAACCGTGGTCGAAGCCATGGCATTGACCTGTTTGGCCAAGGTGAGGGTTGAATCGAGGTAGAAACCTAAAGTGTTTACCTCTTTAGCAACTTTTATGATGTTGCCATCTATGTTGAAGGATGAATAGTTATTATAGTTTATTGAGGTCGGCTGTAGTTCCTAGGATGAGGAGCTCAGTTTTGTCATCATTCAGGCATAGTCCATGGGCAGCAATCCATGCCTCAATGAGGAGGTAGATTGTATTTACTAAGGCCATATCATTATCATAATCCCCAGAAAGTGGTATAAGGATCTGGGTGTCATCGGCATAGTTGGTATATGTGACACCTAGGTGGTCCAGATCATCGAATAGGGGCTTAGTAAATATGTTGTACAACATGGGTGAAACACAGGATCCCTGTGGCACAACACATGTAATAGGAATTAAGTCTGCTGCTGCAGTCGTCGAGAAGACTCTCATAGTCCTGTTACTCAAAAAGGATTGGAACCAGATGATGGCATCCTGAGCAAAGTGGGCAGCTGAGTTGAGGTGGCCAATGTCTCTTTAACAAAGTTTTTCAGTGAATTTCATGGGTTTTTTTCAGTGCACGCTAATTTCCTACAATTTACTACTATCTTACTTACCCCAATATAGCAACATTTTGGCCAATTCACAAAGTTTCACCTTGACACTCTGCCATTCCCCATCTTCTAGCATAATTTTCAACTCTTCTATACACTTTTTGCAACTTTTTCCACTGTTTATGTGTTCGTCGAAATTCTGGCATCATCCTTTCCCGACAGTGTCTCGTGACCAGGCACACACGCGCGGCATGATGATGTGTTTGCCAACGCGTCTGCACTTCACGAACGGGTCCGTGGTTCGCAAACATTTCAGTACTGCATTTTCTGCTCATCTAGGAACTTTGAAGCTCAAAATTTACCCTTCCACAGCTCCTACACCTATTCTTACTCATTATCCATTAACAATCTAGCACACAGCACATACTTGGAAGAATATTAGCCAAACTGCTATTTATCTTAAAAATGGCATCAGCTATTGCCATCCCTCCTTTCCAAGATCCACCACCAACCACCACCAGCTGGAGGACCTACACAACAAAAAAGCACATTACTTCAAAAGACAATGATGAGCACCAAGAAGATGAGATAGAGGAAGGGAAGTGCTTGCCGCTAGCACCCAAAGAGAATTATGGATGTGGAAGTTCTGTACCACTGTTGGGAATGTACCAAGGGCTAAAGCTACCAGAGTGAAATGCAATGAGTGCAATGCTGTACTCAGTCGCCGACTACATGGACAGTACTCCTATGTGACAACCTCGATGCACTGCCACACCAAATCCAACCACCACAATGCTATCAGAAAGAGTGTTCCTTTCTTAAGAAGTAGTAGGCTGTCTTCCTCCACCTCATCTTCTTCAACCAATACTGTAACCACACAGCCTACTTGCGTGGGACACAACATCCCACCAGCTACCTTCCAAGCGATAAAAGAAGCTGTTGATCTATATCTTTCGAAAGCAACAGTACTCTGTTTATACTGCAACACACCACTCTGCAGGGGGGAGCCATTTCAACGTGCTTTTGAAGCTGTAATCAAGGAGCATGAGAAGCACTGCCCCCTACCTTAGATGTAACACACGTGCAACATCTTCGCCGGTCCACCTGCCCCTCCATGTTTTTGGTTGGTGCCACTTCCCTCATTTCCCTCCCCACGTTACCTTGTGACCTCTCCTGCAAAGGTTTTTTTTAAAAAGGTTCCGTTAGGAACCACCCTTCACAGTTAAAAAATAGAACTAAACAAAGTAAAGTAGTTAGACTCAAAAAGATTCTCCAACGTTTCCATTAGCATTTTGTATCATGCTAATGGCAATAATGAACAATTGCATACTAGAGAAAAATATAAAAAGACAGAAAGAATTTTCGATCCCAAATACTTTTCACTAGCATACAATAAGGAACATAATTGATGGACCTTTATAACTATCTGCGGTCTCCACAGTCCCCTTTCCAGGCTATGGATCATTAAAAAACCTGGATGGAACATGCACACTATCGCACAGTGCAGCCCTTCTACCCTTTTTAATTTTATATTTGCAACACTCCCTCAATGTCTGCTTTCAAACAGCCACACATCCATCCACCAATCACTTCCAAAAACTGTACGTATAACCGTATGACCATATTAAGCTTCCAAACAAGAACTGCCACTTAACAAACTTCTACAAATCTTTTGCATCTGCATTTCCCTTACTTATACAAATGAATTGCACACAGTGCTCCTATAAATGCACATGTGCATAAACAGAAGGGGCAAGTGCTCATGAGAAACCAGGAGGGAAATGCCAAGGGATGCCAAGGTGTGACACCACTGGCTAACTACTGGAGCAGAGGAGTCCCAAGGGTGGGATGCATCTTAACCCTAACATTCCTTTAACAAAGTTTTTTCTGTCAAAAATACAAATGAAAAATAAATAAATACATTTAATAGGTTTTTAGAAGTGAACATGTTTCATGGTGATACATCACTGCATATAAGTTATTCATAATTCCTCTTTTCATATATATAAAAGAGATATAAACCTACTTTAAGAAATGTATTTGTTGCAACACATACTTATGTCTGTCGTTATCAGCAGCGCATGCTCGGGATGCAAGTCATCGTTCATCTGTGATGTCATCATTGTGGTCATAGTCTGCTCAACAGGGGCACATAGCTAAGATGGCTTTAGCTGAATTTTCAGGGTTTTGTTGCATTAAATTCTCAACTTAACGTCCTTGTAACTAAAGTGTTTTAATTGAATTTCAAGGGCTTTGTTACAATGTATTGCTCACCTTAACGCCCCTGATACTAACGTTTTTTCCTTGAATTTCAAGGGTTTTGTTATTCCATACATAATGAACATTAATAATACAGACAGGCTGACTAAATAAAACAATCTATTATGTCTAGAAAATAAAATAAAAAGCAATTGTGCAACCACATTCCCCCCCCAAATAAAAATGTTGTTACAAAAAGTGTGTTTGCATATGTACTTAACTTTTTAAAGTATTTACATGTATATGTACTATTCATGAACCGTTATTAA
This sequence comes from Ambystoma mexicanum, assembly GCF_040938575.1. NCBI lineage: Eukaryota > Metazoa > Chordata > Amphibia > Caudata > Ambystomatidae > Ambystoma > Ambystoma mexicanum. Next base: position 804,779,608 of record NC_090935.1, on the reverse strand, counting down.
AGTGTTACAATAACTGTGTACAAACATACACTCAATATATTTTAAAATAAATATGTACAAGACTACTGCCCATACATATGTAGATATATATATATATATATTTTAATGGTTTTATAGCCATGTCTGCTAAGGATGCATGCGCGCCTACATGCAGCAATGACTGGCGGTTAACCGCGTGTGCAAAATGTGCCAAAGCCGTTGACATCCTTCAATGCGGCTACGTATCTTCACGTATAATACGCCAGCCAATCATATCACGCGATGCGGCTCCACGCCTACACATGACTTTTATGCGCATCAACGAACGATCCAATCAAACGTTGGGATATATTCACACGAATACGCCCATGCCATCTGACATAACCCACAAGTGCAAAATGAGCTACTAGGATGTCAACTCCTTTAACAAGTCTACCAATCTTTGTGCATGATCCACCAACCAATGAAATCATGTCCTGCGGCTCCGCGCCTACACATGACTTATACACATCAACGAATGATCCAATCAAATGTTGGGATGTATTCACACGAGTCTGCCACTCTTCACACATGATCCACCAACCAATGAAATCACACTCTGCAGCTACAAAACACGTGACTTTTATGCGTGTGAACGAACAAGACAATCAAACATGGCATTATATTGACGCAGCTACGCACGCGCCATTTGACAAAATTGGTGCGTTTGAGACTGTCCAATCATACAGCCTGTAGCAGCGAATAATCACCACACCCACAAAAAAGAAGTTCACATTTATCATTGCTTTTTTTACTTGCTACTGAAAGGGTTTCTCAGTAACTTCAAGCACTTTTGGCACATCAACCCTTAAATTCCTGATCCTTTTTACCCACATTTCCCCTAATCCTATTTCCCCTTGTACTGTGATTTGTTCAGTTTGTGTATTTGTTTTTACTTTTTTCTTTTTTTAAAAAAAAACACTGTCCCCAACATGCCTCCTCATAGTCCTCCTCCACTCCTCTAGTCTCTTACAATCCCCCACTCAATTCATATAAGATGTCACCCCACCCAAAATTTGGGATAGCCGCGGCTACCACATGTCCACAAAAACACATGTCATTTGCCTGAATATAGCTGTGGCTGCAGAAGGGGTGGGGGTGTGGGTATCTAGCCATGAATGGCAATGCTGCACGCTGGGTGGCTGCGTTATAGCCGCAAATAATGTCAACAGCACCATTAACCAATTAGAAACTACAAAACACACACTCATCATACATACCCTGCTCATACAAACTACTAGAAATTCAAACTAGGAATAATTTTCCTGGAAACAGAGAAATACTACAGATATCAATGCTGGTTTGAAAACTGTGTGGCTGATTGAAGACAGTTGGCTGTTTTGGTTGTTGGCTTTTTGTGAGAAACTAAATATTAACATGTACCTAGGTTTGAGAGATTTTACAATTAAATTGTTTGGATTGCGGGGAATGCGTTGGTTCTAAGTTTTTCCAAAATTGTTAAGTCTGAGAAGTACAGGGCACCCAGACGTCACACTAATTCATTGTGGAGGCAATGATTTGGGGAATGTACGAGGGGTGTCCCGTACTTTAATGATAAAGCAAGACATCGGAAAACTAATGGAACTATTGCCTCACACCATCTTTATCTTTTCCATTCTCACTGAAAGGCAAAAATGGAGATGGAGCACCAGATTTAATGGTAAAATTGAGGAATCCCAGAGAAATGGTAATAAAGCAGTTTCAGCATTCATGATAGACCACAACAAATTATGGATTTCGAACAACAACATACAGTTCAACATGGCCAATTTCTATAGACATGATGGAGTACACCTAATCGATGAAGGAAATGCAGTGTTCCTTCATAACATCAATACAGTACTCCTGATGTGCTAATGTTCTACACTCAGTGTACCCCAAAACAGTCCTCTTAAGGACTACTCATCATACATGAATACACAAATACAATAAATAATAAAAAAATAAAAAAATGTATTATACCCGCAGCTACAGTTTATTGACTTTTACCATAACCGCGGTTACAAAAAGTCAGTTAAAAGGGGGACTGACTTCACGTTTTATACTACAATCCAACTTAAATAATCAATCCAGTCCACACTACTCATGCACCTATGTAAAGTAACTGCAAAATAAGAAAGCATAGAAAAATACATAAGAATAAACTAGATAGGCAAAATTTCACAGCCACACAATATAATACCATAATTGACAATACACAACCTAAAATACATTGGGCCTCATTCCGAGATTGGTGGTAGTCATGGCGCTATTTGCGACATAAGTATGTGCCACCAATAACAGGTCCGGCACTGGTGTAGTTCAATGGGGACTTACCGGTCTAGTCCGACCCTGGCAGGACCGGTAAGTCCCCATTGAACATGCCAGGGCTCATTGGGAATGGGGAGGGTGCTAATAACGGGCTCGCGACGTGCCAGCCCGTTATTAGTGCCCCGGTCCCTTAGCGGGACCACAATTTCTTTACGGTCCCCGCCAAGGGACCTCGGAATAGGGCGGTAGGGGATTACTGGCACCGGTCTCCTTACCGGTGCCCGTTATCCCTTACCGCCCTACTCGTAATGAGGCCCATTGTATGGCGTTTCTAAAACTAGACTACAATTGCTCCTTTTTATATTAATTTTGTTAAACTATTTCCTTCTATTTTTCTCCAAAGTCTCATATGCTCAAAAGTCTGAAAACACACATCCAAAATGAAAAATAATCTCTAATACCTACCAGGTTACTGACCATGGCTTTTGGCCATGGCCAGTTATGTTTCACCACTGACGTCACTATACCTATACAAATAACTTTCAAAAATAAATTAAACACAGACACCCCCAAAAATATAGCTGCCAATACAGCACTACTCTTACCCGTGAGTATCTGCAGTCCTCCATGGCCTAGGAAATAGCCACGAATATCGGCAAAACAACCTGAAAAAAATGCTTCCCTGGCCCCCAGGCCATCACCAAGTGCCCCCCTCATCTGTGCCAGCTCCCACCACTCTCCAGATGACATCCTCACCTTTCCTGCTTCTCCCTTTCACCCCAAAACACTCACTACTTCTGTGACACAGTTTGCTTCCAGATGTTGGCTATTTGCGGCTTCAGCCGAGGCAACAGACAGCTTTGTGTTGCAAACTCAGCCCCTGGACACTCTCCAACTCCCACATTTTACTCAGGGGCCTCTAGCCATCCCCCACCTATACCCTGATGGCTTTTGTATGTTTTTTGACCCGCCTATAGCTTTTTATTGTGTTTCATTTTCCCATAACCTCGGTTATAGCCGGAAAGATCTCTCGCATCGAGAGAAAAACAAGATGTATTAACTAATCTTTATGAAACTTTGCAGTCTGGGTCGAGGGGGTGGGGTGTCCTGCAGGCTTTTAATAAAATCTGTTACTCAAATCAAAAGTTATTAACAATAGAATTTTGAGGGGTTCCTATGTGTATCCGACTGACCTTAACTATAGGGCGGCTATCGCTGCCTTACAATATATATAAATATATTACACGGCCTGCGGTAGCGGCTGTGTAGTTATGGTTAAGTTGCTGAACCCATAGGAAGACCATTTTTTCGGCGGCTTATAACTGCGCTCCCCCTGGAGGAATCCTCACCAAACTTTGCAAAAAAAATGGAAGGCCTGCTCTGTATTTTTTTGCCAAGTTTGGTGCGGTTTCATGCAGGGGGGGAAAAGTTACTGGGGAGGGGGTCCCAAAATATATATATTTTTCCATAGACTAAATGTGTGAAAACTCTGTGCACGGCTACAGGCCGAACGGCTGGACGGATTTGCACCAAATTTGTAGCAGGAGCAGGGGGTTGGGTCAGAAAGCGTGCTTTTGTGTGTTTGCTGGAAATCCAAACAGTACTTTTGTTGCAAAGAAGTGAAATGTATGTCTCAAAAAATGTGTGATATCTGGCTCCGCTCCACGGTCCCATTTCCCTGTTCGCTCCGCAGAGCGAAGGCTCATTGGCTTGCAGTATGCCGTGCTGTCGGCGAACTGTGGACGTGGCCAGTGGTTGGCTAGAGGGAAGCGTGCTGTGCGTATGATTTTTTGGGAAATACTGCCATGGTATATCGGAGGATAGTGCCGCACCCTAAGGGGTTGCAAAACATGGTTTGCAGGATTGGGAGGGTAAAAGAGGGGATGAAAAGTTTGGGGTGGTGAAAAGTGTAAAATATGATATATTTGTTCATTAGGTCGAAGAACATGGTGATGTGTGAGTGGTGTACGCGAGCACTGCAGCAATTTCACCGCGCCGGAAGGGGTTGCAAAACATGGTTTGCAGGATCGGGTGGGTGAAAGAGGGCATCAAAAGGTTGGGGGAGTGAAAAGTGTAAAATATGAGAAATTTGTTTAGGTCAAAGAAAATGGTGGTGTGCGAGGGGTGTATGCGAGCAATGGGAACGTGGACTGCATTGCAGATGATGTGAAGAAATTGATAATGTATTATACTGTTGGCTAGGGGTGTCGGTGCTTATGTTTTCTTTGTGGGTTCCCATTGTGTTGTGGCGGGGGTAGGGGTGTCGGTGGCAGTGGTAGGTTTGGCAAGTACAGTACGTGGACAAATGTTCCCATGCATGCCTCCATTGGTGTGTAGTGGTTGTGGGCAAGGGCTAGGCTTTTGGGTGGATGGTTGGAGGCCATAGGCCTCCGCATGTCCCCAAGAGGCTAGGGCTTAGGGCCAACCTTGCTTCAAGGAGGGTAGTAAGAAATTGCCACATGGAAGGATTTTTTACCATCACAGTTTTACGATATGCACCATTCACGCAGCTACTCACATATACTTCACTGGCGGGTAGATGCACAGGTGACTATCATTCTTTGGGGAGTGCAGGCAGACTCCATTGGGGATGGGGGGTGCTTAGGAGGCACTTCGAGGATATTTGTAGTCGTTGTACTATGTTATGTTGTGCCTGCAAAGCCCCTACTGCCTTGTTTGCATGGCTAGGGCCCTTGAAGGTAACAGTCTGGCCACTGGTTGGAAGTAGGTTTGAGAATGTTGCCTTGTTTGGGTTCGTTACTATACCCATACGCACCTGTAGTCAAGAAAGCTACGTGGCCACATGTTCCCATGCATGGTTCTATTGCCTTGTAGTGGGTGTGCCCAAGGACTACGCTCTTGAGTGCATGGGCAGAGGCTGTAGGCCTCCGCATGTACCCAAGAGGCAAGGCCTTGGGCACAACCCCCGCAACGCAATGCGGCCATGTATGGGAGCACAGTGCTATAGGTATGTGCATTGCACACATATGTATAAAGATTGGATTACTTTTGCCTTAACTCTGGGGTGCACAACATACGGCCCGCGGGCGAAATGCGGCCCTCCATCCTGCGATATGTGGCCCGCCAAGAGTGTTTACTTTTGTAATGAAATACGGCCCACTTCAAGCAGTTGGCTGCATTTCATTACATAATTAAACTGTTTGACAGGGACTGTCTGCACTTCTATTAAAGCGGCTATTAATGTTATCTTTATCTCCATTACAATGTATTCCCCCCCTCCTTTGTTTAGAATGAAAAGCAGTCTGAGTGACCCCTTGGGGGGCATACATGATAATGGAGATAAAGATACAGTTAATAGTCGCACATTATCAAAAGACAGCAAGCCAGAAGTTTCCCTTTTATTAATTGTAATTGGTTATTTATAATGCCCTTAATACCCGAATGTTTCTAAGCGCGACCCAGGAAGCATTGTCTTGCTTCCAAGGCAAGCGTGTTGTCCCTGAGCTATCCTCCCGAGACAAATAAAAACTCGGTTTTATATCTATAACACCCAATGCAACATCCTGCATTGTTAACACAAAATATGCAACCGAACGGTACCCAATCAGGATGAAGCCTGCAGGCTGTGTTTGGATTCAGGCATGAAACAAGCAACTTACAGATTTGGGGAGCAGGCGCAGTGCTCTGCTCATCGACTTCACCAGCACTTTGGGGGCAGCAGTGTGCTACCCTAACACGGAGGCTGCAATCCCCAGAGCCCCCCAAAGAAGCAGCACTTATTGCAAGACTCAGTCCCCTCTCAAAATCTCCTCCACCCACAGAGGTCCAGTGCTTCATGAAAGGTTTAGAATAGGCTCAACTGAGCACAGCCTTCTGAAAGTCAGCAAACGACGTGTTCCCTCAGAAAAGTTATTCAGCCGCAGTAAAAAAAAAAAACAGCATTGCCAAAGCCAACAGTCTTTGCTTTTGTGCAGGCATTGGGTAAGCGTTTGTCCAGTGCTGTCTTCATGAGCCCAGGTAGTCGCACCTTTTGCCACCTGTAGTGCCAGGTAGTGTTATATTTTGCCACGTGTTGCCAAAATATGCCCAGTGCTCATCTACTATGAACGTTGTTCCTATCAGGTATGCCCGTACCTACAAGACCCAACAACTATGGTATCCCACAAGGGGTTCTCTTCGTTATAAACATGGCCCATATCATGAAATTAATTTTAAAAGGCATGGGTACACATGGTACAATTATGCAGGTGACACTACATTTTCAAGATGACTACAGGTACACACTCAAACCCCTCGCTCAATCATTTCTTCAATGAGATAAGTCACTGGGTGACCAACAGCAACCCAAAACTAAACCCAAACAAAACAGAAATACTGATCAGCCCTCGCATCCCACTCACAGGGCACTGCATGGACAAAGAGCGTAACACTTCAATCAAAAGTCACTGCCTTCCATCCAATAAAGACATTAAGGTGTGTGTTCGGGTATGCCTGAATGTTTGTTTTAGTGTGCACGTTCAGTGTATGTTGAGATGCGGGTGTGGGTGGTCCGGGTCTCTATGGGTGCATGCTTGTGAGTTTGTTTGGTGAGTTGGGGGGTGGGGGATTGAGGTCTGTATGGATGCATGGTGTATGTTTGTGAGTTTGTATGGTGAGTTGGGGTGGGGGTCTGTAAGGGTGCATAGTGTATTGGTCTATGCTTGTGAGTTTGTGTGCTGAGTTGGGGGTGGGGGGTTCGGGTCTGTATGGGTGCATAGTGTTTGCATGAGGGGTGGGTGTCTTGGGGCATAGTGTTTGGTTGGGGAGTGGGTGTCTTGGGGCATACCGTTTGCATGAGGGGTGGGTGTCTTGTGTAGTACAAAATGTAAGTTTGAAATACAAATGAAAATCATTACACCTCAAAAAGTATTCTTTTTCCATGTGTTTAATAAAAATTGGAGGTTGAAAAAGCCTCTTGCCACGCAACGCCCCACCGCGCCTACCGCCCCACCCACATTTACTTTTTCGGCCCACTATAGCCATCATGTAAGTTACTTTCGTCCCTGTGTCAAAATCAGTTGTGCACCCCTGCCTTAACTCATTTGGATAAGTTATTATAACCATACAATCTTCCATCCCACACAATTTTAAATATGTAAGTGTCCACGTTTGTAGAATCATTGTGGAGGGCATGTTAGACTTCCTACAGCAGCAGTGGTGAGACATGCCAGTGTTTCCCTTTGGAATGTTGTGACCGTCAACAGAGCCTTGCCTCAGGGAGTGCAGTGTGGTAAGACATTCGGACATGTAAGGATTTTTTTACCATTACTGTTTTGAGATATGGACCATTTACCCAGCTACTCACACATACATCATTGTTGGGTACCTGCACAGGCGACTACCTTCAGAGACCATTGGGGATGGGCAGAGTATTGCAGATGATATCAGGATATTTCCATTCTGTGTACTATGTTGTGTTGGGAGTGGCAAGCCCCTACTGCATTGTGTGCATGGCTAGGGCCCTTGAAACTAACAGTCTGGACACTGGTTGGAAGTAGGTTTCAGAATGTTGGCTCCTTTGGGTCTGTTCCTATACTGATATGTAACTCTAGCGTACACTCTTTGAGGTATGCATGTCTCCTGTGGGTGGTCATCGTTACAGAATGGGTGTGGAGGACATTTGCAGTTGGTACACCACCAGAGGTTGCGTGCAGTCCCTGCACTTGCATATGGTGTATGTCATTGGACTTGTTGCCGTTCACGGACTGACATGCCACAATATCTGATGGCAAACAAAATCCAGTGTGCAATGCCATCAGTGCACTTCTGTACTTTTGTTGTCATCTGGCAAACCATCGCATCAGGCACTGGCATGGCTGACTTCAATCGTGGAGAATCGTTGTTCACGGTGTGCACACCAGGTATTTTCGTTACGTGCATGCCAAGCGTAGCACACTCTGTCATGTGAGCACCTCGCGCCGGAAAGGAGCAACATAAACAAAAGCAAAAGCACGCATGCGCACACAGAGCATACGGGTCCAGAACATTCCAATACTGTACGACCAACACTGTGAATTGTTGCAAAAGCTTTATTTTGCTACAGAATGATCACAAGAACGTGTAAGGTGGCTGCTATCACTGCTCTTTTGTTTTGCAAACAAAATCTAGTGTGCACTGCCGTCTGTGCACTACTGTACTTTTGTTGTCATCTGGCAAAGTGGAAAAAGGAATAATGTATGGTCCTTGGTGGCCCGTGTGGAAGAAGGCATTTTATTTGCAAGGTAAAGAAGGTACCTGTTGTTGCCTCTGTGATGCCTTATATCAAAGATGTTTGCAGGTTGGTTCGTATGGCCGGAACCGCAAATGGACATACAGGCCATATTGGTCGGTCCAGATAACAATGACGGAAATCACACCGCTTATGGTAATCGTGATATGCTTGGTCCACCACCCGTCTGTTGGAATGTGTAAGTAGTGGCATGCGCAGTAAGGTACCAGGTATCTAAGAAGAAACAGGAATAAGAATAGATGTAAGTAGGCATTATTAGTGGCAGCGTACAGGACAAGAGTTTGCTGGAAGGATGTCGTTATAGGTGGCTGTCTCATGGACCATGTACTGTGTGTTACTGAGTAGCGGCATACATTAAACCACTGCCTTGCTCTCTGTTGTGTAGGTGATACTGTCCTTGTATGGCTCCACACAAGCAAAATGTCTTTGAAACGTACCCAACAGACGCTCCTTGCATGTCTTTCCTTTTTATAAAAAATGACAGTGCTAGCGAGTGTTGTGAGACAAATGCCACAATGTTGCTGTGTGTGTCGAAAGGAAAAATGTTTTTAAAAAAAACCTCATGGGGGACCCTTGGATTGCAGGAGAATGCAGGAGCTGTTTTGCTAAAACTTGCAACATTGAAATGTGACCTGTCCAAGTTTGTGTGCCGATTGACTGCTGCATGCACCTCTGGCCATTATAACTTGCAATACAATAAGGGTGGGTAGAACTGGTAATTGTGAGAAAGGGCATAGCAAAGGCAATACAGGGAATGTAGCATTGCAGAAGCGAGCATGAGGGGTGCTGCTTTACAGCACAAATTGTGTTACCTTTTCATCTTGTCCTCTCTGTGTGAATTTCAAGGGCTGGGGAAGAATGGCAAGAAAACAAAGTGCAATCACAGTTGCAATGTACGGGGAATGGTGGAGACATGGCACTGTAACGGCGAGAGAATACTGCCATTACAAACCTCTGTACAATGCACACAGAGAAAGTGTGCAGTAAAGTAAATTCATAATTATGCATACAGAACTGCAGCCTAACAAATTTTAATCCTAATACACATGTGATGTAAAGTTGTACTTACATAACTTCGGCAAATTCCATGCTTGTATTGAGTGCACAACAAATTGCAGTGTACGCCGTATTGAATCATTGCAGACTACCTCTGGGGCACATGGGCAGAGCAACTGCACTGTAAGTTATCTTTCCTTTTTTTCTACTATTCCATACAATGTCTGCCCTTGACGCTAATCATGCTTCCCACTCATGGTTGTTTTACAATGAGCATTTGTCCTGTTGAACGAAAGGTATGTTAGGTTTCGCTTTCCGGAGATGATGCTGGAAAAAAAAGGATCCAGGCACGAACGTGTTTCGATTGTACCATCCATTTCCGGATGTTGGTAGTGTTATTACGGTGAAGTTAGTATGATTTATAAGGAGAAATTATGCTGCCGTCCACATGCTGCACTGAATGCACAGATGCCAAAATACATAAAATGTGCATTACAGTCCCTAAGGAACATTTATATGTGCAGTGTGTTAGGAAGCAAAGGTGGATGATGGCAGACTGTGTGTGCGCTGGATCAGTGTACGTGGGTGCTGGGCCATCGTAGGCAGATTGGTATCTTGCAGCATGAACATTTTTGGGACTGTAGTCAGTTGTGGGCCGGGTCTACAATATTCAGTGCATGGCTGGAGTCCGTACACTGTACTGGGTGTAGTGAAGCGTGTAGGGTGTAGGCACAAGCTGCGTATTGTCCTATAGGTGTACATTGCAAATTGTGGCATTGCTATGTGCATTGTGGAAATAAGTGCACGCATTGCACTGTGGACATTGTAGAGAAGTATGATAGCAATGCTTTCATACTTACTGTTAGATTGGGGAGGGCCTGTGCTGTTTTTTGTGTATGGAACGTGAATTGTTGTAGTACTCATTGCTGCATTGTCTGTTGGGAAAGAGAACAGAACATGTTACAGCAGGTATTTTGTTACTTTGCAGTCCACAACATTGCATATATTTATTTACTTTGTGGACCTTTATAACAAGTACTTCCTTAGTACCACGCTTTGAACCAGTGTACTGCGCAATGTTTGCAGTTCCTGTGTTTCTTTGCATAATCACTGGGTCTGTGGGGCAAAAAAATCCATGCTGGATTTAAAATAACCCTTCCAAATGTCTTTGCTGCTATGGTGCACAATGATTTACAGAAACGTTTGCAGTGGTTACAGCAATTTTTAAGGTGTGCTGTTGAAGTAGGAGGTAATGTAATGGTTTACAATTGCTGGCATATACATGTTGGTAGGATGGGTGGCGTTGTATAGCAGTTGGTGTTTTGTAAATGTTTACCTGCTTCCTTTTGGCAGCACTGTTTCTTTATGCGTTTGGTTGCTGCTGGTGTTTTCGTCACGACACCAGTGCGGGTACAAGACAGATGGGTCAGGGCCACGAGGATATCCTCCCATGAAAGTGTAGGGAGCCGATGGGTTTGTGGAATGGCTGGCTGGCAGAGGCGTATATGGAAAAAGGCGAAAACCCATCCCAACATGGCTGCCAAAAAGGAACCCACTGTGGAACTCAAGATGGCACCGATAGATACATGATTCTGACATCATTGGTGGTCTGCTGCTGACAGGATGCAGTCCGTGGCTATAAAACCACACCCCGGACCACACCCTGTGCTTAGGGTTTCCTCTGCTTCCTCACAGAGCAGTGTTACGCTTACCACTCCTGTTTCTTTTGCACGTGTGATCGGCACGTACGCAAGTTTGCAGCATTCTCACCGGAATTGAAGAACTACTTGCCCCAGCGGCCTGCTGCTTTGTGTTAGGTCTTGATTCTTACCTTGATCTCGGAAGACTTGTGGCGTCCCATTCTGGTAACCCTCTGTCTCCGGTCCTTCGTCTGCAGTCCACAGTAATCACAGCTCCTGGGAACCTCAAATCAGAAAACGACAAAAGTAACAGACTGAAATACCACGTACCTCCCAGTTCCGTACCCAGTTTAACTTGGACTCAGTTGCATACAAGTTCCAGCTTCTTCGCTCTGCTCTGAGTCCAGACAGCTTGCCGGTGCTTCGCCTATAAGTGAAGAAATAAAGAGACTATTAATATTCACAGCATCAACAAAGACATTGTACATGCAAGCTACGTTTTACATTGAGAAGCGGCCAAGAGCTAGAATAACGCCTCGCCAGACCTTACCTGCTCATCATCCATATCCAGTGCATCGCAGCTGGTCTAGACCACTAGTCTTCAGTGAAGTAACTGTAGTCGGATACCTACCAGATAACCTTGGCCTTCAGTCCTCAGTTCATTACGGTGAGCTAAAGCCGCAACGCGCCAGTCTCCCACCTACCTTAGGGAAGGGAAGAGACGGGAGGTGGGAGAGAAAGCAATAGAAACCGATATTAAATACGACACTTACCTTTAGGTTATCCAGATCCCTCAAACACCATTTTCCAGAGGAACCAAGTTCATCCAGGTCCCTCCCAGCCTGACGCTCCTCTGGAGGATAAGCTACCAGCAGAGTGCTGTGAAAGAGAGTGGCTGGGGTGTTCTTCAGTGCAGAGGTAACCCGAGTGAGGGGGCAATGCGTCAGAACAGGCCAGACCAGGCACTCCTGTAGGGCACCAAAGGTAAGTGTTACAATTTTGCAAGTATTGTGGCATTGTACTGTGCTTCTGCAGAATTGTGCCGGTAGTAACGTACCTGTTGGTGTACAGTAACTGCTCATACTTTGGAAGTGTTTGAGGATATGTTTGTAGCACAGTGGTTGTTGAAGTTTGAGTTGGGAAGTGGTAATGCTGCAAATAACCTTGTAGTATTATGATTTAAGGTACATACCAGGTGGCGTATTGTAACTGTTTACAGTGTCCCATTCCTGTAAGGTAGGTTTTCAAGCTTGTGCATTCATGTTGCTACTTTCATAACTGTGTACATTCTGAAGTGATGGTGTACCACTATGGGTTTACGTAGTGATAGTTTCATATGTATAGCATTTGTATGCATATTCTTAGAGAAGCAGTGACTCATTTGCGTACTTAGTGGTTTCAGAGGTCACTGAGGATAGTTTTGAACCTCCATACTTAGTACTGTCCGTTTTTTCCACTTAGGTTGTATTAAACATTTTACTTATGACAAATCAATCAGTAAATCACATAAAACAACAGCAGATTGAACAGTAATCCCCCCTCCCTCCCTTTCCCACCCCCTTCTCATAATTAACTGGGCCCAACCGGGCCCTGGGGATTTCAGAAAGTTCAACCACAGGAACCTGAGCTATAGATAGGCTGACTGGTTGGTTTCATTTGTAGCAAAACCCTGGGAGTGATGGGGAATGGTTCTCAAGGAGACCATCAGATGGGCTAGTTCTGGACAGGGAACATCAAAGTCTCATTGTGCCACAGTCCTCATGCAGGAGCACCACTGTCTAATCCAGTAGGAAGTGAGTTTGTCATGAGTCGGAGCTGATCATTTCTAGTAAGTGAAGATAGCACAGAGTTTTGCCAGCCACTCTGCCCTCGAGGGTACAGGCTTGCTCTTCCATTTCTGGGCCAAGGCCGGCCTCCCCGCTCTCAACATGGCTTGGACCACCATGGGGAGTTCACTCGAATCTGAAGTCGGGGAGGTGAGTACTGTCCCTTTTTAGTATCATGTGGAAAATAGTGCTACTGTCCTTTGTGTAAACGTATTGTTTGTCTGAGTGTACTCATTGGGTTCATTGGCGATAAAATTATCCAACACACACTTTAATGCATTTCTTGAATGCGTGCTTTATGGAAACTTACTTAGGGGTGATAGTGTGAAAGGTAATTCTTTATCTGTGCCTTTACGAGGGTACTGGTTGGTGTTGGGGAGTAAGGTATAGTAGGTTTGTACATCAATGACTATATTTTGCCTTCAACAATATTAAGTAGTCATTTGTAGATGTGCAGGTAATCTCTGCTTTGGAATGATGGAAGTATTGCATTCCCACCACAAGCATTGCTTTCTAATGTATGTGTTATAGTGCCTCCACTGGTTGTGTCGCCTGTGTGGTAGATTATGGCTACTGTTGTGAAGTTTTCTTGCCAAGTGACACCTGGCCATGTGTGAAGGCCGTACATTTGCAGGGTTTTTTGGTTGTATCTTAATTGTATCCTAAGAGCATTACGATTACATATTGACTATGTGAGAGCATATGTAGCTTTGATCGATTATCAGAATTGCATGATGTACACAATATGCTATACTTTGCATTGTGCAACAGTTGCTGAAATGGAATGCAATGACAGTTAGGTATTGGTATATACACAAAGCATTTGTTTAGGACTTGCAATGGTTGCACAGACTGCATGTCTGTTTCCACATGTAGGAAATGTGAAAGATTTCATTTATGAGTATATTTTTCCTTTCCAGTATTTGCAGTAAGGACATTGCACATTCCTGTGGATCTTCCTGTTGGTTTAATGTGAATTTCACCATTCCAGCACAGTAGTCGAACTCTTCCCTTACTCATGAGACACTGTAAATGTTGGCAGGATTACTTACTGCATTTCTGTGCAGGACAAGCATTTGTAAAGACATCTGGTCTGCGCCATTTAAATAAATGTTTTGCACAATTGCTGGCATTTGGAATAGTACATTTATTGTAACATTTGCATAGCAATTAACACCTGTTGTATTAGACAATTTGCATGCACCAGTTCCTTCTGTGTCTCAGTACTTTGATGAAAGGGTACGTTGTGTGTTTGAAGAGGCACTTTTTTGTGTGTGACATAGGGAATGTGCTGTCTTTTTTACTCCTTTTGTCTGTGCTTTTGGTAGTTGATGTAGTATGAGCTCATTTCAATTTCTTTGGTGGCACTGTTGCCAAATCATTTAGCGCTGTGCCTTTCAGAGTTTCAATGGGGTTCTTAAAACAAAGGAAAAGGGACATATAAATTACTTTTCACACTGCGTTCTCTACCTATGGGGTTACTATGGTCATATGTGGCTTTAGTTGTTCATGAAAAGTCTGTGCAAGGGATTGGCATTGTAATGTTGCCAGAAAACTATCAGAGATCATTGGAAGAACTATTATGAGATAAACAATTTATTAACCAATGCATTTCTATAAACAGCATTACATTACAGAGTTCTTTCCAGTACATGACCCAACTGATGTAGAAATGTAGGCACTGTATGCAGCATGCATAATACATGTGCACTATTCAAAATCTTCCCATGTTGGATAGGGAAATGATGAATGCTTGCTTTTCAAGGTTTTGTGTACTGTGGAACATGTAATAAGTAGCTAAGAATGCCTCACTTACTACATAATGGTACTACTATACACAAAACATAAAGAGACAACAACGCATACAAAAATTAGCATATACAAGGAAAGTACAGTTAGCAAAACAGTAGCAGTACTGCCAGAAACTGTTCATACCCTAACTGATTATCTTCATGCAAAGAAATGATTGCTGTCTTTCGGGCTTACTTCTTCCCCAATGTATGTGCATCATATAATGTGCCTGAACCCTAAGGGAAGTAGTGTAAGACCATATGAGAAGGGTAAGGTCAACAAAAATAGTACCTTTTCCATTTTTAGTTCCTGCCTCCCAGTGAAGAAAAGCACCCAGTATACATATGTCACTGAACAAAAAAAGAGGAAGCCACACGTGATGTCATCAATGGCATTTGTGATGTCATCTTTGATGTCATGGGTGTTAGTCTTTACAGTGCATAGTGGTAGCGCGTTATGGTTGCTTAGCTTACCATAACTGGTGAATTTCTGGAATTTTTTGGTTTTACCTGAAAACCATAAAGCCCGTGTAGCAACGTTTCTCCATTGAATTGCATAGGTTTTTACTAGTGCAACTTAACCATAACGTCCCTTTAACAATGTTTTTTGTCAGTGATATATAAATATATATATATATAAATATATATATATATATATATATACATATATACACATATATATATATATATATATATATATATATTTAAAGAACTTTGATTGGACGACATGCCTTTATTTTTTATTCTTGTACTATTGCTGTTTGTGTTGCTATTGTTATCACATTCACACCCCGCTTAAGAATATAGCTGCACTCAGCCCACTTTATCACAAAAGACGAAGGAGGTATATCTCTTGACTGTGTCCGTTTAGCCTTTATGATTGCGATCGCTGTTGCTTTGTAGTAGTGTAAGGACATAGGAGAAGGTTTTGCCCCTACTTGTCTTTATAGTCCCGCAGAGCAGTAGTAATTTCATCACAGACGTCTACCTCTTTGATGGTTTCACAATCTCCCGTGTGCATCATTCCCTTTCCCTAGATACCACTGGTGTTGGCAAGAGGGCAGTCATTGCATCATTTTGTAGCTCCTTTTTGGCTTTGCTGGTGCTGGTACCCTCTGTTGATTCATATGTCAGTAGCCCCATTGTTGACAATTCTGAATTACTCTATGATGTCCTGGGTGTTAGACTTAGCAATGCACGTAGATGGCGCGAGTTATGGTTGCTTAGCTTACTATAATGGGGGAATGTGCAGTGGTGTTTGGTTGCACTATGAAGTATAACATTTCTTGAGTGAATTTTTTTTACTGATTGTACATATATATGTATGGCAGGGAAGGGAAAGAAAGGGGCTAAACAAGTGATGTTGTCATTGATGTCATCATTGACATTTGAGATGACATCTTTCATGGTCTGGGTGTTAGTGTTAGTGCTGGCAGTGCACAGGGGCGGTGGCAGGGCGGGTACTCAGGGTACCATAACTGGCGAATTTCAGGGGTTTTTAGGGTTTCATTTGAAGCATAAAGGAGAGGAGGGACGTTTTTTTTTAGTGAATTTCACTGGTTTTTGGGAGGGCAACTTAACTGTAATGTCCCCGTAACAAGGTTTTTTTTGTAGGGAATTGATTAGGTTTTTGGAAGGTGGAACTCAAGCATGAAATTGTGGCAATGAAGTTGGTGAGCAGAATATGCACTGTCATCATGTGATTTTGAGAGATATTTAGTATAAGCCATGTAATTGCCATAGATTTAACATAGAACATTCAGAACCCCCTCCCTATTGACTTTAGAAAGGGACGGACTGAGCGCCTGTTTGCGGACGGGGGCGGACGGGATCAACATGACCCAAAGAGGCGGGGGTATCTGAAAATGTACTATTGTCTTACACAAAAAGTGGGAAACTGTGAAGAAGGGCAGAAAGATATTGTAAGTACTAATAAGTAAATATGGAAACCTGAAAATGGGAAATGGAAATTACACATTTAATAACGATGTAGATTGAAGATGATGGTACCACAAAAAAAAGAAAGGATGGCACCACTGTAATTACTTCACAGAAACTCGGAAGACTGGAAGGATAGTGGACGGACGCATTTCGACAAAGGGAGATTACAGCAAAAGAGTGAGTGCAGGTCATTTTTTTCAAGTGGCTGTGCTTTCTTTTGGTATATGGTGCAGAAATAATAATTTATTTCTGTTGTTTTGACTCAGAAATGGCTAGTACTTTGGAGTGGCTGGAGGAGTATTTCCCACACGGGGAAATGTATGAAGACAGTGACAACAATGGTACATATTGGTCTGCATATGGAGAATAGTGACCAGTATTCTATAGGCATTTAACTTGGAAAAAGAAGAGGAAAGGGCAACAGAAGAGGTAGAAGAAGACAGAATAAAAAGGATAGAGTCGAAAATGGATGTTTTGAATGACAATTTTCAAAGTTTACGGGAGTTTGTGGAGGACGTCGTGAGAGGGAAAGTTCGGTACCATTGCCCCACCCGCCCTGCTTCTCCATTGCCTAGTGACCCATCCCCAAACCTGCAACAGGAAAATAGACGTTTCAACAAAGTATCCATCCCTTCTTCACCTCACAAGTCTTCCCCTCAGAACCAGCCTGTGTTAAATCCAAATTCCCCCATATTTGTTTCAGCGTCCGCTTCCCCTGCTTTTTCATTAGAGTGATGTGTGTTTTTGTGTGAATAGTAAATGGTTTTGTACAGTAGTTGTAGAGATAGAGTATGTGTTTATTTTTTTTTTAAAAAGATGTAAAAATTTCGCGAACAGTGCGCCTGTTCGACCGATCCACAAGCAACGGAGTGTGGGTGCTGTCTAATGCCAAGTAAGACGGATGTGATGTGTGACTGCAACATCTTTTCACAAGGTGCGTACATAAACAGAAAGGGGTGTCCAAACGATATACTAACTCGGCGTACCGTTTGGGAACAAGATAATACATGGTCGTAGAACATGGGTGTAAATTAGTAGAAAGGGAGTGTGTGAAGGATAGTATAGCGGGGGGGCGTGGCTAGGAAGCCATGTGAAAGGACGTGTCTGTACGGGGGCTCCCGAAGATCCGTACATTATCCGACTGAAAACCGTGCAAGGACCGATGTAATTTGGCTGAGACTGATATGACTGCGTACATGAATCTCAGGTGAACGTGTGGACACGTTTCGATACGAGCCTGCACCGTGAGAGCGCAACGAGAAGCTAAAAGAAGACCAGGAGGCGAGAGCGCGACGAACGAGAAAATGGCCGCCACCGCCTAACGAAGGAACAAAGGGGTGCTTGATCTGGGCGCCTGACGGTCACACTGGAGCGTGGTGGTGGTGTAGGTGCATGATGCGGGTGCTTCGAGGTCATTAAGGACACCTAGTCCTGCGAGGCTGACGGCGTGGACCTGGCCGAAGATACTGTGTAACCGGAGCGTGCGGTGGGACCGGGAACTGTGCCCAGGGCCCTTTATGGCCTAAAGTGCGCCTCATAGGGTGAGACGCGACCCGGCTTGGTTGGATAACAGACAAGATGGCCGGGGGGGCTGGAGGACACAGCAACTATGTGTCAGAGATGTGGCAATAACGACGGGGCACCCGAAGAGTGCACTGTGACACCCTGCCCTAGATCCGAGCGGGGGTAGAAGGACGGGAGTTATGTCTAACAAGCCCGTGAGAGCGAAGACCAAACAGCACACGCTCGACGAATACGCCAAAACGCCCCCCGGCTCAGACGGAGCCAAAAGCAAAGACAAAACGCAAGCCAAGGAAATGGCGGCCGGGGGCGCGAACCACGAGGTCCTCGCCGCGATCGCAGACCTGAAAGCGACCTGGGAGACCAAGCTCCAGCTCGCTGTGGCTGAACTGAAGACCGCAATGGAACTCCAGGTTGGGGCAGTGCAGGAGGACGTGAACCTCCTAAGGCAGGACGTGCGTGCTCTGGCAGAGCGCACGGGGACTTTGGAGAAAGAATTGGGCCCTACCGCGACGGACTGCGCTGCGCATAAGCGCGAACTCCATGCCCTGGTGCAACGTGTGGGCAATTTGGAGAGTAGGGCGGAGGAGGCAGAAGGACGCGCCCGGAGGAACAACATCCGTATCGTGGGCCTGCCGGAGGGAACTGAGGGCCACAATCCAACGGAATTCGTCGAAAACATGCTACTGCAGGAGATCACGGGAGGCACTCTGTCGCAGGGTTTTGCGGTGTAGGAAGCCACCACCGGGACACCCGCCCAGGCCAGTGATAGCCAAGATCCTTAATTACCGGGACCGAGAAAGGATCCTTGAACACTTCCGCAAGGGAGGCACAATACAACGAGGAGCGGCGAATATAACGGCCTATCCCGATTACACCTTGCAGGTACAGCGCAGTCGTATGAACTTCGGATCGGTGAAAAGGAGACTGCGGGAAGCGGGGCTTAAATACATGTTGCTCTACCCGGCCAAACTGAAGGTTTTCTTTCAGGGCAAGCTGCTGTTCTTTGTCACCCCGGAGGATGCTATGGAGTGGTTGGATGCACAAAACTGCCCTCAGGAGTCAGAAGCTCAGACGGCCGGCGAGAAATAAAGAGCGAGATAAGTAACGCTGTAGGCCCGGTCGGGTCATAAACATTGGGACTAGAATATAGTCATTGAACTCACTTGAGAACATGCGCGCGTCAGGGGTTATGAAACGTGGTCCGTGCGCGGACATGGTTGCGAAGAAGAGGAGCCGCCAGAAGCCGCCCTTTACACCCCTTTTTTTTTGTGTTTAGTGTAGTCACTGTTAGTGGGGTGACACCCTGTCGGGTTCTCTATTGGGGTTCCAAGGAGGACCGAACACAGGGATGCCTGAGATCCAGGGATGGAGCTGGGCAGTTGTTGGGGGTAGGGGTTTGGGGGGGAGTTTTAGTTTTTGTACGAGCCTGGGGGTGAAACCGGGAGCGGGTGTTCGCAAAGTGGGGAGGGATTGCCTTGGATGGGGGGAGGAAACTACGGATAGGCCATGGGAGACCTCAGGATATTGACGTGGAACGTTAGGGGGCTTAACAATTATCTTAAGCGGAATAAAGTCATGTTGTATCTTAAGAGGCAGAAGATAGACGTAGCTCTGCTACAGGAGACACATCTAAAGCGAGAGAAACTGGAGCTGGTAGGGAGGAAGTGGAAGGGAACAGTGGTAGGATCAACGTACTCCGCCTACGCCAGAGGAGTGCTGGTGTGGGTGGCGCCACATGTCCCATTCAAGCTAATTGAGGAGGTTGTGGAGGAGGATGGGAGGTTGGTTATGGTGAGGGGGCTGGTGGAGAACAAAGTAGTGTGCATTGTAAACACATACGCGCCTAACCAGGATACGGCGACATATTTTCGGACGCTGTGCACCAAGCTCAGTGTTGGGATGGGGGGAACGGTGATATGGGGTGGCGACTTTAATTGCGTGTTGAATCCCAAAGAGGATAGGTCGGATGATAAGATGGCTAAGCCCAGTCCGGCGGCTAAGGTATTGCAGACGCTGCTGGCGGATTTTGGCCTAGTAGATGTGTGGAGAGCGAAACACCCGGGCGCGAGGCAATACTCGCACTACTCGGCTCCGCATCTACTGCACACGAGACTTGATTACTTTTTCACTACGCCAGACATAGTCGCGGAGTGCGACCATATAGACTACAGGGCGAGGGTCCTCTCTGACCACTCGCCCCTGGTCATGCGATGGCAACTGTATTCCCCACGAGCGCGTATACCAACATGGCGCCTTAGGGCGGAGGCGCTCAAAGACCCTGCTTTCAGAGAGGATATTAGGGAAGAGATAACTGCTTATTTTGAGGTGAATAAAGGGAGTGTTAAGTCGGCTGGCACCTTATGGGAGGCCTTTAAGGTCGTAATGCGGGGGATCGCCATTGCGAAGTCTAAGGGATTGATGGGGGGAGTCCTGGCGGATTTGCATAGAGCAGAGACTAAGCTGGAAGAGGAGTTGGATGGTGGTGGGACAGATGTGGAGGCGGTCACCAAATTGCAACAGGAGTGTGCGGAACATTGGGACAGGCTCTGTAATCTGAACTATAGAAAGTATATGGAGAGATTGCATGCGGGGGGAGATAAAACGGGCCGACTCTTAGCTTGGCTGTACAAGAGTGAGACCCCACGATCCCCGATCAGATTGGTAACCAATGAAAAGGGGGAGGAGGTAGACACCCAGGAAGGCGTGAACAGGGCATTTGTGGAATACTATAAGGTCTTATACGAAGATCGCGAGGGGGGCAGCCAGGAGGAGATAGACGAAGTGCTGGAAGATGTAGGCTTGCCCAAGGTCAGCGATGAGGAGCGAGAGGAGCTGGATGCTCCGATCACCCTGGAGGAGCTGAAGGAGATTGTGAGACAGTTGCCCACTAGCAAGGCCCCAGGGGCAGATGGGTTCCCCAGTGAGTTTTATAAAGTTTATGCAGAGGAAGTGCTCCCGCCCATGTTGGAAATGCTCAACGAAGCGTACGAAATGGGACGGTTGCCGGAGTCACTTAGGGAGGCGATTATAATTCCGCTCCCCAAGCTAAATAAACCGGGACATGATTGTGGCTCCTACAGGCCCCTGTCGATGCTGAACCAAGATAGCAAGATCCTGACAGCTGTCTTGGCTACTAGAATGCGTAGAGTGATCGGCAAGTTGATCCACCCTGACCAGACGGGCTATGTCCCTAATAGGAACATTACTCATAACCACAGGCGCCTCCACAGGGTGGTCGAGTGGGGTTGTAGCGATGACGGCGAAATGGCGATAGTGGCATTGGACGCGGTTAAAGCGTTCGACTCCGTTCGGTGGCCTTGGCTGCTGGCGGCTCTGAGATGGTACGGGATGGGACCGGGTTATGTGAGGTGGGCCGAGATGTTATACAGTGCACCACTAGCCAGGGTCCGCACGGGTGCAGTGGTGTCAGAGAGATGGCAGTTGGGCAGAGGCACTAGGCAGGGGTGTCCCTGGTCCCCAATGTTGTACATCCTGGCCCTAGAACCCTTAGCGATTTACCTCAGGCAGCAATATGACCCGGTCGGCATTGATGTAAGAGGAGAGTGTCACCTTATATCCCTGTATGCAGATGATATGCTGCTATACCTAAGATACCCAGAAGAAAATCTGCAGTATGTCTTAGAAGTGATGGGGAGGTATGCCTGGTTGTCCGGTATAGCGGTAAACCCCCAGAAATCCACTTTATTTCCGCTAGGGGGCTATGTGGGGACTCCGGTAGAGAGGTTGCCAGTGTTGCAGATCCCGTGGGCGACGAGATCTCTTAGATACTTGGGAATTGACGTGTATCACACGACTGTGGAAGAGCACAAGCATAACACTGAACTTGCTGTGGGGAAGATCGAGAAATGCATGAGGTTCTGGGAAAGATTGCCACTAGCGATGATGGGCCGGGGAGCTATGCTTAAAATGGTGGTACTGCCCAGGCTTCTGCATTATTTTAACAACATCCCCTACATGATTCCTAAGAAGTTCTTCGTGAGGCTACATAGTATTTGCAGAGAATTCCTGTGGCACGGCACGCGAAACAGAGTCGCACTGTGGAAGCTACAGAACTTCTATGAGAAGGGCGGAGTCAAACTGCCGAACTTTGAGGCATATTATGTGGCAGCGCAGCTACAATATGTGTCCAGGTGGCTCTCTGATGAAGAGACCCCTGAAGACAGGCTGTTTGGGAGGGATTGCTCCCCTTTTTATCTGCGAGAGGTGATCTGGGTGGCTAATGCATGCATGAGGGAGAGGCCTAGAATGCTAGCTTTGGGACGGAACATGTGGAAACGGGCCTGCCGGATGATGGGTAGCCCCTTGCCGTGTGTGTTGCAGTTCCCATTGGTCACACTGGCGAAGGGAGATGGGCAGCTTAGAGCAACCATTCGGATATACTGGGAGTCAGTGGGGTTGGTCACCATGGGAGATATCTGGCAAGATGGGACCATCTTGGAGTTCGAAGAATTAGAGGCAGGGTCGGGATTGCACAGGGGTCAATATATGACATATCACAGGATAGTGCAGGAGATCCGGAATAGGTGGCCCGAAACTACCCTGGCCGATGAACCGGACGCCACGGTGGAGATACTATATGACACATCGGAGGGCGGACATGAGGTCTCTAGGTTGTACGAGATGCTGATGACGAAGGTTGGGAGCGACTTAGTTCACTTGAGACTGGAATGGGAAACGGAGATGGGGGTCCCGATGGCAGATGGGTTGTGGCAGCGAGCCCTGGGGTATCATAAAAAAGTATCGAGAAACGCCAGGTTTAAGCAAATACAGCTTTATATAACGCACAGGGCATACATGACCCCCTTGAGAATTTCCAAATTTCGGGACGTTGGACGCCAGGCGTGCCCCAAGTGTGACGAGGAGAATGCAGACATGATACACATGTTCTGGGCGTGCCCAGTAATTGCAGGCTATTGGGGTGAAGTAGCGCAGAAGCTGGCAGGAAAGGGCGTCACGCTCAAAGTGGATTCAGCCTGGGCCTGCTTACTGGGGGGATATCCCAGAGCGCGTAAACTTAGACATGTCGAGAAATTGAAAGATTTGGCTTATGTGCTTGCTAAACGTAGGATTGCCATGGGATGGAAGAAGTGTCATAAGCCACGAGTGGAGGTCTGGTGGAGGGATCTCCAAAAATGGGCGGAGGCCGAGACGGCGGTGTGGCGGGATACCAGTATGGCGAGGGAGGAGGAGGAAATGTGCTCCCTTGAGGCATGGAAATTGTTGATAGCTGAACTGTTTGGAACGGGGTCGGCCCCAATGGAATCTGAGAGCGAAGACGCCCCCCCATTCACAGCGGATACCAATAGCGAACACCATACAGGCTCATAGGGGGGAGGGATGGGGATTGCAGTGCTGTTTGTTATCAAATGTGTTTATTTATGTTCTAGTTGTAATGTTGTGTGGTTTATATATATAAAATAAAAATTATTTTAAAAAAAAAACTAAAAAAAAAAAAAAAGGATAGTATAGCGGTTCGTATTGTGCGCAGTCAAAATGTTGACGTCCGTAGAACAGGGACCGTGGGAGGCAAGGTTGTAGGCAAACAAAATGGAGTTGTCCTAAGGACAATGGAATTGTCCGTACAGTGAACATAGCATGCGAGCACATGCGCAGTACAAACAAAAGGATTGCCAACATTGCGCCAGTTCCTAACTGACCGTCTCACTTGTGTCGCACTTTCAAGTACTTTGAGAACCCGAACACTGTCCGTAGGACACTTGGGGGCATGCGCATGTGTGATTCTTTGCATTTGCTGTCCAGGGGACTTTCATGAAGGGGGCAGATGTGTTGAGGACGTCATCTTGTGACTGCACCTACCCTGAGCGTTGGGACCAGTTTCCGCGTTTGTGTGCTTCCGCAACCCTAAAAATGAACTTGTAGACACAAGGCAAAGTATTGTGAAGTGGAAAAATGTAATTTCACACATCCCAAACAGTAGGCCATCTCAGGAGATGAGGTTTAAAAGTGAGTGAACCACTTTGTAAGGATGAAGACAGCCACGAGGCACACCCCTGCACCCCTTCAAAATGCAACACCCCGGAGCGCATCTTCATTGTCCTTCTAGCTATAGCAGATAGAGGTACATTGCCTTTACTGCTGTAGTGACGAAAAGGAAACAAATTGCTATGGCTTCCATGGCTGCTGTTGGGTTGTTAGCCTCTGTACCTCCCCAAAACCAACCACCATCACCACCTCACCAAGGGCCTGCAGAGAGATATTTGGGTGAGGATGTAGAGATTGAGGAAGAAGAGGAGGAAGAGAATGTAGTGGAGGAATTGCGCACTAGGAGCACTCGGCGGGAGTCGTGGGTGTGGCGGTTGTTTTCCGTTTATGGGAACATACCAAAAGCACGTGCAAACCTGGTGAAGTGTAACCAGTGCGATGTGGTGTTGAGTCGCGGGAGATGTGGAGCGTACAGTTTTGCTACGACAACCATGAAGCGCCACCTCACTTCGTTCCACACTGCTGACATTAGCAAGGAGGTGATATGTGAAGAGCGTAGTCGTTTGAGTTCCTCCACAGCATCCTCGGAATCCGATCCTCCCACCACAAGAGACACTCCTGTGGGGGAGCGCCTCCCTCCAGCTGCATCACAAGCCATTTGCAATGCTGTGGACCCTTACCTTTCGAAGGTGACAGTAGTGTGCACGTATTGTGATGCAGTACTGTGCAGGGGATGAGAGTCTGTGAAGTGCTTTTGAGGCTGCAGTCAGCGAGCACCAGAAGATTTGCTCCTTACCTAAATAAAGATCACCCTTAACATTTCTCTGTTCAGTTGCCCTTTCTTATCCCCATGGCTGGTGTTCATTCCTTACCCTCCTCTCGCCTCTTCTCCTAGTGTGTGGAGTGCTCTTAATCAATGAACATAAAAACAGCAAAAATGACAGAAAAGGCTCTTTTCAGAGCCACCTTTTTCAGTGTAACAATAGAACTATGAAGAGAAGGCCGTAGAGCCAGGCGGAGTTCAACAAATGTTCGCGGACAGTCGTAGAGGGCAAAAAGGGAGTGTGCAAGAGGAGCAAACGCAATAAAGTGTACGTTGGAAGTAAGTGGTGGCTCTGAAAAGAGCCTTTTGGTGGGGTGTTGTGTGGGTTGAAAAGCAGTGGATTGGGAGAAACAGATTGTCAGATAGGTTAGTGTGATTGCAAAAGCGGGTGCAATGCATTTTGTATATTGTGAAGAAACATCTGATTGCCTGCATGTGTGAGGTGGACTCCATCTCTGCGGAAAATGAAATTGCTACGAAACAAAATGTTTTCATTGTAGAAAGAGGACATACCAACATCTCATAAAAAGGCACACACAGCCTTATTTACATTGCGTCTCGCTTTCTCCATTTGTGGACCAAATGCAGAAGAATGCAACCATATTTGTCTTTGGGCAATACGGGAAAACAGTATTTGACAATTTGGAAACATGTTCATGAGCTTCGCGAGTCGAGATTTCTGGATAAACTGCAGCTTTGGGCATGCACCTTCAACCAGTGGATCCATGAGTCTCCCACAATCCAGACAATCTGTTTTCCAGCACGGAAAGCCATGGCTGGGTGGTGTCCTGTGAGGGAAAAGACGGTCTTACCAAAGTACGTCGGGCTGAATACACCTACTGAACTTTGTGGACCAATCCCTAGGTCTCCGCTCATTCTCATTTACATGCGGCTCCACCCTTCAATCCCCGGTGGTGATATGTGCTGGCAGTTAACTACCGCCATGTTCGCGGACATGTAGAGGAGCAGAGCGTGACGACGGTACATTAAAGTACTAGTCCCCTTTTTTCCCCTTTAAGGTAGGCTCTGAGAAGAGCCGTTTTTTTTTTTATTTTTGGCCACATATCGTACAGCCATGCAGTATTTTATGCATTTTTTTTGTAGTTTTTGTCCTTGCTTTGCTCTGGCAAACATTACAGAACATTCTCTAAAGCAAGCCTTATGTTCCAAAAGAACATCACATTTCCCAAAGAGGATAGTGCAACGCCATCTCCTTCAAAGTAATGCGCATTGCTGGAAGCAATGTTTTCGTGGCTACAAAAAAACATACCAACTCGCAGCATGAAAGCATGCATGCCGCGATTGATGATGCACCACCCGGTGCTTTGATCTGGACAGAAAACAGAAGTGTTGGTCCATTGTAGTCTGGGGAGTAAAGCAGAAAAAATTACTTTGGATGTTAGGAAGATGGCCATGATTGCTTCAACCAACTGTGCCAAAATTGCCAACAAAGTACGCAAAGTCAGGTAACCCAAGTGGCAAGCACTGTAGTGCAAAATTACCACATGAGGAATGGTTATTGTACGCATATCTCTGCAAAACTGTTAAAATTGCCGCAGCGTTGGCGTCATGGTCAGCGCTCCAGCGCTCCAGACCACCTCTACTCTGCGCACATCAAAATGGTGTGCCACATGCCTACTCTCGGCATAGTGTTGTAAGCCTTGCATAAAAATGTCTCTGAGCAGCAAAACCCCGACCCTCTGCACCTCTGCCATTTTCAGTGTGCGCACCGTCTTTCGACACAAAAGACTAATGTGAACATCTGATTGGCTCATGGCTACAGTCGTGTTTCCATGCAGGATTAGCTGTAGAAACCCGTATGTGACACATCCTACCAGCGGACAAGCCTATGTGCGGCACGTAACTCTTACCCAGTCCTTCCACCCTTTCTAAAGCGGTACCAACGCGAGTCCATCATTGGACACAACTAAGCGGGCGCACAATCAGCCACCAATTACATTCAACCTTGCCAATTTTAACTCCGTCATCAACATTGCGCACTTCAAAATTACTGTCGATGATTCTTAATGGAAAGCGCATACCATTGCAAAGCACCTACTTCACAAAGTACTGTTCAAAGATTGGAAATTTCTACGTAGAGCTCCATGCATGACCACATGCATCAGACTACAGGTATCTTCATTCTAATCAGAGTACATGTGGAAGCCTTATAATTTAAAATAGACAAAATAATGCCAGTAAATTTCCATAGGAAGCACATAACAACGCTCCCCCTTGTAAAGTGCAAGACTGTTGATTTGCCATTAACAAATTGCACGACTGCTGACTTTCTTCTGCATAACCTGTACATACGTTGCAAGCATGCCTATTTAGGCATAGCTCTCAACCATTTTTGTGTGAAGTGCGGGTGAAATGAGCTGATTTTGTTTTTGGCGGGTGACACGGCCATTTGAACGAATGGCCGTGCAGGAGGCTTGGCGGGTGAGTTTGCCCTTTACAAGGCGGGTGACACCCACCAAAAGCTTGTGAGTTGAGAAGTATAATTTAGGGCAGTCCTTAATTTTGTATCTGAAAATGCCGCAGTTCTGTCCTCTGTACTGCCAACAGTAATGCTACTTGCAATGTGATCATATGGGAATAGTAATCGCTCCCGATTGTGGTGCTGACATGTCCTTCGGAGGGTCTCCTGATTTTTGGACATCGTGCTTTTCATTAAGAATTAGAAAATGTTTGCCCATCTACTACATTGCCTTATCGCTTAGAAACCTCTCGCCTATGCATAGTACACTTTGTAAAGAACAAGGCATTTCCAAACCCCTAAAAAGAGATTGTTATTTTGAAGGACTTTGAAGTACCATATTGAAATTAGTATAGAAAGAATGCGCAGAGAGAAGTGAAATGTGGACGTGGATTGGGTTGAAACATGAAAGTTGATTCGTATAACGAAATAAGTACAAGGGAAGGCTGCAGTATCATGACGGCCGCAAACACACAAAGTAATTGATGTTGTTTTTTTAATTCACAGTGAAGACTACTCTCCCGAGAATCAACAACATCTGCACTGCAGACGACATATCCGAAGAAAGCTTGTCATTTTGCACAAAAACGTAAGTACAGTACAACCTTCATTTTGTAACTTCTCCTTAAAGAGGCTGCGTAGGTTATTTGTTTATGTTGGGCAGCAAAGGAAGCAGGCATTTGTAAACCATTCTGCATAAAAATATCCATTTATAGGACAAAGATTAACAGGTGGAATGGCTGACAAATGGCTGTGTGTTTGGTACTGAAATGAGATAGGAAATCCGTAGAAGGTTAGATTGCGAAAATAAGTGGCGGTAGCAAGTTTTTGCCATTTTGGTTATTAATAATGGTTCTCGACACAAGTAGGGCACTGTGTACTCTCATCTAAAGCACATTGTACTACTATTGAAACAGTAATGTAGACTTACCAAATGATAGTTAGAGGTCACCGTGTGTTTACACACCATGCCAAACAGTTTCCCCATCACACTTGTGCACACATGCACACAGCACACATACATTGGGCAACAGACCAAAGAATATTTTTTTTCTCAACAGCCACCAAAGAATGCCTACCAAAAAGCAGCTACGTAGAAAGGAATGCAGAATTAGAGCAAATAAAGATAAAGGTACCCAATGTAAGCATCCACCTGTTGTAGAGTTAGGGGAGAATCTTGGTACAAACCACCTAATGCAATTGGGTAACATAATAAAAGAAGTCTCAACTGCCGAAACGGTACGTCCTCCATCAAACACAGAAATGATGTCAAAGAAATGGCTGCCAGTACAGCTAACAATGTTCCTAATAATCCTGATAGTGTAAGAAGAACCCATAGTAAAAAAAATATTTTAGCACAAAATGTTTCGCTACAGAGTCCTTCAGAATCTACTAAGAAGAGGACCAAAGTCATCCTCACCCCCTAAAACGTACCGTAGATAGTTAATTGTGCAAACACTTGTGGACAGTGCAATCCTTCTCAAAAGGAAGTTGTTCATATTAGTGCTAAAAATGATCAAAGCGCTAACAAAAGTAAGTACCAAACTACAAATGAAACTTAGCAATAAACGGAATGTGAACAAAAATAATTTTTTACATGTTTATGGTGGTGAATGGAGTCACACAACAACCACAGAGCCATATTTCAATGAAGAAGCATACAAACAAAATCAAACAAACACAATTGCCATCCATAGCAGTGGACGTGGGTATGAGAAAATCAATGCTACCATTAAGGAACAAGAAACACTGCTTACAAAACTGTCTTCTGAAAACTAAGAATTACCTCTCGATTCAGCAGAACCACACCGTCCAGTATACAAATGGCCTTGCACATCAATGTGTGCCATTCCAAGTAAAGCTTTCAAATCATTACGTGTGTTTCTCAATCAATACGTAAAAGGTAAAGACAAAAGTAAAATCAAAATGCTGCAAAATATGGATATATGTGTAGTGCGAAAACACACAGGACTAAACAGAAATTCACTAGCCTGCATTTCTGGGCCTACTTGCAAACGTACCTTCCATGATATCAAAAGAATATCAGTACATCATTCTAAAGGAAGAAATTTAGTGTATAAAATATATTGTGCAAAAAGTCCAGCTTCAGAGTTAGGCAACTTAAATACCACTCTTCTGCATGGTACACCCAAATACTTACAAGAAGAAATGGACTGTATTCAGAAAAAGTATTTTAGAAGTGAGAGCCACATAGAAAATGCAACAGTTTCAGAGCTTAGTAGCGACAATTCTGCACATAGCAACCTTCTATTACACACGTACAGAAAAGAAATACTAAAATTTAAAAGGTCTTCGGCTGAAGTACGAAACCATGTGTGTGTATGTTGCTGCAGAACGTTTTACAAAATTAACACAAAAAATGTAGATATAGCATACAAAATAGAAAACAATGAAGACTCCAAATGGTTTGAATTAGCTTTGTACCTTTTAGCTGAAAGCAAATATGAAGTAACTGAACGTGTAATATGTTGCACTTACTGTACTGCAAAATTAGACAACAACCACACTCCTTCACGTGCAATTACAAATAATTTGGAATTGTTTCCATTACCAAAAATCCTGCAACAGCTTAATTTGTATGAGAGCATAATAATTCAAACAGTTCACCCATTTCAAGCAATTATTCGCCTTCATCCAGAAACAGCAAATTTACCTCCCTCTGAATTGGTGAAAGGCATCCGTGGCAAAGTTGTGTTCTCGCCATTAGATCTAACGGAAAATGTGCACAATCTAGGAGTGGAACCTTCAATAGAGCATTCTTTAATAGTCTTGGTAAATGGAGTAGCAACAAAGGACAAAAGAATT
Organism: Ambystoma mexicanum; assembly: GCF_040938575.1. Lineage (NCBI taxonomy): Eukaryota > Metazoa > Chordata > Amphibia > Caudata > Ambystomatidae > Ambystoma > Ambystoma mexicanum. The sequence continues at coordinate 804,749,302 of NC_090935.1, read as the reverse complement.
TGGCAACAATTAGTAGACTTACACAAAGTTACACAAGCATTGCAATATCTGAGAGACAACAATGAGCACTACAAGGAAATAAATATTGATGAAAGTTTAAGACAAACAACAGAAATAATTCAAGAGCCATCAGAACCTGGAGAATTCGAACTTCTGGGTCTCGCTATAGTATCCACTCTCTTAGACCATTACACAATTCATCCATTGCATTCCAATGAAAGTATAGATGATGCACTAGAAACTTACCAAATGCGACAAGCCAAAGGGTCACCAATTAGTATTTGGGAAAAAAGTATAGAAGCACGTGCGTTTCCATTGCTATTTCCTACTGGCAAAGGTGGGAGGAACGATGATAGACCCACTCAGATTGGGGCATCAGAAAACCGCTCATTAAGAATGTATTCCCAAGATCCCAGATTTAGACAAAATGTGGAATACATATTCCACCTACTCTACGAAAGTGAATTAGCAACACTATGTTATGGAGTTGCACACATTCTTAAATCTGGAACGCACTTTCAAAATATGTCAGCTATGCAGTTAATACAAATAGTACAAGAAAAAGATGAGGTTTTACAATCAAGTATAACAAATTTGTTTGCAAACATGCGCGGTACAAAGGAATACTGGTTTAGACGGCACGGAGACGTACGTTGCATGATCAGAAACCTTGGACCACCAACTTGGTTTGTTACGCTAAGTTGTGCAGAATACGCAAGGGAAGATTTGCATGAGTTTCTACGTATAGCAAACAGTAACAAAAACAACATAGATATATTAACACCTGAAGAACTTTGCTCTCTAGATCCAGTTAATGTCTCAAGATATTTCCATCATCATTTCATTGCAATGCTACACTTTATTTGCAATAAAAGTGTTCCTCCCTTTGGAGAAGTGCAACACTTCTTTTGGAGAAAACAATATCAAGCGAGAGGAGCGCCACATATTCACATGCTGTAATGGATCAAAAGTGCTCCAAATTTTGGGCACGACAGTTATAGCACTGTTTTGCAGTTTATTCACAAATATGTCACATGTGAAATCCCTTCACAGCAGAGTCATATTGAGCTGCATGGGCAGATTTTACAATTTCAAAGACACAAATGTGGCAAATATTGTCACCGTAAATACAAAAACAAAGATAAATACTACACCAAATGCCACTTTGGTTTCCCCAGACCAGTTACAGAAACAGGTGAAGTAAACAACTTCATGCCTTCAGTTCGACATGTACACGTATTACATAAAAAGAAGGGAAGAATCCAAATATATCAATGAATATAAAGCAATCATTGCCCTATTATGGAATGCAAACATAGATGTGCAATACATTGCAGACAATTCAACTGCTGTTGCAAGATATGTTACAGCCTACTTAACAAAAGCAGAAAAAAACAGAGCTTCAAGACCTCTGGGATGAGCTAGCATTAGACAAAACATTATCACAGAAATTGTACCGCCTAGGCATACAAATGCTCTCTCATAGAGAATGTGGGGCCTATGAAGCAGCAGATCGTTTAACCGGCACTGCTTTGTACGGAAAATCAGACAACATAGTATAGCTCAGTCTTGGTCCTGCAAAATCTAGAAAAGGAGTGCTAAAATCATATGAGGACATAGAAAGTATTGCCAGAAATGATCCCAACAGCCAAGACATTCTGAAAAACAATGTACTGGACACATACTATCCGAACAGGAGTACCACTCTGGAAAGCATGTGTCTGTATGACATAGCTCAAAACCTTGCATACAAAAATAATGTAAAACCCGATGAAAGTAAACGTAGATATAGAGTGACCGATTGTGAAGGGAACTTAGTGAAACATAACAAACAAAGCTTAATTAATCATGTGAAGTTGTCATTAAAAACTCCTCAACAGAAAGAACTATATTACATGTCTCTTTTGCAACTTTTTAAACCATGGAGATAAGAGGAAGACATACTAGGTAATTATGAGTGCTATGAAGATGCTTTCAAAGCAAATGAAAGCACTATCACCGATGTTAGCTTTACACAGTACAAAACAATGTTACACAATGAGCAGCAACAAGAAGAATAAATTGAGGCCCAACTAGATAAAGACTCTTCTGACAGTAGTCAACCTTCTGTAACAGGAAGTCAAGAGCCATTAGGACAACCACTGATAGCAAATGAGGCTGAAGTTGCTATGGCAGAAGTAGAAAACACCATGTATCAGTATCAAGAAGATGCAGAGGACTTAACTGTGCAACAAGGAAAACTTAACGATCCACGCACCATTTTTGAAGAGGTAACAAAACAAATTGTGCATGGCGTACAGCACGAAAATAAAGAATGTACCTGCCAAAATTACAAACCTATACTGCTGTATGTCAGTGGTGAAGCTGGATCAGGGAAAACATTCTTAATCAAAATTATTAGCAAGTTCCTGCAGCAAATGACAAACAACAAGCTGATCAGCAGATCTCACTTATGCCAACATCTTAAAAAGTATTAGAGTTAGTGTATTATCGCAAGAAGCACAAGCTGTATTGAATACATGCAGTTTATGGCGATAATGCATGCGCAACTGATATTATGGAACAAATAGCGCACAAAAATGTCAATTGTATGGCCTTAATGCCAACTCTTGCAAGCTGTTTTAAATTCAATGAAACAATGCTAAAGAAAGAAAGGCAAGCAATAGTAGAAATTAGCGCCACAGACAAACTAGACGTACATGGTTTGACAGTACCCATGTGTGAGCAAGCCACAACAAGACTAAATACTTTAGAACATTCAATCTCCAACACAGCTGGGTTGGAAAAAGTATTGAAATTAGCATTAAATTGTAGAGTAATGCTTAAACGTAACCTTGACATAGATCAAGGGTTAGTTAATGGAGCACTGGGCACAGTTGTTGGCTTTCAATCATACCCATGTGATAACAGCATTCAGTTTGTAAATATTCGCTTTGATAAAGTTTCGGAAGTTAAAAGGATAGGGCGCTCAATGGCTCGATTCCTTCTCTTCAAAGACATGTATGTACGTAGAGAGCAATTTTCTCTAACTCTTGCATATGCAGTTAACATTCATAAATCCCAGGCTCTGACCCTAGATAAAGCATTGATAGATATAGGAAAGACAGTGTTTAAGGAAGGCATGAGCTACGTAGCATTATCACGCTTACGTACACTTGACGGTCTTTTGTTAATAAACTTTGATTCAAGTAAAGTCAAAGCTGATATTCCTTGCATTCTAGAATACAATAGATTGCGTTCACTGTACACCCCTCATCTAAAACAATACCCTGTTCCAGATAAAGTGAAACGTGGTAAAAGAAAAGTAAATGAAACAGAAATGCAACAGAATGCAACAGGAAATTCTGGAAAAAAAAAGAAAAGAAACTAAAGTATCATCAATTGCCACAAACATAGAACAACCTATTAAGGAATCTAAACCAGGCACGTCGGCAAACAAACAACAGAAAAACCGAAAAATGCACTCAGATACAGAACTTGCTGGCCCCTTCAAGTTTACAAATTAAAGTTGGGTAAGTTGCTATGCAAATGCAGCAATGAATAGTCTATTTCAATTGCCACCAATTGTTAACAATATTTACCTGCACAGCACAGACCAATTGTGTTTGCAAATGTTAGTACTGCATAGAAATTCAACAACCAATCCTGACAGCACATACCGTGTTTATGGAGTAAGGCAACAATTGGACAACTGTGCTGGAATGGTGAGATTGACTATGAACTCACAAGAAGATCCACACGAATTTCTAATGTACATACTATTACTATTGGAAAACAAAAGTATACCTGTAAATGAAATCTTCCAAATTTCGTACATGTGGAAACATACATGCACTCTCTGTAACAAAGTGATACAGGAAGAAATCCCAAATGAGCGATTTGTGTATATTTCCATACCAAATTGTGAGAGCATTTCTTTTCAGCAACTTGTACAAAATGCAAACCATGGCAGATTATGTAGTATTTGCAATTCAGACAATCGCTGTACCTTACTGATACAATCACATAGTGCCTACATAATACTTATGCTTCTACGTTATAATGCAGAGGGCACCAAAAACAACTGCACACTAACTGGATTTACACACGGTCAAGTGTCACTTGGAAAGAAAACCTTTACAACAGTAGGAATAATCTACCATGCAGGAGCTACAACCAATGCAGGTCAGTACACTGCATACATTAAAAAGAATTGAGGATGGTTTGAATGTAAAGATAGCACCATTACTCTAAAGCAGAGGTTGCCAGCTAACCTAACAAATGCGTATTTAATGTTCTTGAAGCCAAAATGTTAGAAATAATGTGCACTTCAAAATTGTGAACAAAGTAAGTGAAAGACTACAAATAGTTAGAATACGCCCACAGGTATCTAACTACCCAACAGGATGGAAGAATGACACAAATAAATGGTTATCACAGATCGTTGGAAACAAATTCACAGGTAGAATATGCCTATAGGTATCTAAGTGGTGTTAAAAATCGGCAGGAAGGCAACCAAGAAAACATTAATGGGAAAGATGAAGGAAACGGGAAACAAACAAACAACACAAATGAATGAGTATCGAAAATTTGTAGGAACAAATGCACAGTTTGAATACACCTACAGGTATTTAACTGTTGATAAAAATGGCAGGAAGGCAACAAACATAACATTGATCAGAAAAATGAGGAAAACACTGAAAGGAAAAAATGAAGTACTTAGTTGCAAATAGAAATGAAGGGTTTTTTCAATCCGACAAGGATTTTTTTCGCCAGACCCAAGGATTAGATAAGCAAACACAGAAACTGAGCGCCTAGGCATAAAAATGCTCTCTCATAGAGAATGTGGGGCCTATGAAGCAGCAGATTGTTTAACCGGCACTGCTTTGTACGGAAAATCAGACAACATAGTATAGCTCAGTCTTGGTCCTGCAAAATCTAGAAAAGGAGTGCTAAAATCATATGAGGACATAGAAAGTATTGCCAGAAATGATCCCAACAGCCAAGACATTCTGAAAAACAATGTACTGGACACATACTATCCGAACAGGAGTACCACTCTGGAAAGCATGTGTCTGTATGACATAGCTCAAAACCTTGCATACAAAAATAATGTAAAACCCGATGAAAGTAAACGTAGATATAGAGTGACCGATTGTGAAGGGAGTTTAGTGAAACATAACAAACAAAGCTTAATTAATCATGTGAAGTTGTCATTAAAAACTCCTCAACAGAAAGAACTATATTACATGTCTCTTTTGCAACTTTTTAAACCATGGAGATAAGAGGAAGACATACTAGGTAATTATGAGTGCTATGAAGATGCTTTCAAAGCAAATGAAAGCACTATCACCGATGTTAGCTTTACACAGTACAAAACAATGTTAATCAATGAGCAGCAACAAGAAGAATAAATTGAGGCCCAACTAGATAAAAACTCTTCTGACAGTAGTCAACCTTCTGTAACAGGAAGTCAAGAGCCATTAGGACAACCACTGATAGCAAATGAGGCTGAAGTTGCTATGGCAGAAGTAGAAAACACCATGTATCAGTATCAAGAAGATGCAGAGGACTTAACTGTGCAACAAGGAAAACTTAACAACGATCCACGCACCATTTTTGAAGAGGTAACAAAACAAATTGTGCATGGCGTACAGCACGAAAATAAAGAATGTACCTGCCAAAATTACAAACCTATACTGCTGTATGTCAGTGGTGAAGCTGGATCAGGGAAAACATTCTTAATCAAAATTATTAGCAAGTTCCTGCAGCAAATGACAAACAACAAGCTGTCAGCTGTTGTAACAGCCCCCACAGGTTTAGCTGCCTACAACATAGGTGGTGTGACTTTACACCGATTACTACTGCTTCCAGTAGAGCATCAAAATAAATTAGACTACTACAAACTTTCTGCAGAAGCTGCAATGGAGAATATTGAAGCAAATGAAAATGCTACTTATAGATTAAGTCAGCATGGTCTCAAATCTAATGTTGGCTTTGATTCATCACAGATTCCAAGAACTACTTAAAAGTAATAAGGAAGAACTCTTTGCTGGGAAACACATTATCGTTTTCGGATATCTTCTACAATTGACACCAGTAAAAAGTGAACCGATTTTTAAAACCTTAGGCCACAAACTCTGCTGGAAAACTGTTGGTAGCATAGATAATGTTAACCTTTGGCAACATTTCCAATACAGAGAATTAACTGAGAACATGCGGCAATCAGCAGATCTCACTTATGCCAACATCTTAAAAAGTATTAGAGTTAGTGTATTATCGCATGAAGCACAAGCTGTATTGAATACATGCAGTTTATGGCGATAATGCATGCGCAACTGATATTATGGAACAAATAGCGCACAAAAATGTCAATTGTATGGCCTTAATGCCAACTCTTGCAAGCTGTTTTAAATTCAATGAAACAATGCTAAAGAAAGAAAGGCAAGCAATAGTAGAAATTAGCGCCACAGACAAACTAGACGTACATGGTTTGACAGTACCCATGTGTGAGCAAGCCACAACAAGACTAAATACTTTAGAACATTCAATCTCCAACACAGCTGGGTTGGAAAAAGTATTGAAATTAGCATTAAATTGTAGAGTAATGCTTAAACGTAACCTTGACATAGATCAAGGGTTAGTTAATGGAGCACTGGGCACAGTTGTTGGCTTTCAATCATACCCATGTGATAACAGCATTCAGTTTGTAAATATTCGCTTTGATAAAGTTTCGGAAGTTAAAAGGATAGGGCGCTCAATGGCTCGATTCCTTCTCTTCAAAGACATGTATGTACGTAGAGAGCAATTTTCTCTAACTCTTGCATATGCAGTTAACATTCATAAATCCCAAGGTCTGACCCTAGATAAAGCATTGATAGATATAGGAAAGACAGTGTTTAAGGAAGGCATGAGCTACGTAGCATTATCACGCTTACGTACACTTGACGGTCTTTTGTTAATAAACTTTGATTCAAGTAAAGTCAAAGCTGATATTCCTTGCATTCTAGAATACAATAGATTGCGTTCACTGTGCACCCCTCATCTGAAACAATACCCTGTTCCAGATAAAGTGAAACGTGGTAAAAGAAAAGTAAATGAAACAGAAATGCAACAGAATGCAACAGGAAATTCTGGAAAAAAAAGAAAAGAAACTAAAGTATCATCAATTGCCACAAACATAGAACAACCTATTAGGGAATCTAAACCAGGCACGTCGGCAAACAAACAACAGAAAAACCGAAAAATGCACTCAGATACAGAACTTGCTGGCCCCTTCAAGTTTACAAATTAAAGTTGGGTAAGTTGCTATGCAAATGCAGCAATGAATAGTCTATTTCAATTGCCACCAATTGTTAACAATATTTACCTGCACAGCACAGACCAATTGTGTTTGCAAATGTTAGTACTGCATAGAAATTCAACAACCAATCCTGACAGCACATAACGTGTTTATGGAGTAAGGCAACAATTGGACAACTGTGCTGGAATGGTGAGATTCACTATGAACTCACAAGAAGATCCACAAGAATTTCTAATGTACATACTATTACTATTGGAAAACAAAAGTATACCTGTAAATGAAATCTTCCAAATTTCGTACATGTGGAAACATACATGCACTCTCTGTAACAAAGTGATACAGGAAGAAATCCCAAATGAGCGATTTGTGTATATTTCCATACCAAAGTGTGAGAGCATTTCTTTTCAGCAACTTGTACAAAATGCAAACCATGGCAGATTATGTAGTATTTGCAATTCAGACAATCGCTGTACCTTACTGATACAATCACATAGTGCCTACATAATACTTATGCTACTACGTTATAATGCAGAGGGCACCAAAAACAACTGCAAACTAACTGGATTTACACACGGTCAAGTGTCACTTGGAAAGAAAACCTTTACAACAGTAGGAATAATCTACCATGCAGGAGCTACAACCAAAGCAGGTCAGTACACTGCATACATTAAAAAGAATTGAGGATGGTTTGAATGTAATGATAGCACCATTACTCTAAAGCAGAGGTTGCCAGCTAACCTAACAAATGCGTATTTAATGTTCTTGAAGCCAAAATGTTAGAAATAATGTGCACTTCAAAATTGTGAACAAAGTAAGTGAAAGACTACAAATAGTTAGAATACGCCCACAGGTATCTAACTACCCAACAGGATGGAAGAATGACACAAATAAATGGTTATCACAGATCGTTGGAAACAAATTCACAGGTAGAATATGCCTATAGGTATCTAAGTGGTGTTAAAAATTGGCAGGAAGGCAACAAAGAAAACATTAATGGGAAAGATGAAGGGAACGGGAAACAAACAAACAACACAAATGAATGAGTATCGAAAATTTGTAGGAACAAATGCACAGTTTGAATACACCTACAGGTATTTAACTGTTGATAAAAATGGCAGGAAGGCAACAAAAATAACATTGATCAGAAAAATGAGGAAAACACTGAAAGGAAAAAATGAAGTACTTAGTTGCATAAGAAATGAAGGGTTTTTTCAATCCGACAAGGATTTTTTTCGCCAGACCCAAGGATTAGATAAGCAAACACTGAAACTGAGCGCAATGCACAGTACACTGGTTTGTGAAGTAAAAATGAGGGTCCAAAAAAAAAAATAACTGTCTATTAAGCAATGTGGTAAATGTGGAAAATCTGCAAACATTAACACACCTTTTTCATTTATCACAGAAGTGGAAAAAGTGATACTTCCGCCAAGTACGAAAAAGCAAACATAAAAAAAGTTTCTGGATTGTGAACAAAGGAAGGAGTAAGTATATTGGCAGGCATTTTCTACACATGGGAATGTACTCGCCTAATGTGTGGTAGTAATATTCTGCAGTGCCTGTAGGCTGGCCTTTCATCTGCAGTGAGTAACCTACCACCTACGCCTTACAAACAAGTTGCAAGGAGTACAGGTCCTATCCACAACCATCACTGCATATGTGAAACATGGTCGTTGTAAATTAGCTGCTTTTAAAGTTACTTTTCGGACCATCGTCTGCAGCCATGAAGTGAAGAAATTAGGGCATCAAAAGAACGACCAGAATCCACCACACCCATATTAACTTGTAACTCCACTGCTTATGACTTCTGTATTACATGCATGAGCTTTAGCTATGCACCCAAGACTGCAGGGTCTCCCCACAACTACCTTGGTGATGTGTGGTAGTGGGGGTTATTCTATAGGTGTGTTATCCTGCTGTACCTCTGCCCAGAGGCTTCCATCCTAGGTGTATGTCTGTAGATTTTACATGGGATTGGTGTGCAGTGTCTTCCAAGTGTAGTACTTACCACTTTCTTGTTGGGGGCATGGGCTTCGGCCATGGACCCAACACTGCACGCACTCCCCACAACTTGCCAATGAAAATGCAATACAAGGGGTGTAGGCATGGTTGGCATATGCAGTAGTGGTTGTGGCCAGGGCCTAGAGTCTTGGAAGTAAGGCCTTCGGCCTTCGGCCGACGGCCATGCATCCAAGACTCTAAAAAGATTTTAAAGTATTTAGAACATTTCTAAAACCAAGTGGATTTGTTTAAGTTTCAAAATTCAAGTTTTAAATAACTGTGGCTTGTATCTTTTTTAGCTACAAAACTAGAACAACAGTTCTGATACATTGTGCATTAAAAAAAAACAAATACCACTAAAAGTTAAGATCATTAAGATTAGAATATTCATTTAATGTAATCACAGCAACATGTATTTATGCAAAAAGGACAAAGATTCCAAACCGTGCATGAACATTGTCTTTGCTTTTGAAGTGGATAATATGGCATGGCGAGCAGAAAGACAGTCAGCCTTTTGCACCAAAATAGAAACTTCATATGTCCATATATAGCAGTAGAAGGATGAGACATGGCATGCATTCCTGCAGATGGTAATTATTTGGAAAAGCACATGACATTGTGAGTGCTTTAAATTTGCATCATGCATGCAAATCAATCATCAAAGCAAGTTAACATGTGTTACCTTTCTTTGATGAATTATGCCGTTGCATGTTTATTTATTTTTTTCACATTTTTTTTGTTAAAAAAAAAATGGGGTTGTTTTTAAACAAAATAAATTCTCCAAAACCGGCACGGGGGTGGGCAGAAACCGGCCCCCACTCCACAGGGATGATTTCGGCACGGCCACGGGCCGAGAAGCCGAGGGGCTAATCTGACCCTGATTAAACATTCTTAGACAGGGATCGAAATTGAAATTGAATAAACAGGATCTAAAAGCAGCTCCTGGGTGGCTACTACTGGGTAATGAGGAGCTAGCCCATAGTTTTCCACAAATCAAACTTCCACATAACCTGCAAACATATAATTATGTCCATTATTTATAACCCCTCACACTTCAAATATCATATAGATGTGTCCTGTTTATTTATAGATTATTCCAAACTCAGCCAAATGTACATTGCTGTGTTTGTTCAGCATCAGTTGGCCTAGGGAGCCAAACATAGCTCCTGGTACCTGTTGGTGTCAAACTAACCAGGCTCTTCTAGGCTACAAGCAGAAGCTAAATAGCTCCTAGCTCCCTTCATTTTCGAACCCTGTTACAGCTTTGAAAATCATGCTTAAAATGTCAGTTTATTCAGCAAAAATGTGGTGAAAGGGCTTGGCCCTGTGTGCATTGTGTATGTGGGCTACGGCTTTTTTCAACATTTGTAATTTAACTTTTCAGTACACTTGTGAACCTGGAAGCCAGACAAAAATGTAATCCCCTTTGCCAAAATATATAATAATGAATACAGGCAACGATCAATAATGTTTGGCTTTTATTTGCCTCTTGCCTATTTTTGTACATACTATTAGAGGTGCAATCACACCTAAACCACCATAGCAAATATTTAGTTGGTCACACAGTGGATCGAGTTAAGAGCTTACTTCCGTTTTAGGTTTTTCACCTTGGGTAAAAGTAACACCTGCCATATACACTGCAAAAACCGTGGTAGTAAGAGCTACACATACATAAAACAAAGTATGTTTTATTTTATATTTATAGCCATTGATAACCACAGTTTATTTTGACTTTACTCCTTGAGCCGAGGTGAATGCAATTCGTTTGTGAGGCATCCGACCCCATTTTGATCCCCCCGATTCCCTTTGCAGCCCGTTCTCCCACCCACATCCCTTCCTGTTTTCTTGGTCCGCCCTCCTACCTCCACGCCCACCGTGCCGTGATTGGCTTCTCTAGTGTTGCTCCCCCTGCCTAATTCGCACTACAGGCCCCAGCCCCCTCACTTTACTCCGTGACCCGAGGTGAGTGCAATTCGTCTGTGAGGCATCGACCCCATTTTGATCCCCCCGAGCCCCTTTGCAGCCCGTTCTCCCACCCGCATCCCTTCCTGTTTCCTTGGCCCGCCCTCTTCCCTCCACGCCCACCGTGCCATGATTGGCTTCTCTAGTGTTGCTCCCCCTGCCTAATTCGCACTACAGGCCCCAGCCCCCTCACTTTACTCCGTGACCCGAGGTGAGTGCAATTCGTTTGTGAGGCATCCGACCCCATTTTGATCCCTCCGAGCCCCTTTGCAGCCCGTTCTCCCACCCGCATCCCTTCCTGTTTCCTTGGCCCGCCCTCCTCCCTCCACGCCCACCGTGCCGTGATTGGCTTCTCTAGTGTTGCTCCCCCTGCCTAATTCGCACTACAGGCCCCAGCCCCCTCACTTTACTCCGTGACCCGAGGTGAGTGCAATTCGTTTGTGAGGCATCCGACCCCATTTTGATCCCTCCGAGCCCCTTTGCAGCCCGTTCTCCCACCTGCATCCCTTCCTGTTTCCTTGGATCACCCTCCTCCCTCCACGGCCACCGTGCCGTGATTGGCTTCTCTAGTGTTGCTCCCCCTGCCTAATTCGCACTACAGGCCTCAGCCCCCTCACTTTACTCCGTGACCCGAGGTGAGTGCAATCCGTTTGTGAGGCATCCAACCCCATTTTGATCCCTCCGAGCCCCTTTGCAGCCCGTTCTCCCACCCGCATCCCTTCCTGTTTCCTTGGCCCGCCCTCCTCCCTCTGAAATCCAGGAGCTCGGTGAGTGTGCACCTGCAGCAGTGCCTGAATTTCGCTGGCATTTTGTTTCTGTAATAGCAACTCTCAGATCCGCCTTGCGAGCCCCGTGCTCTCCTTCCCTGCTGCTCCCGCTTCCTAGTCCACCTCCCTCCCGCCTCCCGACCCGCCCACAGTGCCCTGATTGGCCCTCGCACCATCTAACCGAGACCATTACCGACCGTCCCCAGGGCAGCCCTCTGCCCGTGCAGCCCCTGCGGCTAAGGACCCGAGGCAAAGGACGGCTCATACAGTGGACGGCTCCTGATCGTATCTGCAGGTATCTGCAGGAGAAGCAAGAAGCCAACAACAAGCAAGTGTGGCAAGGGCGGGGCCAGAAGCAACTACTTCAGGCCATACTACCCCAGGCCATACTACCCTACCACTCATCTAACAAAGCATCACCACTGTAAATTCATTATATCTCCACTATATTTGCATTTGGAAACTGTCCTTTACATGTGAAAGTTGCATTTAGAAGTGTACCCAATAGCCTATGTGTGTATTTAGAAGTGTGCCCAATAGCCTCTTCGTGAATATAGAAGCTGTGTCCAATGGCCTCTCTGAGAAAAGTTGCATTTAGAAGTTGTGCCCAATAGCCTCTCTGAGAAAAGTTGCATTTAGAAGTGTACCCAATAGCCTCTCCGAAAAAAGTTGCATTTAGAAGTGTACCCAATAGCCTCTCCGAGAAAAGTTGCATTTAGAAGTTGTGTCCAATAGCCTCTCTGAGAAAAGTTGCATTTAGAAGTGTACCCAATAGCCTCTCTGAGAAAAGTTGCATTTAGAAGTGTACCCAATAGCCTCTCTGAGAAAAGTTGCAATTAGAAGTGTACCCAATAGCCTCTCCGTGAATTTAGAAGCTGTGCCCAATAGCCTCTCTGAGAAAAGTTGCATTTAGAAGTTGTGCCCAATAGCCTCTCTGAGAAAAGTTGCATTTAGAAGTGTACCCAATAGCCTCTCTGAGAAAAGTTGCATTTAGAAGTGTACCCAATAGCCTCTCTGAGAAAAGTTGCATTTAGAAGTGTACCCAATAGCCTCTCCATGAATTTAGAAGCTGTGCCCAATAGCCTCTCTGAGAAAAGTTGCATTTAGAAGTTGTGCCCAATAGCCTCTCTGAGAAAAGTTGCATTTAGAAGTGTACCCAATAGCCTCTCTGAGAAAAGTTGCATTTAGAAGTTGTGCCCAATTGCCTCTCTGAGAAAAGTTGCATTTAGACGTTGTGCCCAAATGCTTCTCTGAGAAAAGTTGCATTTAGAAGTGTACCCAATAGCCTCTCCGTGAATTTAGAAGATGTGCCCAATAGCCTCTCGGAGGAAAGTTGCATTTAGAAGTGTACCCAATAGCCTCTCCGTGAATTTAGAAGTTGTGCCCAATAGCCTCTCTGAGAAAAGTTGCATTTAGAAGTGTACCCAATAGCCTCTCTGAGAAAAGTTGCATTTAGAAGTGTACCCAATAGCCTCTGCGTGAATTTAGAAGTTGTGCCCAATAGCCTCTCTGAGAAAGGTTGCATTTAGAAGTGTACCCAATAGCCTCTTTGTGAATTTAGAAGTTGTGCCCAATAGCCTCTCTGAGGAAAGTTGGATTTAGAAGTGTACCCAATAGCCTCTCTGAGAAAAGTTGCATTTAGAAGTGTACCCAATAGCCTCTATGAGAAAAGTTGCATTTAGAAGTGTACCCAATAGCCTCTCCATGAATTTAGAAGTTGTGCCCAAAAGCCTCTCTGAGAAAAGTTGCATTTAGAAGTGTACCCAATGGCCTCTCTGAGAAAAGTTTTAGAAGTGTACCCAATAGCCTCTCCGTGAATTTAGAAGTTGTGCCCAATAGTTTCTCTGAGAAAAGTTGCATTTAGAAGTGTACCCAATAGCCTCTCCGTGAATTTAGAAGTTGTGCCCAATAGCCTCTCTGAGGAAAGTTGCATTTAGAAGTGTACCCAATAGCCTCTCTGAGAAGAGTTGCATTTAGAAGTGTACCCAATAGCCTCTGCGTGAATTTAGAAGTTGTGCCCAATAGTTTCTCTGAGAAAAGTTGCATTTAGAAGTGTACCCAATAGCCTCTCCGTGAATTTAGAAGTTGTGCCCAATAGCCTCTCTGAGGAAAGTTGCATTTAGAAGTGTACCCAATAGCCTCTCTGAGAAGAGTTGCATTTAGAAGTGTACCCAATAGCCTCTGCGTGAATTTAGAAGTTGTGCCCAATAGTTTCTCTGAGAAAAGTTGCATTTAGAAGTGTACCCAATAGCCTCTCCATGAATTTAGAAGTGTACCCAATAGCCTCTCTGATAAAAGTTGCATTTAGAAGTGTACCCAATAGCCTCTCCGTGAATTTAGAAGTTGTGCCCAATAGCCTCTCTGAGGAAAGTTGCATTTAGAAGTGTACCCAATAGCCTCTCTGAGAAGAGTTGCATTTAGAAGTGTACCCAATAGCCTCTGCGTGAATTTAGAAGTTGTGCCCAATAGTTTCTCTGAGAAAAGTTGCATTTAGAAGTGTACCCAATAGCCTCTCCATGAATTTAGAAGTGTACCCAATAGCCTCTCTGATAAAAGTTGCATTTAGAAGTTACCCAATAGCCTCTCTGAGAAGAGTTGCATTTAGAAGTGTACCCAATAGCCTCTCTGTGAATGTAGAAGTTGTGCCCAATAGCCTCTCTGAGGAAAGTTGCATTTAGAAGTGTACCCAATAGCCTCTCTGATAAAAGTTGCATTTAGAAGTTACCCAACAGCCTCTCTGAGAAGAGTTGCATTTAGAAGTGTACCCAATAGCCTCTCTGTGAATGTAGAAGTTGTGCCCAAAAGCCTCTCTGAGAAAAGTTGCATTTAGAAGTGTACCCAATAGCCTCTCTGAGAAAAGTTGCATTTTTAAGTGTACCCAATAGCCTCTCCGCGAATTTAGAAGTTGTGCCCAATAGTTTCTCTGAGAAAAGTTGCATTTAGAAGTGTACCCAATAGCCTCTCCGTGAATTTAGAAGTTGTGCCCAATAGCCTCTCTGAGGAAAGTTGCATTTAGAAGTGTACCGAATAGCCTCTCTGTGAATTTAGAAGTTGTGCCCAATAGCCTTCCTGAGAGAAGTTGCATTTAGAAGTGTACCCAATAGCCTATGTGTGTACTTAGAAGTTGTGCCCAATAGCCGCTCTGAGAAAAGTTGCATTTAGAAGTGTGACCAATTTAGAGCATGTAACCCATCATATCCCACCCCACGCTTACTCTCTTCTTTACACCACCACTCAACTAGCACACAGAGATACTATGACACCATTCGGTATAACAGTTCTCATACCAACACCTCCCGCTCACTCCCCATCACTCTAAGTAAACACTGCTGGTTACACACCCCCCAGTCAGGCGTTCTCCTCAGGCCTAACGCAGCCACAGTCGGTCTGGATAAATCCTGCCAGAACGAACACATACCCCTGATCTCCACAACCACACCTACCGATAAGAAGCAGCTATGTCACGAATACTGCACCAGCTGCACACATACCCGGTACGCACATGCGCCGTTGACCCTCCCTACTCTCTCTACTGACCTGAACTTCGGTTCCCAAGGGCGTTCAACATACCAGCACCTTCAGACCATACCAATGGTATATAAGGCGCTATATAAGTGCAAAATAACATAACATAACATAACATTAAATCACTTTTTCATATAGCCCTTCATGATGGAGATGGAGCCTGCCTGTTTCCAAGCTCTAAAAAAATAGGTGTTATTACCCATTTGAATGATACTCAGTAATGGTGAGATGGAAACAGAAGGAAAGACAGAAAATAAAATCAAGGGAGAGAGATAGCAAGAGTGATGGGTTATGTGCATATGGTACAAAGTGACTTAAAGGGGGAAGAAATAGGAACTCGATGGAGCTGAAGAAAGTAGGATGGTAGAAGTGAGAGGGAAATGGAAGCGGGAGACTGAGAAATGGTGAGTGCTGAAGGTTATTTGGTGTTTTTTATTGGTTTATTTCAAACCTTTAACAAGTGACAGCCAAAAAACTCAACATTTCATACAGTTCTAGATCAAAACATTCCATACGTTTAGGGACCTAAGAAGAAGAGGAAAAAAATCAAAAAGACAAAAACCATAAACTATAGGTCCCCAGAGACAGCCAGCAATAGTACCAAAATGCAGAAAACATAGTAGAAAAAGCAAGAAGAGTAAAAAAAAAACACAGGAGAGCAAAACGACTTCCCCGTGCTTCTTGACCGGCTCACACTTTAAAACACACATATTTCACTATTATTCAAGTTAAAACACCATTCAGGAATTTGACAATAGCAAAGGCTACCTGGTGGTTTTCCCCCATTAAGAATTTGGGCCACCATTCATCTGCAGAAAGTGTAGGTGCTGTTGCAAATATGGCACCCAAAAACAAAGTATGGCGGTCCGTCAAACCAACACAAGTAGTTAAGATATGTTATAAGGTTTCTGCTTCCATGTGTTTTAGGCAAAATGTACAATACACCTGCTTCTCAATCAGCTACTTACAAGCAGCTAACAGCTCCCGAGTAGGGTATTCTAAGCAAGTTTCCTCTAGTATTTGAACACAGGACTTTCTTTAAGTATTTTGGCACCTGCATTGGTGACCTGCATTCCAACCCATAGTTTTTTATCAATGTCAAGTTGTTCCTTTTGGCTTGAGTCAATATCCAATCCTGCTGCCAGATTTACTTTTTAACCAGTGCAGGGTTGGATGTTAAGGTCAACACTGAGGAATCCAAATTTTCATTTGGTTTATACATTTGTCCTTCCAGGCACTAACATGATTGGTGTTCACCAGCAGATTATTAGTGCCCAAGATGGTCAGCTGGGGTGCCATGGGAACTAACAGGGTTTTGCGGATAAATATTTCCATAATGATACAGAATATAGAGAGAATAGTCCCAATTCTAAGCGAATACAAGCCACAGGAAGGCTCCTCGGCAGTCCTAGATTTCTCTTCCAAAAGGCACCCTCCAGAACATCCCATATTTGCCAAGTAAGATTTAGAGAAGATTCTGCTCCGTAGGTAAGAATTGGAGTTACCTTTTGGTTATAAAAGGTAATCAATTGAGTCATGGAGAACTTGCCAAATCTTCAGTGCAAGATCATTCCCTGGGCAGTTAGATGTTTTACTTTGGATCTTAATAAGTTGGCCCAGGGTGTTTCTGCAGTACTTTGATTGAAGCAGACTCCCAAATAAATAATCGAGTCAATGCGTTCCAATGGCTCCCGATTTAATATCCATCGGGATCCTGGATTTTGTTTTCTTTCAGTTTCCCTATTAAACACGGTCTTAGATTTCTTTACATTGACTTGTAATTCATATGAGGTCATATAGGACTGCAAGGTGTCTAGGCGCCTTTGCAGTCCTATTGGTGTTCTGACAATCAGAAGGAGGTCATCCACATAGAAGATCCAAGGTATCAGACTCCCATTGATCTTGACCAGGAAAGCATGTACCTTCTTTTGAGCTGTTTTCATGTCAGAAATATATAGGTTAATGAGGATGGGTGCCAAGGCATAGCCTTGCTTTATTCGTCTGTTAACCTTTATTGCCTCCGATAGAAGCCCCTGGGAGTTCAAAGGCACCTGGATCGTGGTATCAGTGTAGAGTGCTTTCACAGGCTCTAATAGCTCAGCTGGGCAGTGCCTGCCCCTCAACTTGGACCACAGGCATCCCCGGTTTAAATTATCAAACGCCTGCTCGAAGTCCACAAAGGCGACGTATAGCTTACTCTTTCCCTTGATGGCCTGAAGCTTAAGCAGATTTAACAAAAATAGGTTCAGACCGGGTGCCTATGCCTTTAACAAAACCAGTTTGACGGGCATCTTAAAGTCCTGAGTCACTAGCCTATTTTGCCAGGTGTTTTAAGATGAATAATGCGAACGTTTTCCCAAAACTATCAAATAAAGCTATCGGTCGATAGTTGCTTTGTTCTTAACCTCTTTTTGAAAATGGCTATGATCACAGCCCTTTTTCAACTAGGAGGAATTCGTTTTTCCTCCATAATCTGGCAAATTAGGAGATAAGCACACTGCCCACTCTTCAGGAGCCTGCATAAGAGCATAGTTCAATAACCCATCAGGTCCGGGGGCTCTAGAGGTACTTAGTTTTAGAATGGTCTTCAAAATCTCCTGTTTGTCTAGCTGCCAAGCCCGCACAGTGGTCTTTGCAGGCAGACAGACCAGAGGGTTGGTCAATGTGTTTGTCACTAACGATTCAAAATGGTCAATCCATGTTTGTTCATCGCCCATTTGGGTTTGTAGGGTTTGTAGGGCTTCCCGAGGCATGCTTACTTTGTTTATCCATTCCCATGTAAGTCGGGCGTTCTTTTTGCACAGGACATCTAACTATTTTCCCCTTTCTCCTGCATGCGTTCTGCTCTAGAGCTGCGCAGCCAGTTTTTATATTGTTGCTGACGCTTTTCTTTTGCAAAGGCTCAACTAATTAAGGGCGTGGATCTCAAAGCCTTGAGGCCGGCTCTATACCTCTAATGTTCTTTCACCAGTCTACTGTTAAATGTTTTTTACATTTTTTTTTATAGTATATATTGGTTAATAAAACCTTAACCACTTTGTAAGAAATACATAATAGAACATAACACCATAAATACGTTTCTTATAAAACTTTAAAATACACATTGTTTAAAATCATTCCTTCTAATGCAATCTAAAATTCATTTAACTTCACATATAGTCTACTTTTTAAAAAATATATATGTTTATTTTTTAAACAAGCAGAGCGGTAACAATACATATTGAGTCAAAACATGTAAAACCTTATTGAAGAATCATCTAACATTTCCCTCTGTCCACCCCTCCCCCATAATTGGTTATCCCGACTGGGTGTCAAAATTCCCTGTTCTCTCCCCCGGCGCCTAAGACATGAGTCCGCCCTCGAGGATCCTTCTGACCAGTTGCGGTTTGTAGGTCAGGGCCAAAAATTCCTGGTCATAATCGATTATTGGTCCCCAAATGTTTTGGAAGTGATGGAGCTGGCACGCTCTGGCTGCCGTTACCCACTCCTCTATCAGCACGTCCCATATTTTTGTCCACCAGAGGGGCATGCCCTCAATGGATTTCCATGTGCGGACAACCACTATTCTACCCGCTAGGAGGCACTGGGATAGTAGCTTGGCTTTGGCTCCTGATCGAGGGAAGATTCCTGGGACGGGAGACCCCAGGAGGATAGGTTCAGGTTCCAGAGGGAGTGTTGTTTGGGTGATCTCTGTGATAACAGTTAGACATTGTTTCCAAAAGTTCTGGACCTTAGGGCAGGTCCACCACATATGAAACAAGGATTCCACTTGGCCACACCGTCTCCAGCAGGTTGGATAGAGGGTTTGGTTCATGTGATGGAGTCTCAAGGGGGGATAATACCAGCGTAGCAGGATCTTGTAGGAGCATTCTCTGTTAGTGATACATGTTGATGCGAAGTGAGTGCGAGTCCAGATGTCCACCCAGGCTTGGTTCTCTATTGGGTGACCTAAGTCTGCTTCCCATTGTGCCATAGATCTGGTTCTTGAGGCTAGGAAATCTGTTTGGAAACGCCTGTACAGAGTTGATATTTGCCACGGGACGGGAGATCTTTGAGAGTTAGTTCCAGGGCTGTGGGGGCTCGGGTCGCTGCTTGGCGGGTTTGCGGGTGGGAGCACCAGTGACGCAGCTGAATATAGGTGAATCTGTCTCTCTCTTGAAGCCGGAAGGATTCTTTTCATTGTTCGAAGGTGTGGGGTGAGCCTTCTTCGAAGAGCTGTCCTAGTGCTTCTAGGCCCCCCTCGATCCAGTTTTTAAAGTTTTGGGGGTGTGCTCCAGGTGAGAAGGCCAGGTTCAGGAATATTGGAGAGGAGGGGCTTAGTCCTCTCAGGATCCCATTCTGTTTCAGGGCTCTGTCCCAGATGTTCACTGTATGTTTGGTGGACATGAAGAGACCCTGCCAGCGCTTCCGCATCAGGGGTGGGATGTGTGGGAGGAAGCGTAGGGGGAAAGGGAGGCACGATTGTTCCAGCACCACCCATCTGGGGCAGTTCGTAAGGGTCTGCCATGCTTGTGTGCATGCTAGTTGCGCCACCATTTGGTATCTTTGCAGGTCCGGGACCACCAGGCCGCCAAGCCTTGCACCGCCTAGCATTGTTCCCCTAGGTATCCGGGCTTTCCTCCTCCTCCAAATGAACTGTAGCATTTTCCTCTGTAGGCCGCGAAGGACAGGTGACGATATCATGGTTGGGAGCGTTGAGCAAGCGTATAGGAATCTGGGCAGCAGATTCATTTTGCAGGCGGTAATTCGGCCCATCAGTGATATTTCTTGAAACGCCCAGCGCTTTAGGTCGGCTTCCAGTTCTTTAAAGAGCGGGGGGAAGTTTACTTGGTAGACCATCTTTGGCTCTTCTGGGATTTGGACTCCCAGGTAGGCGATAGCCTTCATTTTCCATTGGATTGGACACATGGCGGCGAGGGTCTCCTTGTCTGCCGAAGTTAAGTCTATCCCCAAGGCCGCTGACTTGTTAAAATTGATAGAGAATATGGTTACTCTACTGTAGCTGCCTATTTCTGCCAGGGCGTGTGGCAGCGAAGAGTGGGGCTCAGAGATGGTCAATAGGACATCGTCTGCATACAGCGCAATTTTGTGTGGGGCAGACACAGGGGCCCTTTATGAGGTTGTTTAGCCTGACCCGCTGAGCGAAGGGTTTCATGATCAATGCAAACAAGAGTGGGGATTGAGAGCAGCCTGTCTAGTGCCACAGGTCAGGGGGATTGGGGTGGAGAGGGAGCAGTTGATTCTAAGGAGGGTTTTCGGTGCTTGGTAGTTGGCTAGCATCATCGTTCTAAACTCTGGCCCAAACCCAAAGGCTTCCATGGTGAGTTTCATGAAGGACCAGTCTGCTTTGTCGAACGCTTTAATTGCATCGAGAGCCATGAGGACCAGTTTTTGAGAGTTTTGGGAGGTTAGATCCACCAAATTCAGTGCCCTACGGATGTTGTCGTTTGTGGATCTATTTCTGATGAAGCCTGTTTGGTCGGGATGGATTATGTCAGGCATCACCTGAGATAGGCGTGTTGCCAACATTTTGGAGTAAATATTGGCATCGATGTGCAGCAGTGCAATTGGCCTGTATGACGCAGGATTTCTTGGGTCTTCTCCTGGCTTAGGCAGGAGGACGGTGATTGATTCCTGCATAGAAGGGGCTATGTTACCTGTGATCCTAAAGGAATTAAAGAGGCCTACTAGTGGAGCGAGCAATTGTGGTTTAAAGATCTTGTAAAAACTGGTGGAGAAGCCATCAGGGCCCGGGGCTCTAGGTTTGAGGGATTTTATGGCTTTGTCCACTTCCTCACCTGTGATAGGCGCATCTAGGATGCCTCGGGCAGCATCTCACAATTGGGGGAGGTTTGCCTTCCGTAGGTATTCTGTCTGTTCTGCCAGGTCCCGTGGTGGGGCGGACATCACCCGAATTAGGTGGTCTGCTGCTTTGTCCTATTCGGCGTAGTGTAGTTTGCCTTGTGGGTCTCGTAATCCTATGATTGTGTTTCTCCTTCTGGTTTTAGCAATTTTGGCCAGTAAGAGTTTATCTGCTTTATTGCTATTTACATAATAAAACTGCTCGGTCTTTGCTAATGAGTGGGCTGTGTGTTCTGCGTAGTGTGCTTCGATCTTCTTTCTTGCTATACGGATCCCCCGCTGAGTTTTTGCAGACCAGCCTCTCTCCTTTTGGGATTCTTCAGCTTTTTGAAGGTCTTCTTCGAGAATTAGGCGTGTTTGCTTTCTGTTGTTATGGAAGGCGACCCCCTGGGCGAGGGAAGTGTCTTTGTTGGGGTTTTCGTCAAAAAAAAGTTTAATTGCTGTTGCTATTGAATCCCGTAGCAGCATCTCATTGAGCATCGGGTCGTATAGCGACCATCTGCGCCGGGCCTCTGGGGCAGGGTCTTGCACCCGAATCTCCATGGATACTGGTGCATGGTCCGAAATTATTCGGGAGCCTATGGTTAGTTTGTTGGTGAATGCCAGCAGTCGGCGTGAGGTCAGGAGGAGGTCTATTCTGGAGAGAGTTCTATGCATATATGAGTAGAAGGAGAAGTCTCTTTCTGAGGGGTGGAGTACTCGCCATGAGTCTACCACCTCAATGGATCTGAATAGCTGTCAGAGAGCTAATGCCAAAGTAAAATCCCCCGCGGCAGGCGGGTTGGATTTGTCTAGAGTTGGGTCTGGGACCCCGTTGAAATCTCCCCCTATCACTATCTGGCCCTCCAAGAAGGAGGAGAGGCTGGTGCTCAAGGTTTCATAGAGCGCTGCTTGGCCCATGTTTGGGGCATATACTGCTAAAAACTAAAATAACTGTCCCAGGAGCAGGCACTTTATTGCTATGAATCAGCTGCCAGGGCACTGTTTCTTGTCCAGGATCTGGGGGTTTAGCCCTTTCTTGAACAGGATTGCTGTACCTCCTTTTTTGGTGCTGTGTGTCGGTTGCTAATAGGTGAGTTTCTTGGAGCAGGACTATTGCTGCATTTTCATCTCTGAGTCTTTGCAGAATTGATCTGCGCTTAGTGGGAGAGTTCAAACCGTTGACGTTTAAGGAGAGTAATTTCAGCATGAGGTGGTCCTGAATGGGAGGAGCGGCTGTTAACAGGTGTGGAAGGGGGGGAGCAGGGTCGGTCTGGGTCAAGCAACATGTAAAACGATTAGAGGCACATTACACTCTGCATGTGAAATTTTTAGCTTAGTTCCCCAACGGGCGAGCCAAGCGTTAACTGGGGGGGGGCAATTTCGTAAGTCTGGCTCCACCCCTGACCAACTGGGCTGAATAAATGGTCCAAGCCAACATGGCTAAGACTAGGAACAAATCTTGCATAGCGTTCCGAGGACTCATAGCTGTATTGTGCCTCGGAACTGGGCATGGGCCGTGGGGGTAATGGCCCGCTGCTTCTGCTGTATAGATTTCTTTGTGTTTTCCTGGGTGGTATAGGTTCAGTGGGCAAACCGGGTAGTTTAAGTCTGTGTCAATTCATTGACTCGACCTATGGGCAATCAGGGAATTGTCCTGGGCTTCAAGATGTTTGGAGATTAGGGTGGCAGCATACCTTTATGTTTCTGCGTAGGTTCATCTTTTCTTCCTGTACCTTGGGACTTTCGACTACAAATTTTGGCTCGGTTTTTGAGGTGATGTGAGGGCAGCTTTCGCAGTTTGTTCCGAGGCTGCGGGTGATTGGGATTTTGGTGAGGCTGGCTGAATGATTTTTTCAATCTGGCTGATCCTCCTCAGAGTGCCCTTATAGGTAAATTGTAGGGCTGTAGGAAATAGCCATCTGTAGTGGATTTGTTGATCCTGGAGGAACAGCGTCAAGGGTTCGGTGTGATCTCCTTTTTTGTAAGGTAAGGAGGTATAAATCCTAATAGATCTAGAGGGGAGAGCCCTGAAAGGAGAGTTTATCCCTAGAGCGAGCAATGGCTGAAATGGCTTCTTTCGTAGTAAAGAAGTGCACCCTAGTGATTACATCGGCGGGGTGTCTGATTCCACCGCCCTGCGGGGGCACAATCTGTGGGTTTCGATCAAGGAGCAGTTGTGGTTTGTCCAATTATGGGAGCAGATACTGGAAGAGGTCACCCACATAGTCCGTCAACTTGTTATCTGGGACTGAGGACGTGACATGCTCTATTTTCAAGGTCCTCCTGCTTGAATTCCAAGATCTTGCATCTGACCTGTAGAAGTCTGACTGAGCGTTGAACTTCATTTAGGGTAACTGATTGATCATGGGACCAGTCTTCCAATTCCCCCAGGCATTGCTCAGCTTCAGTCACCCTTTGATCGGTGTGTTCTAGTTTTGTGGAGAGTTCAGTCATACAGGATATGAATTCGGCTTTGATATCTGCCATGAATGCCTTAATGTCATTTTTGGTTGCAAGGGTCCCTCCTTCTTCCGAACTTTTTGGCGAGGCGGGGGCAGGAGGCTCCTGTTTCTTATTTCTATCAGCTGATAACATCACAGCGATGTATGGGTTTTTGCCAGATTTTTGTTGTTTAGCCATGGTATTCTTTGTGTGTGGCAGAGATGCTGTAATGACTTCTGGGTGGGATGCCGTGGTTGGGCCGTTGGTCCGAAGATGGATGTCTGTGTCCCGTTTTACCGTCGGTCTAGTTGTTCGGGGAGCAGAGGTTTGTTGGCCCACTGAGGCACCGCTGGCAGAGAGGAATTTTTCTCCCTTGGGGAGCGAGGGAGATGATGAGGCTCACTTAAGTTCCCAGGGGCTCACCTGAGAGAAGAGCGGACCAGGATGTGGGCCGGGGCGCCCCAGGAGCTGGTCAGGAAGAGGGGATTGAGGAGGGAGAGCCACCAGGAGTGCAGGGTCAGGAGGACCGTGAGTGTCAATCACAGCTATTTATTCTTCTTTTTTGTGAGAGTGCTGGATTCCATCCGCCCAGCGTAAGCTCTTGGGGAACATGAGATCTTCCAGCTAGGGTAAAGCGGGGTGCCCAAAGTTGTGGAGCTGGCTGGGCTGTTTCATTTGGGCTACACAGTTCTTTGCATGGTCCAGGGGCAGGGAAGGAAGAGCCACCCAGGGCTCCCCCCGCTGTTACGCCAGGCTCCCCCTGTCAAATTGAGCCCCTTGGCCGGGGGGGTCCCACCTATATTGTTAGGTGGAGCCAAGTTGAAGGTGCAGGTAGAGCAGTCCCCCGCCTGGTGCTGGCCCCAAGGTGGAGATCCGGGGTGGGCTGGTCTTCAGTTGGTGTTGGAGTGGGGCGGCGGGAGAGCCACAGGGCTCCCTACCCCCAGAGTTTCACCCGCACTCCTGGCGTCCCACAGGGGCCACGCAGGCCGTCCGTCGGTCTAGGAGGGCTCCCTGCCCTCCGAAGCAGAAGCTGGAGATGTGGAGCCAGCAGCAGGCTCCGGGAGGGCCCAAGGCGCAGGTTTCTGGAGTTCTGCCACAGGGGGTCCGGAGCACAGGGCCAAGGGCGGTGCGGGTCCTCAATAGTGTTGGAGTGGGGCGAGGGGAGAGCCGCAGAGCCCCCCACTCCCAGAGCCTCACCTGCACCTCCGGCACCCCACAGGGCTCATGCAGCCTTACTGCTGGTATAGGAGTGCTTCCTGCCCTCCGAGGTAGGATGGGGCCAAGGCGCAGGCTATCCACAGCAGGGTCCAGATCGCAGGATCAGGGGGGCTACCTCCGCACCGGGGCGGGCATCCTACTGGGATGTTCTCGTTGCTTTCCGCGCAGCGGAGGAGCCCCCCAGGCTTCGGGCGGCCACCTAGCTTCAGACCGCCGGCTCCACGCCACTGAGCGGGACACAGCTCGGGCGGTCCAGTGCAGGGAGAAGGCTGGTCTCGGATGCTCTGTCCAGCATTGGGGGGGGCTACAGGGTGGCTCCCAGGAATCAGCATCTCGTCCCCTGTCCCCTCACTCTCCCAGCGGCCCCGGACCCGGCGCTCCGTCTGCCATCTTGGAATCAGTCCAAGGTGGTAGCGGGGCCCCGGGATGGATTTCTCCCGGGTTCTGTTGGTGCGGCCTACATTAAATGGTACCGGAGGTGCCTCTGGAGTTTTTCATTGCCCCAGAAAGTTGACTTGGCTTGTAAAATGCTAAGACCACCATAAAGGAGCAGAAGACAGCAGGCGTCCCACGGAGGCCATCAAGAGAGAGACCGCATCCCCAGCACTACAGGCCACGCCCCACATATAGTCTACTTTTATACTATCCAAGTTAAATTGGAGAAAGACGTCATATTTAAAAGATATAATCAGCACATTGCTCATCACTGAACTCCCAGTTTATCCCACTCTGATGTAATTCTCTTCCATATATAAAAAGCAGCCCCTATAAACACCAATGGATCTACCATGAAAATGCAAGGCCAAAACTGGTCTGATTCAACCATTCTATTAAACCATACTAGAACTTTATACCCTGCTTCATACCAACCACTCAATTTATAACATGCCATGAGTAGATATCTTGTAGTTTCCACCTCCGCTTTACAGAATATACATAGTCTTTTTTTCTCTCGGTATTCTCTTCCAAGAGCCAACATATCTAGACAAGGTAGCATATTGAACCCCAGCAGCATAATAAATCTACTGAACTCCCTACTTCTCACCTTTAGTAAATATTTGCAATGCTTGTTAGCAATCATCCCTTGGAGACTGTATGTGAAAAATCTACTCTTTTCTCCCAGACTATCCGAGTTCTTAATTGAATCCCATTGGATAGCTTTCTTACTGAGTTTACTATACCAAGGATTTAAGTTATTAAGGTATGAAGAAGTACGGCCGTCTACTTTGCGAAGAAATGGGCTTACAAGAAGTTCTGGACGCCATTAATCTGGCTAAACAGGCCTCAGAGGTAAGAAGTGTGCAATACATGGACAGGTTTCTAACTAGTGATGGTTTCCAACATAAGCCATGGCTATCTAACCAGCTGGATGTACCCCCCGTTCACCCTATTGCGATCCTGGTTACCCCCTCCTCCCCTCCTGCGGAGGATATGAGGAAACACCTGATAAAATCGAAACTTACTCATAAAAACACCTCAGTCCCTGAAAAGAAGAGGAGTAAGGAGACTGATAGTTTGAAACCTAACACTCTTCAACCTATTCCGATCCTCTGCGCTCCCCCTTCTGTTATTAATATAGACAACCATGATCCTATAATATACATCAATCCACTGGAACTAAAGTGCTGTCATTTGAACACCCGTTCTCTTGTCAAGCACTCAGTGGAAATTGGAGATAAAATCTTGGAACTGGACCTCGATATTCTATTCCTCACAGAGACTTGGATGTCTGAGTTTACACATCATGCTATGCTCCTCGCCATTCCTGTGGGCTACCTTACTATGCAAACCATACGAGAAAATGGCAGAGGAGGGGGAGTGGCCATTATTTCAAACAACATCTGAAAATACATTCTACTAACCCCCCCAATTTAGAGAACTGTGAAGCTCTCATGGTTAAACTAAATATCAATGCCAGCTTCGCCATCAGTATACTATTGATTTATGGTCCCCCTAGAGCATCTATTGATTTTGAAGAACAACTATTGGCCACTATTAGCAATATATCCAACGACTCTACCCCTTTTCTTATTCTTGGAGATTTTAACCATTGGTATAACAATCCCCTTGATGAAGTCGCCTCAGACTTAATTCAATCTTTGGAATCCATTGGTTTCCCACAAAAAATTGATAGTGCCACCCACAAATATGGCAACATACTGGATTGGATTGTTACCAAGAACTTACCAACTAGTGTCTCTGCCATCACGGAATGTATCTGATCTGATCACTATCTTATTAACTTTGAATGTGCAATTCAAAGTCCAGTAACTTGCTTTAAGAATAAAAAAATTCCTCTGAAAACCTGGCGTAACCAAACAAACGTGAGGCATGCTGCCTTTAAAGATGTGGTTATTCCTCTTCTTCCTTCTCTTCAAGAACACCTCCCTCTTGATGATTTCACAAAATTGTTTAGGCTAGCTAATAATACAGCCTTTAAAACACTTGCCCCCCTTAAACCTGCAAAAATGAATAAATCCACCAATCAGAATAAGTGGTTTCCCAAAGACATTTTGATAACAAGACATATTAAACGTACTGCTGAAAGATATTGGAGAAAAGCTCCATCCTTGGAAAAACTAAAGTGTTATAAACAAGCTGCAAAAAACTATAAAAAACAATTGTTGATGCCAAATCCAACCACTTTAACGATAGAATTCATCAGGCCAAATCTCAAAATAAAGAAATCTTCTCCACCTTGGAAGAGCTTAAGAATCCCTCGATCACCAACCAGCCTCAAGAAAGCAATGCCTGGTGCCAAGCCATCCATGATGGTTTTCATATCAAAACTGAAAAACACCAACAGGCTATCAAAGAGCAACTTAACACTCTTCCCAATGCCCCTGTGGTACAGAAGAAACCCATGACACCAAATTACCATTGGAAATGTTCTCGTTCAAATAAGTATCAGAACCGGAAGTTCTGGAGATCATTCATAAATGAAAGCCATCTTCCTGTAAAGGCGATGCTTTCCCCGCAAATCTCTTCAAAGATTTTGCTGTCTCCTTAGCCCCTTGGGTTACATATTTTGTCAATCGTATCGTTTGATGAATCATACATTCCTAATAGCATCAAAGAGGCCTGGATTACTCCTTTAATAAAGAAAGAGAACCTTGATACAGCAGTTCCGGGTAATTTCAGACCTATTACTAATGTACCATTCCTGTTGAAGATCATTGACAAAGATTGCCTATAAACAATATCAGAACGTTGTAGAAAGTAATAATATCCTTGCGGAGGAACAGTCTGGGTTTCGGGCCAATCATGGTACTGAGACAGCCCTTTTGAACCTTCAGAACAACATTGCGTCCATTTTAGAGAATGGAAATCCGGCTCTCCTCCTTTTGCTGGATCTTTCCTCGTCTTTCGATCTGATCAACCATGAGCTTCGGGCAGAAAGACTTACCTCAGTATGCAGATGCTCCCAGGCCACAGCGGATTGGTTTAAATCCTTTTTATGCCCTAGATCAGCAGCTGTCGTCAAGGGGAATTTCTCCTCCCTTATTATTCCACTGTTATGTGGCGTTCCGCAAGGCTCTTGCTTGTCGCCTCTTCTATTTAATATTTTCTCCAAACTTTTATGTGACATGTTACTTTCCATGGGTGTCAGTTTTACCAATTACACTGACGACACACAGCTGGTGTTCACACTGTCTGGAAACTGTCTGGAAACTATGAACAAGATGCATTTAGAGTTAGAGATGTTTTCTCAGTGATACAAATCTGGATGGCTTCTAACTCTTTGGCTCTCAATGAGGCCAAAACGGAGCTAATGATTGTTGGTACCCCCCAGAGACTTAAACTCCTTGAGGACAAGTACCTTAGTTTTAAAATGAACAACAGTATTATTAAGGTCTCTGATCATATAAAGACCTTGGGGGTCTACATGGATTCTCATCTCTCTTATAAAAGACATACATCCTATCTCAAATCTACCTGTGCGTTCTTCTCTAACCTGCTTTGGCAAAGTCGTCCGTACCTATCTAAACCCAACTTGGCCATAATAGCTGGTGTAATTGTTAATTCTAAGCTTCACTATTGCAACAGCCTGATGACGGGTACCTCCAAGTCCAAATTAAGTAATCTACAGACTATCCAAAATGGAGCTGTTAGAGCCATTAACGGATTAAGTAAATTCTCTAAGGTATCAACAGGTAGCAGGAATCTGCACTGGTTACCAGTTGGACAATGAATCCAATTTAAAAGTGCTGTAACTGTTTTCAGGTGTCTGTCCGGGATGGCCCCGAAATACCTCTCCGACAAAATACAGGAGACACTTGCAATCTAACAGCAACCTTGATCTACTACGACCTCGCCAAACCCTCAAAAGATCCGGTAGCACCAGGCTCACTTTTTGGGCTCCTAAGATTTGGAATTCACTTCCACTGTCTCTAATAACTGTGGATCTATTAGTATATTCAAATAACAACTCAAGACGTGGTTGTTTGATGGCGGCACTGAGTAATTTTTGTCATCTGCCTTTGGTTTCGCGCCCTGTTTCCTGTTATCTGTTCTTTGTTATGTTTCGTCCATGTGAGCGCTCTGAGGCCCTGAGGTGATTTTGCGCTATAGAAAAACCATTATGCATGGATCTTTCAGTTTTAGAACTATCCAGCGTAACTCCAAAATATTTGAATTCAGTTACATTCTCGATGACGCAACCTTCCAAGTACCATTTGGACTTTTCATTTTTTCTTGGATTTTTTTCCAAGAACATGATCTTAGTTTTGGATGTGTTGATTTTCAAGTCATTAGAGAGTGTGTACTTAGATAGGTTATCTAACTGTCTTTGTAGCCCAATGGCAGTTTGGTCGAGCAAGATCAGGTCATCTGCGTATAACAGTCTGGAGACCTTCTCTTGGCCGATAGACGGTGGAAAAGATCTTATCGATGTGGCGAAGTTCTTGTAGTCCCCCAAGTAGGCCAGGAAGAGTGCAGGAGCAAGCGGACAGCCCTGCTTTACCCCTCTCGAGGTGGGGATTTCAGCCGAGAGGAGGCCTTGATGGTTTAGGCGTACTTGTACCATGTTGTTTGTGTGCAAAGCTTTTAACGGCCCTAAGATTTCATTTGGGCAATTCCATGCTGATAATTTCTGCCACAGTTTGTCTCTGTTTACTTTGTCGAAGGTTTGTGTAAAGTCTACAAAAGGCCAGGAAAACTCGAGGCCCGCCTTCGCTAATCTTTGCTTTTATAACACTCAAGAGCATTATATTCTTCACTGGTTCCCATATTTTCTTTGAAGCCAGACTGGAACAGATCAGCACATGGCGCTTGGGCTGCCCAAGTTTGGAATTTAGTCAGGAGTAGAGATCCGTAGACTTTGCCAATGACATCCAAAAGGGCGATTGGTCTAAAATTACCCAGGTCTTTTTTACGGCCCATTTTAAATATGGGAACTATTATCGAAGAAGACCAAGAAGATGGGAACGCCTTTAGTTCTGCACATCTTTTCAAAACAAGGCTGATGAAACTTGCCCATTCGTCCGGGTTTGACTTTAGGTCGATGTTGCTGATCCCGTCCGGACCTGGCGCTCTTGAGATTTTTAGCTTGGAAATAGTGGATTTGATAGTCTCTGTATCGTGAAGATTGGCCCAAGTCCCTCGCACTCATTCAGAGGCAACGAGGTGATTGATTGGGGAAGTGCAAAGAGGCTGGTGTAGAAGTTCACCCAGGTATGTTCCGGAATACTGTTCGTCAGTGCATCGGCTGTAGGTCTTGCTGTAGATCTAATTAAGGTCTAAAAGTCACGAGAGCTACGATTGCTAATGTACTTTAGCATGTCCTCTGAGTCGCGTTGATATAAGGTCAATCGATATCACATTAACCAAGCTGTATAGGACTTCTGGGTTACTGAAGCAGATTCTCTGGTAGTGTCTGTGTTACATTGGGCGGCTAGCCTTCTCGCCTTGCGTACTTCACTTCTTTTGGCCACCAGGAGGGGGTCATAAGCGTGGATCGGTTGTCTCCGTGGATGCCCCTTTTTGTTGTTAACAGAGGGATTCTTTCTGTAATTTACTAAAAGCAAGGTGTAGTCGACTTGTTTGGGTGCTGATTGTCTCTGCCCTATTTGTTTGTCCCCTTATAGATTTTAGTTAAATCACTGATGTTTTTGGCAGATAACTTTAAGTGGTTTCCCTGTATGTTAGGGTGCAGATCAACTGGGAAGAGGGGGTTTGTTGAGTGCGCTGATGACAGTTTTATCGTGAGCAAGTTATGGTCACTTGCTATGGTTTTTGTAACGTTGGCGTCAATCAGAGCTGGAATTAACAACTTGGATAGAAAAATGTAGTCGATAATTGCAGATGAAGTCCCTCTCTTCCAGGTGGGAGTGTCATTAGACTCACGAACGGTAGTAGCTGTGTCTCGAAGGTTTCTTGAGTCCATTAATTTGAGCCATGTGTTGCCCCACTCATTTGCAGGATGCACTGAAGACGTTGGTATATGCTGTGCGGCTGATGTCTACAGGAAGCTTTTAAGTTGCCGCAAAGGAACAAATGTGCATCTTGGTGTTCCAGGTAAGTGCAGTCGATTTGGTGGGCTATCACCTTCAAGAAGACTTCAGTTTCGATTGTGTGAGGGTTCTAGTAGATGTTCATAACTGGAGTTAGGAGTAGAGCAACCGTGTTTTTATCAAAATGAGTCCATGTGAGTAGGACTGTCAGAAGTGATGAATTAGCAGTCACTACTCTTTCAATCTGGAGACCACCACCTGAACGCACTGCCGTCAGTAGGCCGGAAGAGGGGCAACCTTTCACTCCTTTCACAGCCGGAGAAAAGGCCAGTTCAAAGCCATCCAAGCTAGGTTTGTCAACCAGCCAAGTTTCCTGAAGGCAAAGTATGACGAAAGACCCCAAGTTGATTTCGTCAGGTGCAGTCAAATGCGAGAAGCCCCACGTGTTCCAGGAGCCCACCGTCAGTGGCACAAAGGTTGGTGTTGAATGTTGGTTAAAGATGGGTTGCTACTTGGTGAGACGGGCTGATAAGGCCTTAGGGATACAGGCCCATAGTTGGAATTCTGAGACTGAGTTAGCCGTTTCCTTGCCAGGTGCGCTCCGGGCTGTCACGTTCTGAGTCGTTGTTCTTGTTATTGCTGTTATGGCCCGGTTGGACATCTAGCCGGGTCAGGTTTGGTGACAGAGGATGTAGAGCTGTTGCGTCGAGGGTTTGGTTTGGAGTTTGCTGGGGATCGAGGGCGTCGACTTTGCAAGTTGGCAGTCAAGGAGCAAGTTGGTAGATTTACCCCTCTCTTCTTTGGAGAGCCATTCGATTTGGAAGAGTGACCCGGATCTCGATGAAGAAAGATTTCTGTTTGCTGGGTCAAGCAGTTTACGTTCCTTTTGATGTTTACCGGCTCCAAACGTGATGGCAAATCGTTTAGCCTTTTTATCTTAGTCAGCCCGAAACCTTTCCTTCGTAGATTGTCTAAGGCGTTCCTTAACATTGATTCCACTTTGTGCGAGGCGATGTAGAGGTGGGAGATTGCTTTTTTTCCTTCGTGGCTTTGCTCTACAATTTTAAGATCTTCAGATTTTAGTGAGCGTAGACTCGAAATGCCCAATAAGAGCATTAGGACCATGCGTCTGTTCAGGACAATGTAGTCTCTGTTGTCCATGTGTTGCTTCAGTTTAATTGTTGGGCTAGTTTTTTCTTTGGTAGCGCCTCCATGATGGATTTTGGCCCCACTGAGCTCTGGATCTTGAGCACTGCTTAGGGATGGTGCCGGCCTACTACTTTGGGGACTGACTAAGGATCTGGAATAGGCCTGTTTTTTGGAGCACTTTTCACTTGTTGCCGGCAGGGTCTGGGTGAAGATCTTACCTGTGAACGATAATTAGTTGAGTTGGATTTATTAGACTTTGGTTGGCCGTGGGGTAATGTAGACCTGGAGGCCCTGTTCTTTTCCAAAATTAAAATTTTAAAACGCTCGCTGACAGTAAGAAAGTTTGTTGTTTCCTCTTGGTCCGTTTGCTCCTTTGGATCTGTGGGTGGAACTTGATCCATGGAAGAGTGTTCTTTAATTTCTTCAGGGTGTTCACTGAGATCCATCAGGTCGCTCGAAGCTAAGAAGTCATCCACTGTTCTTGGTGATGCAGATTGATTTGTGTATGCTGTCATAGTGGGAGGTGTTACTTAATTTCGTTTCAGGGGGACTTCCAGAAGCCCAGCGACCAATGGGTGCTTTGGAGTGGTCGATGCACTCGCCCCGGCTGCTTAAGTTCATCTGCACGGTGTAATCGGAAGGCCAACTGTTTTTTTGTTGAAAGAATTGCCTTTGATAAGGGCTTTGATTGATCAAAGATGGCAAATTCTTGGTTTAGAGTCTCCTGGCTCTGTTTCCTCGATGCTTGAGTGTCGTCCCGTTCTTCTACAAGGAGAATCTCATCCTCAGCGATTGGACATGATCTCCCTAGAGCTGTTTGTCAGATTTATTTTCCTTTGTAAACATTTGTTTAGGAATTGACATTCTTTTAAGTGTGCCAGAGTCGGATTGGGTGGAGACCTCCGATTTATGTGATGAGTGATTGGGATGTGGCTTGTTTAGTAATTGGGTAGCTGTATTTGACGTTTGTGTTTCTTTCTCGACAGGTTGCGAAGATGGCATTGTCGCTTTCCAGGGCTAAATTGGCCATATGGCTGCGCTCGATGGCACTGATGTAGCCTTCCAAGAATATAAGTTTGGAGTGCATCATAGCGATGATTGAGGTGTGGTCTTTAAGGGAATCATTTATAGATTCGTAAAGCTTACAGAACAGGGCCAGCGCAATGGTGACCATTGACATTACAAAAAAGATGTCTGTTTTTTTAGCTGGAAGTTCTTTTGTAGTGATATGGGACAGGTCCCTTTGTCTGCACGGCCTGAAAGGTGGAGATAAGGACGATGGCAGAGACGCCCTTCGAGATGGTAAAGCTTTTGATGGCGTACTGGCTGTCGGTTTAGGTGAATCAAAAAGCTCGAAGGAGGATAATTTGTGTCTCTCCAAGGTGAGAGGCTTGTCAAGGTTTTTCAGGGCCTCGACATTTGATAGCACAAGTCTTGGTTTGACGTTTTCATGAGTGGTTTCTTTGTACTGCGTCAAAGGTCGAGCCAACTGAGGGACCTAGTTGTGGAAAAGATTTCTTAGGCGCCTCCAGGCTGCAGGGAGGAGCTGTGACCCCAGAAGGGTGTGCAGTGTCGCCCGGAGGCAGGATCTTTTGAGGAGGCTGGATGTTAGTAGCCACCTCCTTAGCTCTGGGATTTTGCTTATCGTTGGTCAGTAAAGTTCTGTCTTCAGGTGGCAAAGTTTGGCGAAAGCTGATTGCCGTGTCTGGAGATTTGCTAAAATGCCATCTGGGCATTGTAGGTAAGTCTTTTTTAAGCGAGCTTATGTCGCTGTCTATTTTGTGTGTTTTGCTTGGTAGTTGTGAGTCCTGGACTGCTCTAGCATATCCGCATCCGAGACTTCTCCTATAATGTCGAGCTTTCGTTTACATTGCTTTTTGAAGAAGTCTTTCAAAGTGTTTGCGAGTAGAAGATGGCCCGTGGCTGTTTTCAGTAAACCCCGGTTTGTAGAAGATGATTTGTTAATGGTTTGGCGAGGCTCCTTTGAACATTTTGTAACTGTTTCAGAAGGGTCTGTCTTCTGTCTTGACAGCCTCTTTTTTTGTGTCATTATTAAGCTCTGGGACTTGCTTTGATTTCTCGAGCCCGATGATTTTAGTAAGGTTTTTTTTGTTTTTGTTGTAGGTTTTGCTGCACATTTTAGTTTTGGGTTAAGGCACTTCTGTGTGGGTTTAATGGCTGGCAGAGGTTTGACCACTTGTGTGTCCTCTTCGTAGAAGTCTGACTCAGATGATAACAGGGGGCTGTCCCTTGTGGGAGCCCTGTGAATCTGCGCCCGTGTTTGCACTGGCGTTGTTGGTACGGGATTTGGATTGGAATCCTGTGTGCCCGCTCCCTCATTGGGGCCAGCTGGCATGGGCGCTGGCTCTCTAGGAGCCTCACTCTCAGGTTTGCCGTTTTCGCTTGTGTCGCCACTCGCCCGGAGATCAGCTGCCAAGTCAACTGCCAGTAGCCCCCCTGCAATGAAGCGTTGCATCTCTCCTCCGAGGGATGGGACCACCTCGCCGTTCACAGGTGAGACACTGGGAGGTTGCTGGGTCTCTGGGGCTGTGATACAGGCGGGGAAGCCACGCCGATAGGTGTAGTTTTCTACGGGCGGTCTGTAAAACGCTGGTTGCTGGGGGGAGCTTCCTCAGGAGAGATAGTAGTTCTCATGGAGGTTTTCTGCTGTCAGAGCCGGGGCACACTCCCATCGCATCTGGAGGGAGGAACTCCCTCCAGGCAGTGATCTGAGTTAGGCAAGTAGAGGAAATGCTCCTTGCTATCTTTATTCGCGGAGACACCCTTGTTGGGGGGAAAAGGTGAAACATGTCCAGACTCTCAGGTTAGTTGAGTCCTGCAAGGGCGGAAGCACTTTTATGGAGGAGCATTTTATTAGGGGGGCTGATTTTCCGATGTTAGTGTCGCTTTCAGTGTTACCTTCTCTCCTCGGGCGCAAGCTACGAAGACATCGACACTCCTCCTCAAGAAATGCTCCATCTCCAGCGCCGGCTCTGGCGGGGGGGTCGGCGCCCCAGCAGCCCTGTCAGCCATAGACTGCCCAAGACTGCCACTCTAGTATGCTCCTCCTTCAATGCAGGGGAGTCAATGGAAACAGCAGACAGACTGGAAAGGAAAAGAGTGACTGCCTGAGACTGCCACTCAATTGGCACTCCGCGGCCGCTCCGCTGTGTCAGGCAGTATTTGTACTATGCTCCTCCTTCAATGCAGGTGAATGAATGGAAACAGCAGACAGACTGGAAAGGAAAACAGTGACTGCCTTGGACTGCCACTCAATCGCCACTCTTTTTACTTATCATTCCTAGGTCCAACTGTGTCTCACGAGGAGATTGTAGCTTCTCAGTCGCTGGACCAAGAGTATGGAACAGCCTCCCATTTAACTTAGGAAGGGCAGATTCCCTATCAATCTTTAGAGCAGGCTTAAAAACCTACCTGTATAAGTAGGTTTGGCTACCCTACAGTTCTCCATGAATTGTATTGGCATCTACATTATTCACATCACTGATTTTTGTTTTCTAGTTCATGCTCCCAAATGCCCCAGGATACGATTTAGTTTGTTGTGTGCACAATACAAATAACTCAAATCAAATCTAATGGAGCCATGCCTTTGTTCTTAAAATACTGGTGTGTTGTGAGTTGGTCCCAGAAGGGAACCGCCCCTTGAGGTTGA
This sequence comes from Ambystoma mexicanum, assembly GCF_040938575.1. Classification (NCBI taxonomy): domain Eukaryota; kingdom Metazoa; phylum Chordata; class Amphibia; order Caudata; family Ambystomatidae; genus Ambystoma; species Ambystoma mexicanum. The sequence continues at coordinate 804,712,993 of NC_090935.1, read as the reverse complement.
GACATCTGATGTTCAAATCCCCCACCAAAATAATGGAAGGGTCTTCCCACTGTACTCTTGCTTCATCAATGGCTTCCTTGACACTATTCATGAATAGGTCACAGTCCACTTTATCAGGGTTCTAGAACAAGTTAAGCAATACGATCACTGCAGGTTCCCTCGAATCAGGATATGACTCTTGAACGATTACTATTTGCATCCAGGGTTTAGGAGTGCTATGTTTCAAAATTTCGATTGGTATGTTCCTTTTGATTAGTGTCAGGAGTCCAGAATAGGGTCTACCTTTGGGACCCTTCCAAGCTGTATTCAGAATAGGATGGTATCCTTCACAAATGGGTATCTCACACAGCCATGCTTCCTGAAAAAATGAAGCATATGGTTGGGACCAGTAAATAGAGCTTTCATTCATAAAATGGACAAAATCCCTGGTGTTCCATGAGCTGATCTGTAGATGAGATCTGGCGCGGCTCTTTATGCACTAATGGGCTTTGGATGGAGCAAGCGCTGCGTGTATCCAAGACCAGTGCTCAAAAACTCAAAATCCTCTCCCATGTGTGTGTGAGATTCACCATTCTTAATACCGTCATTCCTGTGGCAAAAAAGGTGAAAACCCTTGGTGTTACTTTTGACTCTGAGCTAACAATGAAGCAACTTGCTGCGCAGGTCCGGAGTTCTTGTGAACAAACTGCTTGTAATTTTTTGACCTTTTGTGTCCCATGAGAATGCTGCCATCCTTGCCACTTACCTTATAAACTCGCGCTTAGATTACTGTAACAGCCTCTTGAGTGGCTGTTCTCAGACTATTCGTCTTCCCTCCAGGTAACTCAGAATAGCGCAGTTCGTGCCATCACTGCCATGTCCAAACGCGCTCATGTCACATTGGCTAGACGGGATTTGCGCTGGCTTCCCGTCAAGCACAGTGACCCATATGATTCTCATTCTGACGCACAAATGCATTCTTGACACTGTCCCTAAATACCTCTCTGCTCGACTCAAGCACTGTACTCCATTTCAAAACCTAAGATCGAAGAATCAACTTAAACTTGTACAGCCCTGTTTCAGACTGGCCACAGCAGGCAGGCTTATCTTTATTGTGAGAGGCCCGACTGCCTGGAAATCCCTTCCACTGACGCTTAGAACCATCACTACAACGGCTGATTTTAAACAAGAACTGAAGACGCTGCTATTTAATCACCCACCTGATTAAACCCCTTGCATCTTCTGTCTGTTTTCTCTGATTCATTCGATCCTGATTTGTTTTCTTTTTGTTTCTCTCCACCTGTTTGTCTTGTATTGTTTCTTGTACGCCCTGAAGCCTGCCAGCGAGTGGTGTGTTATTGTCATGATTCCTGCCCCTCATGTCCCCAGCCCTCCAAGATGTCAAGCTGGAGCCAGGCCACAATCACCTACATGGCCCTCAAAGGCCTCTCCATCCCTCCAAAGGCCCACTTGGAGTCAGACTTGGCGCTTGTGACACCAGACTCACTCACTCCCATAGGACATCATTGGGGATTGGACTTGTAGTGCATTGATGGGGACAAGATGGATGCCCCCACATATTTCTGTTCCCAGAACTGCATGTGCAGTCTAGTCTTTTGGGTGTGGTTCAGTCCAGAGACAACTGGGATACCCAGAGACTATTTAAGCCACGCCCAGGCTGAGAAACATGCTTTGCGTTTTCTGCACCTGCAGCGTGACTCTCACCGTGTTCGGATCGGTCTCCAGTAGGCCTGCATCTTTCTTCTACGCTCAGCTCCTGCAAGAACAAGAACACCATTAGGAACAGCCTTACCTTGCAGCGCTTCTGCCCATCATTCATCGCTCCTTCTGTTCTGCGGGCATCTTCGGCGGTGTCATTCCCATCCCGGCATGCCACTTCCTAAGGAAAAGGGAAAAGAACAGAAAAAGGCATTAGTAAGCATTCTGCAAATCTTTGCTTATTTTTAAATACTGTTCGAGCTTCAAACGCTTACCTGAATCCCAGCCACTCTGGGGGAACTCTGTCTCCGGAACTTCTCATCCATCTGCAAGAGGGAAAAGACACTCCAGGTTAGCGTGGAAACATCTAGAGGCGCCGCATACCGCGCTTACTCATCGCATTTGTTCTTCATAACCGGCATCCACGCTGAAAACGTCGCGGCACCTAAAGTACACAGAAAAAGAACTCAGTTCAATACAAATACGAAATGGGTGCATTGCGCATCGCGCTCTCACTCACCTTCAGCGCTACTCATCTCAGCAGCACGCCGCCACCCCCGGACGCCGGCCATCATCTAAGGAAGGAAAGGAACGAAGTTAGAGAACTGTTCAAAAGACTCATTATAATTACCTGTCAGACTCTTGCCAGTGAAGTAACTAGGCAGCAACGAGCCTGCATCAATCAAAGCGCCCCTGGCTTGAAAGCAGGACGGAGAGCACACTATCCAAGAAAACAAGGTGAGCTGTGGATCAAAGGGAAGGGTTGGACCCCGGGGAAGGAGGGGTTCAAGCACACAGAGACAATAGGGAGTTAAACTCTACCAATCCTGTGTTTCAGGCCCAGTCTCCAGTCGAATAGCCTCCAGGGAAGGGTTCGAGGTCATAAGAGGTCAGTACAGGCTGAGTGACGTCCCTGTGGATACCAGGTGAGCGTTACAGAATGCAAAGCCTCACATCAAAATCCACCTGGGCGTCATGTAAACGTCAGAAACCGACCAGTTATCCCACATGTTGGGGCAGCTACGTTCCGAAGTACATGCAGCCAGGCAGGAGACCAACAACCTGAGGAGAGAGCTGTTAGTAGCCAAAGAACGCACTGATGATTTAAGCCGGCAACTTCTCCAGTCACAAGCAGGGCATGCACCATTGCCGGGAAGCGTGCCCCAGATGCCAGCGCCATCAGCCAATCCCGTTCAGATAACCCTTCCTGGCGCAGTTCCCTTGGCCCCGCCCGAACGATTTACGGGGGATCCCAAGAGGTTTGCAACGTTCATGAACCAGTGCCGCCTATACTTCCTTTGTAGGACTGGGGCCTTTCCGAATGACCAATCATGGGTCGCTTTTGTGCTATCCTACCTGAGTGGTAGCGCCGCGGTCTGGTCTGTACCCTTTGTGGCCCAAGACGATCCTTTGCTGCATGACTTCAGGGGCTTTCAGCAGGATATGGAAAAGCTGTTCACCCGTCATACTCATGGGCAGGCATTACACAACGAACTTCTGTCCCTATGCCAAGGGAATCAAGACCTATTGACATACATAGCCACATTCAATAGACTCGTAGTTGAAGCAGAATGGCCAGTGGAGAAGAGAACCACGTTATTTGATCAGTGGTTGCGGGGGGAGCTCAAGGATGTTCTCGCACAAGTAGTGAACCCCCCGAAAGACTGCTCAGAATTCATTGACCTTGTTGTTCAACTGGATCATAGGTTGCAGGACCGAAGTGCAGATCGAACCAGACCGGACCCTCACCCTATGAATGTGCGTTCAAAGGACAATACTGCCCGAACAACGGAAGGTTCAGGAGAACCAATGCAAATCGGGGGGTCAGATCCCCCTTGACTAAAGCGGAAAGGGATAAAAGGACACAGCAGCAGTTATGTCTGTACTGTGGAAGGTCAGGTCATTTCCTTAAAGAGTGCCCTGTGAAGCCACCGAGGAGGACGGTAGGGGCCACGGACAAGGAAAATACCATCAAGGAATCGGAAAACTCCCCAGCCCTGCAAGTGTAGGGGTCCACTTGTCGAGCGAAGAAAATGAACTACAGACCTCCCATTTTGCACTATCTATAGTCTTGATCAATCACCAACAACCATCTCGGATGCACGCAGTAAGAGCGTACATAGAGAGTAGAGCCATTGGGAATTACATCGACCAGGATCTTGCGGCAAAGATGGGGCTTCTGTTACGCCCTAAATCAACCACCGACACTGTCGACACCACGGAAATAGCTTCTGGTCCAGTATCCCAATGCACTGCAGCTTTAACCCTTCTGTGCCAGGATGGACACCAAGAATCTATCGTTTTCGACCTCATTAAGGCACCACAGTTCCGGTTGATTTTGGGAATGCCATGGTTGGTAGCTCACAATCCTCGAATGGATTGGCGAGCAAAAGAATTGGACTTTCCCCCGACTTGCGCCCACACATGTTATCGCCAAGAGAAACAACCAATAGACACCAGAACCTCCACGCTTGCAACTGTGGCAATCGGCACCCTACCAAGGGAATACCAGGACTTTCAAGATGTCTTTGAGAAAGAACAGGCTAATACCCTGCCACCGCATAGACCATACGATTGCCAAATCGACCTGATACCCGGCGCACAAATCCCTTGTGGGTGAATTTACGCACTCACGGAACCAGAAAACCAGCACCTGAAGGCCTATCTTGACCAATACATGGCCAACGGGTTCATCCATCCCTCGAAGTCTCCAGCAGCCAGTCCTCTATTCTTAGTACCGAAAAAGGAGGGGGACTTGAGAACGTGCATCGACTATCGCGCACTGAACCAGATTACCGTAAAAAACTGCTACCCCCTGCCACTGATCCCTGAATTGCTCGATCAAGTCAAAGATGCCCAAATCTACACAAAACTAGACCTGAGGGGGGCATATCACCTTGTTCGCGTAAAACAGGGGGACGAATAGAAAACCGCTTTTGCACCAAATACGGCTTGTGCGATATCAAGTAATGCCCTTTGAACTTTGCAACACGCCTGCTGCATTTCAATACCTCATGAACGATGTCCTACGGGAATTGATTGTCTGTCTTCTAGTGTACATCGACGATATCCTAGTATATTCCTCATCAAAGCAGGACCACGTTAAACACGTCCTATCTGTATTGGAGAAACTCAGTCAACACCAGCTCTACGCCAAGCTCGAAAAGTGCTCATTCCACATCTCTGAGGTGGAATTCCTGGGCTTTATTCTCAGCCCGAATGGAATCCGAATGGATGTACACAAGGTAGATGCTATCCTGAACTGGCCATCCCCAAATTCATTTAAGGGGGTTCAAAGTATGCTGGGTTTTGCAAACTTCTACCGCCAGTTCATCCCAGGATTTTCGCAAATCGTGCATCCCATCATGTCATTACTAAGGAAAAACAACAAAAAGTTCCAGTGGACAACAGAAGCCGAGGAGGCTTTCCAGGAACTCAAAGCAAGATTCACATCTGCCCCAATCTTACGCCACCCTCGCCCTGATCTCCCATACCTGGTGGTAACGGACGCCTCAAGCATGGCTATGGGAGCCGTCCTCTCACAAAAGGACCCTGAAACGGGCCAGTTACACCCTGTTGCCTTCTGGTCGTGTAAATTCACACCCCCTGAACTCAATTACGCTATCACAGACAAAGAACTCCTCGCCATTAAGTCAGCCTTTAAGGCATGGCGGCACTACCTCTTGGGCGCCAGACACACAATCACCACAATAACTGATCACCGGAACCTCCAGTACTTAAAAACGGCGAAGGCCCAATCCTCACGACAACTAAGTTGGGCTCGTTTTTTTTGCTGAATATGACTACGTGATTACATTTTGACCGGGGGTGAAAAACGGGAAGGCCGATGCCCTTTCCCGTATGGGGGTGGAAGAGCAAGGGTATCAGACCCCTGACCCAATAGCAATCATCCCGAGTGACAAGCTCCTAGGAATCACAGCAACCATAACTCAGAAAGAATTACATGAAGAAATCCAAAACCTGATGAGAGTCCGGAGCAATTACAAGCGTGGAGTGCGCAAGGAGAACATTACATGATAAAAGATCAGTTGCCCTACTTCAGGAATCGTTTATTCTTACCAAACCAAGAACTACAAGAACAAGTCATGTCTGGTTATCATGGTTCCTTGATCGAGAGCCACCCCGGAATCGCTAAAACCCTAGCCAAGGTAAAATGAAATTATTGGTGGCCCACGTGGCGTAAAGACATTATCCAATTCATCCTATCTTGTGGAGTGTGTGCTCAAAACAAGTTATCCAAGCAGAAACCGGCTGGGCTATTACAACCATTGGAAATCCCACCAGCACCCTGGCACACGTTGTCCCTCGATTTTATTACTGATTTCCCACCCAGTCAAGGGTTTAACACTATTCTTGTGGTCGTGGACCTATTTTCAAAAATGGCACATTTCATTCCTCTTAAGGGGCATCCAAATGCTTCCACTCTGGCAAAGGTATTTCTTGAAGGCATTGTACGGCTCCATGGGTTTCTTTCAGTTTTGGTCTCAGACCGAGGTGCTCAGTCCGTATCTAACTTCTGGAGAAAATGCTGCTCTATGGCCCAGATCGACATCCGGCTATCCACCAGTCACCATTCCCAAACGGATGGTCAAACTGAGAGACAAATCAGATGCTCGAGCAGTATCTGCGTTGCATGTTACACCAAGCTGAAGGAAACTGGTTCGACCTATTATGGATAGCTGAATATGCTTATAATAATTCCCTACACACCAGCACTGGGCAGACACCCTTTTATACCATTTATGGCAGGCACCCACATACTTCTGAGTTGGACGTTCCTACAACCGTGGAAATGCCAGCAGTCAAAACCTTGCCCACGACCATTTCTCAAACCTGTAAAAGGGCAGCTGAACACGTACTTCAAGCTAAGAATCGCCAAAAGAAGTTTGCTGATCAACACCGAGCAAAGGCCCCCAACTACCAAGTGGGAGACAAAGTCTGGCTGGCGTCTAAACACGTGTCCATTAAAGGAACCCGAACTTTCCGTCCAAGATACCTGGGTCCATTCGCCGTCACCTCCGTGATAAATCCTGTGGCGGTCAGACTAGCTTTGCCGTCAAACATGCAGATTCATCCTGTGTTCCACGTGTCTCTCCTTAAACCTGTTCAACCTGGGACCCGGGTAGCAACGGCACCGCAGCCAGTAGTAGTCGCCGGGGAGCCAGAATTCAAAGTCAAGGAATCCTATATTCAAAGTATGTCAGATCCAAATTATACTACTTAGTAGACTGGAAGGGGTATGGTCCACAAGACAGGACATGGAGCCTTGTAAGTACATCCATGCACCTCGCTTGCTTAGACGATTTCAATAAAACTATCCAACCAAACCAGGACCAGACAGAAGAGCCACCTTGAAAGGGGCCTTGGGGGGGGGGGTGCTGTCATGATTCCTGCCCCTCATGTCCCCAGCCCTCCAAGATGTCAGGCTGGAGCCAGGCCACGATCACCTACATGGCCCTCAAGGGCCTCTCCATCCCTCCAAAGACCCACTTGGAGTCAGACTTGGCGCTTGTGGCACCAGACTCACTCACTCCCATAGGATAACATTGGGGATTGGACTTGTAGTGCATTGATGGGGACAAGATGGATGCCCCCACATATTTCGGTTCCCAGAACTGCATGTGCAGTCTTGTCTTTTGGGTGTGGTTCAGCCCAGAGACACCTGGGATACCCAGATACTATTTAAGCCACGCCCAGGCTGAGAAACATGCTTTGCGTTTTCTGCACCTGCAGCGTGACACTCACCGTGTTCGGATCGGTCTCCAGTAGGCCTGCATCTTTCTTCTGCGCTCAGCTCCTGCAAGAACAAGAACACTGTTAGGAACAGCCTTACCTTGCAGCGCTTCTGCCCATCATTCATCGCTCCTTCTGTTCTGCAGGCATCTTCGGCGGGGTCATTCCCATCCCGGCATGCCGCTTCCTAAGGAAAAGGGAAAAGAACAGAAAAAAGGCATTAGTAAGCATTCTGCAAATCTTTGCTTATTTTTAAATACTGTTCGAGCTTCAAGCGCTTACCTGAATCCCAGCCGCTCTGGGGGAACTCTGTCTCCGGAACTTCTCATCCATCTTCAAGAGGGAAAAGACACTCCAGGTTAGCATGGAAACATCTAGAGGCGCCGCATACGCGCTTACTCATCGCATTTGTTCTTCATAGCCGGCATCCACGCTGAAAACGTTGCGGCACCTAAAAGACGCAGAAAAAGAACTCAGTTCAATACAAATACGAAAGGGGTGCATCGCACATCGCGCTCTCACTCACCTTCAGCGCTACTCATCTCAGCAGCATGCTGCCATCCCCGGACGCCGGCCGTCATCTAAGGAAGGAAAGGAACAAAGTTAGAGAACTGTTCAAAAGACTCATTATACTTACCTGTCGGACTCTTGCCAGTGAAGTAACTAGGCAGCAACGAACCTGCATCAATCAAAGCGCCCCTGCGCTGAAAGCAGGACGGAGAGCACACTATCCAAGAAAACAAGGTGAGCTGTGGATCAAAGGGAAGGGTTGGACCCCGGGGAAGGAGGGGTTCAAGCACACAGAGACAATAGGGAGTTAAACTCTACCAATCCTGTGTTTCAGGCCCAGTCTCCAGTCGGATAGCTTCCAGGAAAGGGTTCGAGGTCGTAAGAGGTCAGAACAGGCTGAGTGACGTCCCCGTGGATACCAGGTGAGCATTACAGATATATAAGAATTCAAATAAATAAATAAGTCTTCATCGGTTGAAGAAAGTAGGCTGCCTGAGTTGGTGTCCTCGACAGTTCTAACATCTTTGGGCTTCCTGGAAAAGGTGATCTTCAGCGATTGATCCAAATTAAAGGATGACGTCACTGATTTGCTAGGGGCTTTAACCGAGTGCATGTTCTTCCCCTCCTCTAACTTACCGGCTTTGGGCTGAGCCCGGTTAGATTTTTGGAGCCTGCTTGAATGACCTCTTTGTTCGCGCAAGGGTTCCCTGCATGGTTCCTCATCATTTATATCTTCCTTTAGTTCAAAGCCCATTGACCGGAATGTAGGGGCAGCTTCCAAACGCATTTTTTACAGAGTCTGCTCTTACATGTAGTAACACCCAGTCCGTTCTAGCCTCTTTTACAAATTCCACAACAAGAATATCCTTAGACGCCAGTGACCGGAGTGCCGCGATATGTTGCAACAGGATCATTATGTTGGACATATTCAAAATGATCCCATCGTCCTCTTAAAATAGGCATTCAAGAGAGAAAGTTAACGAGTCAACTTTATTCCTTGTGTTTTTCTCTGACTCTTTTCTACGGTGTCGTCAAACATTGCTGTGGGTTGTAATAAACGCAGGAAGATTCTGTTTTTTCCCCACCAAGACCATGGGGTCCTCTAAGGTGCAGGGATAATTTGGGTGATTTGGCTTTGGTGTCAGCAGAGGGACCCCAGGCTGGGATTCAAAAACCACCCCCCGATGCTGAGCCTCCCTCTGTGTTTTTTTCATTTGCAGGGTCTCCTCAGATGATTCAATCGAGTACACTGAAAATTCCATGGAGGAGACGGAATCATCAGTGTCCACTTCAAAGTAACCTTCTCTGCAGCCTTTTAATTTAGATGCATCACAATGTATGGATAAGTCTTTTGGTGGCAAAATGGTCTCAGATCCTCTATTCCCCTCTTCATTCCTCGAAGCTTTGGATGGTAAAAGCGGGACCTCAGGAGGGCTCAACTTGCGTAAGAACGCTATGGAGGAATTTGATTTTACCTTCTTTCTCAGTGGCAAATGTTTTGATTTTTTACATTGGCTCAATGAACTTGACCGTTTGGATTTCCACTTTTTGCTGAAGATGGAATCATTTGAATTTGTCGAGTTTAGATTCCCAGACTGCACAGGAGGTTCCTTAACCAGTTGAGCTCCTGTGGGACCTCGCAGGGCCCCACTGATGTCACAGTCTCTTAATATTTTCTGAGTCAGTTCTTGCCTCGACTTCAACTACTAGAGGACCCTCGACTATCTGGACCGGCAGATTCTTTAGAGGGATAGCTTCACGTACCTGATTTAGCTTTCCATGTTTCTTCCTTTTTTTCCGATCCAGTCCATGAGATATCTGCATCTGGTTAAGTTCCCTGTCCAGCAGTCTACTCGAAAGAGTTCTCTCCAGAAGCCCCTCCCCGCTTGAGCCCTGTTTTCCTCTCTGGTCAGCACAACTTCTGATCCATTTTCAGGAGTCCATGATAGCTTCCATCTTGGCTCTTTTATCAGACTGTTCTACACTCACTAGGAGGCATAGCCTACTTTGCCATTTATTAGATCGTTCGGCTTCATGATCAAGCATGGCTTAGTTTTTTGTACATAATGCTTTGAGGTAGAGCATTTTTGAATGGACCATAGCAAGGAGACTTGCTTGGTCTTTAAAGTCTTCATTTATAGATTCATATAGTTTGATAAAGGGCGCTAGGGAGATGGCAAGTGCTGACATAATTAGTGGTTGAATTTGTGAGATCGTTGAAGCTCCTACCTGTGACCTCTGAGGATCAGTGTTAGTGGAGAGAACTGAGTCATTTAAGGTAGAAGGGACAGAGTCTTGCGTAGAATTCAGTTGAATGATGGACAGAATGGGCGACCATATAGGTTTTGTTATTACTGGTGTTTACGGCTCCAGAGGGGAAGAATTAGCCAATGAATCCTTCTCCCCCTTTTATTAGCTGTTTCACTCATAGCTAAACCCACATTCGTCCCCTGCGATTCCTAGGGGGACTGGGTTACCGGATTTAGGGGTCCATTTGGTTCACTCTATCTTTTGTAATGGGGGAGGCGAGTTCTTGTTCATTTTACAACTTGCTTTGTTTTTAAGGGATGCTTGAATACGCGCAATGTACTGGGATAGGCACAAAGCCAGCATAGACGTTGATAGCACCATGGGGGACTTTGAAGGCCCCTCTCCAATGGTCCTGAGGATTTGTGACTGTAGTGAGCATCTGGAGGTTGTAATTGATTTGGGTAAGGATTGAAAAGCCTCCACCTGAGCCGCCATGATTGGCTCTCTCGTCACCCGAAAATTGATGTTGCCACAGCCCTTCTTTAGCTGGCTATTGGCATTTTCAGATGCACTCAGTGAAGATTGGAATAAAGGGACAGGATGCTTGTGTGCGTTTATCATAGATGAACCAGGCGCTTTGCAACATGATTTCTCAGAGCTTAGCACATCCTTGGGGACCGGCGAGATTATAGATGAGTGATTACCACCCTCCACTCCTGACATCTCATCATCAGTGATATCAAGTCTCGAAAAATGTGGTCGAGTGATCAGATGTGATAGGGGAGTATTAGTAGGCTTCAAGAGACTGCCTTGGACAGAAGGCGAGGTGAGAGCAGAAAATTCACTCACATTGCCCAAAGCAAAAGAGGAAGAGAAGAGGGATTCATTGCCGCAGAAGGGAGCAAGAGAGGGAGCTGACTCACCTTGAATGCGAATCTGGTATCTTGTGCGGCCTCACGCTGTTTCTCCCTCAGGATCTGTCATTTCAAGATGTTGATCTAACAGCAAGCAAGAGTCAGAGTAGCTGATCCGGGAACTCGCGTGAAGCAGCAGCCACCTCCTCCTGCAAACTGATGACAACTTAAAGAATCTGCAGGGGTATTTAGCCTCCTCCTCTTTGGAATAGGCAGTGTAGAAAGACTCTGCCAAGAAACACAGCCACTGTTTCTTTCGACAACTGCAAGACTCTGCAGACTCTGCGGTGCTCTGCGCCTCACTGGGGTATTTAGCCTCCTCCTCCTTGGAATAAGCAGTGTAGAAAGATTCTGCCAAGAAATACAACCACTGTTTGTGCCGACAACTGCAAGACTCTGCAGACTCTGCGGCACTCAGCGCCTCGCTGGTGTATTTAGCATCCTCCTCCATGGAATAGGCAGTGTAGAAAGACTCTGGCAAGAAACACAGCCACTGTTTATGCCGACAACTGCAAGACTCTGCAGACTCTGTGGCGCTCCGTGCCTCGCTGGGGTATTTAGCCTCCTCCTCCTTGGAATAGGCAGTGTAGAAAGACTCTGCCAAGAAACATAGCCACTGTTTGTGTTGAAACTGCAAGACTTTGCATACTCTGTGGCGCTCCGCGCCTTGCTGGGGTATTTAGCATGCTCCTCCTTGGAATAGGTAGTGTCGAAAGACTCTGCCAAGAAACACAACCACTATTTGTGCTGACAATGGCAAGAGCCTGCAGACTATGCTGCGCTACGCGCTTCGCTGGTGTATTTAGCCTCCTCCGCCTTGGAATAGGCAGTGTAGAAAGACTCTGCCAAGAAACACAGCCACTGTTTGTGCCGACAACTGCAAGACTGTGCAGGTTTGTGTGTTTGTTTATTCCAATTCAATAACACCTACTCCTAAGTGTTTTAATATTATTAATGAGTTGGTACAATTAGAAAAATGATGGCAAAACACAGCAGAGGACAGAAAAGACAGTGCAAGACCAAATGAAGCCATCCCACCCCAACATACAAAATGTACAACATGAGTGTGAGGCAAAGTCTAAAAATCAAAAATCAAGAGACATAAAAATGCTGGATGCATCACGTACAGCCAACCGAGATGAACAAGAATTAACAGACCATCAGTGAAAACCCTGAGCAAAGTCCCCGAAAAGTTGGGTGCCCGCTCCTCTCTTCATTACCCACACACCCACGGATCTTCAAAGGCTGTCAGCGGTGACCACCACCAGCCACCAAGCAGTCAAACATCCAAATTGTGTGGATGTTGCAGCAAGACAACACAGAGAAGCAGTCAGATTCGTGGAGCAACATCCCGGGTCAGGGACGAAAAGATCCCAAGCAGAGAGAGCCGCCTGTCCCATGCAGGAGCCGGCAGATGGAAGAGCCATGCTCCCACACTGGCGAAGATAGCGGGGTTTATCAGGGGCTTCTGGGCAGGGAAACAGTGAGCAGGCAGGCCAACCTGGCAGCAACGACCCGCTCCATGGCAGTGGAGGCAGCACCAGCACTCCCTCCTTGGTTGCCTCATCTCGATCCTCTGATTGCCGGTAGAGATGAACATTCAGAATGAAGCTTTTATCATGCTCCCTACAGTGGTATGTCTGTACCCCAGTATAGATTTCCTCATGCCTGATACACTCTGAGCTGCATTTTAAACCTTTCTCACACTCTGGGCCATCTCGAGGGGGAGCAGAGGGGTCAATCTGCACCAGGCCTCGCTCTTGGAAGGGGCCTTGCGGCACCCCCCTGCACCGGATTTGAAGGCAGCACAGTCCACCCATGTTCTTTATTCACATGGGGGACGGTGCTGCCTGCCTCTCAGCGGGGTCCTGTCCCTGTATGCGGAGCCATTTGGCCTCTGCAACAAACTGAGAAATAATGAGAGACGGCGGGACTCAGAAGTGAGCTCTGCCACCTCTCATTTCTGTGCTGGCAGCTCAGACACAGTGAATGACAGGGGAGAAGGCCTCTCCTGTCATGTTCACGATGCGAAGACCAGCAACATAAACACGCTGGCTGACAAGAGAGGCCTCCTCTCCTGTCAGGCAATGTGTCTAGGTGCTGGAGAGGAGGGAGAACAGTGCACTGAGGTAAGGTGTTTTGTTTTAAAAATAAGTGTGTGTATATCTGCGTGTGTGTGTGTATTTAAATTAACTGTGTATGTATGTGCGCATGTGTGTTGGTGTCAGGGGTGTGTTTGTTTATATGGTGTCAATGGTGTGTTTGTTTTAATGCATGCGTGCATGCAAGGACTTGTGTGACTGTAAGTGAATGCATAGGTGAACGTGTTATATGTATGTGCTAGCCCCCACACCTAAATTTACTGGCCCAGGGGGACACTAAATTTAGGGGTGGGGGATCTGCTGGGTTGCTTTATGGAGGTAAGTGTTTTGTTTTCAAATTAAATATGTGTATGTGTATATATGTATTTAAATTAACTGTGTATGTATATGTGTATGTATGTGCGCATATATGTTGGTGACAATGATGTGTTCGTTTTTATGTATGCATGCATACAAGGAGTTGTGTGACTGGTGGATGAAAGTGTTGGATGCGCCAGTACCCACCGCTAAATTAAGGGGTGGAGGCTGCTGGGATACTTTATGCAGGATGCATTGAACCATGCATCAAGGGTAACGCAACCTTAAGGGTCCATTGAAAGGGGCCACGTGGTGAGGTGTGTTCTTTAAGGGAATCATTTATAGATTCGTAAAGCTTACAGAACGGGGCCAGCGTAATAGTGACCATTGACCATTACAGAAAAGATGTCTGGTTTTTCTTTTGTAGTGACATGGGACAGGTCGCTTTGTCTGCGCGGCCTCAAAGGTGGAGATAAGGACGATGGCAGAGACGCCCTTCGAGATGATAAAGCTTTTGATGGCGTACTGGCTGTTGGTTTAGGTGAATCAAAAAGCTTGAGGAGGATAATTTGTGTCCCTCCAAGGTGAGAGGCTGCTCAAGGTTTTTCAGGGTCTCGACATTTGATGGCAGCAGTCTTGGTTTGACGTTTTCATGAGTGGTTTCTTGTACTGCATCAAAGGTCGAGACAACTGAGGGACCTAGTTGTGGAAAAGATTTCTTAGGCACCTCCAGGCTGCAGGGAGGAGCTGTGACCCCAGAAGGGTGTGCATTGTCACCCGGAGGCAGCATCTTTTGAGGAGGCTGGATGTTAGTAGCCACCTCCTTAGCTCTGGGATTTTGCTTATCGTTGGTCAGTGAAGTTCTGTCTTCAGGTGGCAATGTTTGGCCAAAGCTGATTGGCGTGTCTGGAGATTTGCCAAAATGCCATCTGGGTGTTGTAGGTAAGTCTTTTTTAAGCGAGCTTATGTCGCTGTCTATTTTGCGTGTTTTGCTTGGTAGTTGCGAGTCCTGAACTCTCTCTAACATATTCGCAACCAAGACTTCTTCTATAATCCTTGTACCTTCCACCCGCAGAGTGAAAGCGGGCGGTACAAGCTTCCCTAACATGGCAGCCACGCTGTGGAACTCTCTTCCCCCTCCATCAGAGGGATTGACTCCCATGCAACCTTCAGGAAGGCCATCAAAACTAGACTCTTTGTCTAAACAACCTTTGCTATGTATACTCTAACATGATTTTGACAATGTACTGCTTTCTTGCCTAACGGTCTTGAAAATGTCCGCTGTTAACCGTAACGAGTCTCTGTTTTCAAGTCTCTGCTGGGGCCGCAGTCTTGTAACCCTGAATCAAGCCTCCCTAAGCCTTCTCATAGCGCCTCAATGCCTAAGGGCTGCAGTCCACTTTACAAATGCAAATAAATAAAATAATTTTTAAAAAAATAATGTCGAGCTTTCGTTTACATTGCTTTTTGAAGAAGTCTTTCAAAGTCTTTATGAGTACAAGATGGCCCGTGGCTTTTTTCAGTAAACCACGGTTTGTAGAAGATGATTTGTTAATGTTTTGGCGAGGCTCCTTTGAACTCTTTGTAACTGTTTCATCAGGGTCCGTCTTCTGTATTGACGGCCTCTTTTTTTGTGTAATTATTAAGCTCCGAGACTTGCTTTGATTTCTCGAGCCCGGTGCTTTTAGTAAGGATTTTTTTGTTTTTGTTGTAGGTTTTGCAGCACGTTTTAGTTTTGGGTTCAGGCACTCCTGCGTGGGTCTAATGGCTGGCAGAGGTTTTACCACTTGTGTGTCCTCTTCATTTTGTTGAAATCCAACTCAGATGATAACAGGGGGCTGTCCTTGTGGGAGCCCCATGAATCTGCACCCGTGTTTACACTGGCGTTGTTGGTATGGGATTTGGATTGGAATCTTGTGGGCCCGCCCCCTCATCGGGGCCAGCTGTTACGGGCGCTGGCTCTCTAGGAGCCTCACTGTCAGGTTCGCCATTTTTGTTTGTGTCGCCACCCGCCCAGAGATCAGCTGCCAAGTCAACTGCCAGTGGCCCCCCTGCAACGAAGCACTGTGTCTCTCCTCCGAGGGTGGCGGGACCACCTCACCGTTCACAGGTAAGACACTGGGAGATTGCTGGGTCTCCAGGGCCATGATGCAGGGCGGGGAAGCCACGCTGATAGGTGTAGCTTTCGTCCCGTCTACGGGGCGGTCTGCAAAATGCTGGTCGCTGGGGGGAGCTTCCTCAGAGGAAATAGTCCTCGTGGAGGTTTTCTGCCATCAGAGCCGTGGCGCACTCCCGTCGTAGCTGGAGGGTGGAGCTCCCTCCAGGCAGTGATCTGAGTTAGGCGAGTAGAGGAAATGCTCCTTGAGCTCTTCATTCACGGAGACACTCTTGTCGGGGGAAAAGGTGAAACCGGTCCGAACCCTCAGGTTAGTTGAGTAGTTGGGTCCTGCAAGGGCCGATGCACTAATAGGGAGGAGTGCTTTATTAGGGGGGTTGATTTTCCGATGTTAGTGTCGCTTTCAGTGTTACATTCTCTATTCGGGCACAAGCTATGAAGACAGCGACGCTGCTCCTCAAGAAATGCTGCATCTCCAGCGCTGGCTCCGGCGGGGTGGGGGGGGGGGGTCAGCGCCCCAGCAGCCCTGTCAGCCATAGACTGCCCGAGACTACCACTCAATCATCACCCCGTGGCCGCTCCGCGGTCTCAGGCAGTATTTGTAGTATGCTCCTCCTTCAATGCAGGTGACTCAATGAAAACAGCAGACAGACTGGAAAGGAAAAGAGTGACTGCCTGGGACTGCCACTCAATCGCCACTCTGGAAGGGTAGATTCCCTATCAATCTTTAGAGCAGGCTTAAAAACCTACCTGTATAAGTAGGTATGGCTACCCTACAGTTCTCCATGAATTGTACTGGCATCTACATTTATTCACATCACTGATTTTTGTTTTCTAGTTCATGCTTCCAACTGCGCCAGGATACAATTTAGTTTGTTGTGTGCGCAATACAAATAACTAAAATCAAATCTAAAGGTGATGCGTTTTTCTTAAAATACTGGCGTGTTGTGAGTTGGCCCCAGAAGGGAACTGCCCCTTGAGGTTGAGACATCTGATGTTCAAATCCCCCACCAAAATAATAAAAGGGTCTTCCCACTGTACTCTTGCTTCATCAATGGCTTTCATGACACTATTCATGAATAGGTCACAGTCTACTTTATCAGGGTTCCATAACAAGTTAAGCAATAAGATCACTGCAGCTTCCCTCGAATCAGGATATGACTCTTGAATGATCACTATTTGCATCCAGGGGTTAGGAGTGCTATGTTTCAAAATTTCGATTGGTATGTTCTTTTTATTAGTGTCAGGAGTCCAGAATAGGGTCTACCTTTGGGTCCCTTCGGAGTTGGATTCAGAATAGGATGGTATCCTTCACAAATAGGTATCTTACACAGCCATGCTTCCTGAAAAAATAAAACATATAATTGGGACCAGTCAATAGAGCTTTCATTCATAAGGTGGACAAAATCCCTGGTGTTCCATGAGCTGATCTGTAGATAAGATCTGGCGCTGCTCTTTATGCACTATTGGGCTTTGGATGGAGCAAGCGCTGCGTGTATCCAAGACCAGTGTTCAAAAACTCAAAATCTTCTCCCCTGTGTATGTGAGATTCGCCATTCTTAATACTCTCATTCCTGTGGCAAAAATGGTGAAAACCCTTGGTGTTACTTTTGACTCTCAGCTAACAATGAAGCAACACGCTGCGCAGTTCTGGAGCTCTTGTGAACAAACTGTTTGGTAATTTTTTACCTTTTGTGTCCCATGAGAATGCTGCCATCCTTGCCACTGACCTTATAAACTTGCGCTTAGATTACTGTAACAGCCTCTTGAGGGCTGTTCTCAGACTATTCGTCTTTCCTCCAGGTAACTCAGAATAGCGCAGTTCGTGCCATTACTGCCATGTCCAAACGCGCTCATGTCACATTGGCTAGATGGAATTTGCACTGGCTTCCCATCAAGCACAGTGAACCATATGATTCTCACTCTGACACACAAATGCATTCTTGACACTGTCCCTAAATACCTCTCTGCTCGTCTCAAGCACTGTACTCCATTGCGAACCCTAAAATCCAAGAATCAAATTAGACTTGTACAGTCCTGTTTCAGAATGGCCACAGCAAGCAGACTTATCTTTATGCTGAGAGGCCCGCCTGCCGGGAATTCCCTTCCACTGACTCTTAGAAAAATCACTACAACGGCTGATTTTAAACAAGGACTGAAGACGCTGCTATTTAATCACCCACCTGATTAAACCCCTTGCATCTTCTGTCTGTTTTCTCTGATTCATTTGATTTCTTTCTGTTTCTCTCCATCTGTTTGTCTTGTATTGTTTCTTGTACGCCCTGAAGCCTGCCAGCGTGTGGTGTGATATATAAGAATTGAAATAAATAAATAAGTCTTCATCGGTTGAAGAAAGTAGGCTGCCTGAGTTGGCGTCCTCGACTGTTCTAACTTCTTTGGGCTTCCTGGAAAAGGTGATCTTCAGCGATTGATCCAAATTAAAGGATGACGTCACTGATTTGCTAGGGGCTTTAACAGAGTGCGTGTTTTTCCCCTCCTCTAACTTACCGGCTTTGGGCTGAGCTCGGGTACATTTTTGGAGCCTGCTAGAATGACCCCATTGTTCGTGCAAGGGTTCCCTGCACGGTTCCTCATCAGTTATATCTTGCTTTAGCTCAAAGACCAATGCCCAGAATGTAGAGGCAGCTTCCAAATGCATTTTTTTTACAGAGTCTGCTCTCACATGTAGTAACACCCCGTCCATTCTAGCCTCTTTTACAAATTCCACAACAAGAATATCCTTAGAGGCCAGTGACCGGAGTGCCGGGATATGTTTCAACAGGATCATTACATTGGACCTATTCAAAATGAGCCCATCATCCTCTTAAAATAGGCATTCAAGAGAGAAAATTAACGAATCAACTTTATTCCTTGTGTCTTTCTCTGACTCTTTCCTAGGGTGTCGTCAACCCTTGTTGTGGGTTGTAATAAATGCAGGAAGATTCCTGTTTTTCCCCCACCAAGATGATGCGGTCTTCCAAGGTGCAGGGATAATTTGGGTGATTTGGTTTTGGCATCAGCAGAAGGACCCTAGGCTGGGATTCAATAACCACCTCCCGATGCTGATGCTCCCTATTTGTTCTTTTCATTTGCAGGGTCTCCTCAGATGATTCAATCGAGTACACCAGAAATTCCATGGAGGAGACGAAATCATCAGCGTCCACTTCAAAGTCACCTACTCTGCAGCCTTTTCATTTAGAGGCATCACGATGTATGGATAAGTCTTTTGGTGGCCAGATGGTCTCAGATCCTCTATTCCCCTCTTCATTCCTCGAGGCTTTGGATGGTAAAAGTGGGTCCTCCGGAGGCCTCACGTTGCATAAGAACGCTCTGGAGGAATTTGATTTTACCTTCTTTCTCAGTGGCAAATGTTTTGATTTTTTACATTGGATCAATGCACTTGACCGCTTGGATTTCCGCTTTTTGCTGAAGATGGAATAATTTGAATTTGTCGAGTTTAGATTGCCAGACTGCACAGGAGTTTCCTTAACCAGTTGAGCTCCTGTGGGACCGCGCAGGGCACAACTGATGTCACAGTCTCCTAATATTTTCTGAGTCAGTTCTTACCCCGACTTCAACTAGTAGAGGGCCCTCGACTATCTGAACCGGCAGATTTTTTTGGAGGGATAGCTTCACCTACCTGATTTAGCTTTCCGTGATTCTTCCTTTTTTTCTGATCCAGTCCATGAGATGTCTGCATCTGGTTAAGTTCCCTGTCCAGTAGTCTTGTCGATAGAGTTCTTCCAGATGCCCCTCCCCACTTGAGCCCTGTTTTCCTCTCTGGTCAGCACAACTTCTGATCAATTTTCGGGAGTCCAGGATAGCTTCCATCATGGCCCTTTTATCAGACTGTTCTACAGTCGCTAGGTAGTATAGCCTACTTTGCCATTTATTAGATTGTTCAGCTTCATGATCAAGACTGGCTTGGTTTTTTTGTACAGAATGCTTTGAAGTAGAGCATTTTCGAATGGACCATAGCAAGGAGACCTGCTTGGTCTTTAAAGACTTCATTTATAGATTCATATAGTTTGATAAAGGGCGCTAGGGGGATGTCAAGTGCTGACATAATTAGTGGTTGAATTTGTGAGATCGTCGAAGCTCCTATCTGTGACCTCTGAGGATCAGTGCTAGGGGAGAAAACGGAGTCATTTAAGGTAGAAGGGACAGAGTCTTGCGTACAATCCAGTGGAATGGTGGACAGAATGGGTGACCATATAGGTTTAGTTATTACTGGTGTTTACGGCTCCAGAGGGGAAGAATTAGCCGTACAATGAATCCCTCTCCCCCTTGTATTAGCTGTTTCACTCACAGCTAAGCCCACATTTGTCCCCTGCGATTCCTAGTGGGACCTGTCATGACCACTGCTTCCAAAGAGTCAGGACCTACCCAACATCCTTGGAAGCAGGCTCATAACATATACTATCGGCACTTTTGGACCTTGTCCTGGCACCGGTGGTGCCTGGCTCATAGCATGGACCCGTCCCGGCACAGGAAGCGCCGGGCTCATAACAAGTGTGAAAGTGCTTGGGTGGACCTACCTGCAGCAGACCATGCTGCTTACTTACCAGCAAGATGATGTTTCACTCTCTTCTGGCAGGGACTACTTTTCCTTCTGGGTGGGGCAGGTACCACTCCCTGGATCATTGATGCTGGACCCCTTCTGGAAGCAGGAACTCTTTTGCCTGGGCGAGGCTGTGGAAGAAGACACCTAAGCACTCCTATGGACTATTTAAACCACACCCGATTGGTGCAATGTGCTTCGCGTTATTCTGCATCTGCAGCAGGACGCTCACCGTGTCAGCTCCAGCGAATCTTCAGTTCCGGATCCTGTGAATACGAAAATTACCTGCTGGGAACCAATCCTCAGTCTTCAGCAGCTCCTGCAAAACAAAAGGCACAGGTTAGGCAAAGGCAAAGTTAGCGGTTCAACTTACCCGATTCATCGGCAGCATTCAAGGCGTTTTTTCTGCATATCTCGTCCGGCATCGGGCCTGCAAAGACAAAGAACATTGGTTAGTAACGCTTAGTTACAAAACTGCTTACCTGTGTTACGCTCGCTCCAACTCTGCTTGCGCTGCATTCCGGCACCTGTAAAGACAAAAGAGACATTAAGGTGCATCCAACAGCCCTAGAGCAGCCTTTCTACTTACGTGCCTTCGTATGCACCATCTTCTTGTTACGCTCTCTGCCACGAACCTGGGGGGAGCATCTTCTTCGGCACCGACAGCATCTGAAAGGGAAAAGACATAGACATTAGGGAGATAAGACATTTGAAGAGAGCAATCTAAAGGGAACTTTAATACTTACAAGTCACGCTCGTGCAGCACACGGCGGCATCGCTCTCAACTTACCCTCTGCAATTAAGAGGCTGAACTCATATCCAGTGAAGTAACTGGACCCAGCGCCCCTGCATGAGACGCAGGATGGAGAGCCCAGCATTCACCTATTTAAGGTGAGCACAACAATCGACCGAGTACCACGGGGAGAGAGGGAGAGAGGGGCTTGGAACTTCTCCCAACCTTCCAGCCACTAATACCTTGATTTTCTACTTGCAGACATCTCACCCTTCAGGTCAAACTTTCGGTGAGAAAAGGGCCAAATCCGGGAGCCAAACGAATCCTACGCCTGACATTGAAGACGGTTTCACCGCCCAGTCAAGACCCGCGCCTCCGAGGGAACCAGGTGAGCGTTACAGAACGCGAAGCCTTACCACATATTTCCCGCCCAGGCGCAATGGAAACTTCAGACACAGACCAATTGGCCCAGTTGCTCGGGGAGTTGAGAGCAGAAGTACACGCAGCGCGCCAGGAAACAAATGCCCTAAGTAGGGAGTTAGTGGTTTCTAAGGAACGAACAGACGATTTGGCTAGACAATTGTTGCAAGCCCAAGCGGGACAAACTCCTCTGCCTACCCCTGGGGGGAGCCATGCTCCCAACAACTTCCTCTAATCCGGTGCAAAATAATCTACCAGGAAATGTACCTTTGGCCCCGCCCGAACGCTTTTCAGGTGATCCGAAAAGATATGCTGTGTTCATCAATCAGTGTCGTTGGCACTTTTTGTGTAGACCTGCCGCTTTTCCAACAGACCAGGCTAAGGTGGCCTTCGTGCTCTCATATCTTAGTGGCAGTGCCGCAGATTGGTCTATTCCTTTAGTGACTCAGGATAACCCAATTCTTTACAATTTCCAGGACTTCCAAGCTAGTATGGAAAGATTGTTCGCAAGACATTCTCAGGGACAGGCCCTGGACAATGAACTTCTTTCACTACGACAGGGCAATCAAGATCTTCTGGCCTACATTGCATCATTTAACAGACTAGTGGTTGAAACCGGATGGCCTGAGGATAAAAGGATCACCCTTTTCTACAGAGGCCTGCGTGGAGAACTCAAAAACGTTCTGGCTCAGGTGGTGAATCCTCCACAAGACTGTTCCGAATACATCGATCTGGTGGTTCAATTGGAATACAAAATCGAAAAGCCGATCGTTCCAGAATTGAGACTCGAACTTTGTCAAGACCACAGAGTTCCGCTAAAGGAAATGATACCGTGGAACCCATGCAGATTGGGGTTGTGAAAGGACCTCTAACCCAAAAGGAAAGGGAAAGGAGAAGACAACTGCAATTGTGCCTCTATTGCGGAAACTCAGGGCATTTCCTTCAAGATTGCCCAGTGAAACCAAGGAAGAAGATAGTAGGAGCTTCCGATAAAGGTGCCAAAGGTTCAGAGTCGGAAAACGACCTCGCCCGACAAGTGTAGAGGTCCGCTTGTCGAGCGTTAAAACCAGTTCTTTGACCTCGCATTTCATCATGCCCATGGTCCTCGTGAGTCCAGAACAACCCAATCGTATGCATGCCATTAAAGCATACATTGATAGTGGTGCAATCGGCAATTACGTGGACTGTGAATTGGCCGCCAGGATGAATCTATCTCTTTGTCCTAAGACGGTGAAAGACGTCATCACCACCGTGGATGGTACGGAAATAGCTTCCGGACCAGTAACTCACACCACCATGGAAGTGACGTTGGTAAGCCAAGATGGACATCAAGAGAAGATCGTGTTTAATGTGATCAAGGCTCTGCAGTGTCAAGTTATCCTGGGAATCCCTTGGTTGGAGAAACACAATCCCCAAATCGATTGGCGAGCAAAGACAATCCGGTTTCCAGAATGCGCTCCTACCTGTTATCCTCAGCCTACCACTAAGCTAGTAGCAACTACTTCTGAGAGTCATCACCTGCCTCCTGAATACCGGGAATTTCAGGATGTCTTTCGGAAAGATCAAGCTAATTCGCTGCCTCCTCACAGATCATACTACTGCCAGATAGACTTGGTTCCGGGATCCACTCCTCCGTGCAGTCGAATTTATGCCCTCACAGAACCTGAAAATCTTCACCTGAGGCAGTATTTGGACCAGTGCCTGGCTAATGGATTTATCTGTCCTTCGAAGTCCCCAGCCTCTTCAGCTTTGTTCTTCGTTCCAAAAAAAGAAGGAGACCTGAGAACATGTATAGATTACCGTGCCCTGAACCAGATTACGATTAAGAACAGATATCCGTTACCATTGATCCCTGAACTTCTTGACCAAGTTAAAAGTGCCTGTATCTACACAAAGCTGGACCTCAGAGGAGCTTACCATTTAGTACGAATAAAAGAGGGCGACGAATGGAAGACGGCCTTTCGTACTAAATATGGACTGTTCGAGTATCAAGTAATGCCCTTTGGGTTATGCAACGCACCGGCTGCTTTTCAGTATTTCATGAATGACGTCCTCAGAGAGCTCATCGACGTATGTGTAGTTGTCTATATTGATGACATTCTGGTCTACTCGTCCTCTGAGGCGGATCATCGAAAACACGTCACAGCAGTACTGGAGAGGCTCCGAAAACACAGACTTTTTGCAAAGCTGGAGAAATGCGTTTTTCATGTCACGGAGGTCGAATTTTTGGGATTTATTTTGTCACCTAATGGAGTCCACATGGACTCAAGAAAAGTGGACGCTATCATTAAGTGGCCCTCACCAACGTCTGTGAAAGGAGTTCAAAGCATGTTGGGCTTCGCCAACTTTTATCGTAGATTTATTCCTGATTTTTCTCAAGTAGTCCAACCCATTACTGCCCTTCTCAGAAAGAATAAACGTTTCGAGTGGTCTACGGAGGCTGAACAAGCATTTCAGGAACTAAAAACAAAATTCACCTCGGCTCCAGTTTTAAAACATCCTCGCCCGGAACTTCCTTATATCGTGGAGACTGATGCTTCCAGTCTCGCAATGGGAGCAGTGCTCTCGCAAAGAGACCCAGAAACAAACCAGTTACACCCAGTAGCATTTTGGTCCCGCAAATTTTCGGCTCCCGAAATCAACTATACCATTACAGATAAGGAACTTTTGGCTATTAAGTCCGCCTTTAAAGCCTGGCGGCATTATCTCCTGGGAGCCCGACACACAGTCACCGTCATCACGGATCATCGTAATCTACAGTACCTTAAATCAGCCAAAGCTCAATCCTCTAGACAACTTTGCTGGGCATTATTTTTTGCCGAATTCGACTTTGTGATAACTTACCGACCAGGCAACAAGAATGGTAAAGCAGATGCTCTCTCCCGAATTGGAGTAGATGAACTCACGACCAATCCTGAACCAGTACCCATAATTCCGGAACAGAGAATCCTGGGTTTGATAAGTGCACAATCCATTGAAGACATTGAATCTAAAGTTAAAGAACTTCTGACTCCAGCAGAAGTGCAAGACTGGCAACTCAAGGGAAAAGATTTCACAATGGATAAGAACTTACTATACTTTCGAGGAAGATTATATCTACCATGTACCGATTTACAAAGACAGGTGATCTCTTGTTACCATGACTCCTTAATGGAAGGCCATCCCGGCATTGCCAAAACGTCGGAAAAGATAAAAAGCCATTTCTGGTGGCCGTCTTGGAGAAAGGACATTAAGGATTTCATAAATTCCTGTGGTGTGTGCGCTCAAAGCAAAAGCCAGAAGGAGAAGCCAGCAGGTCTCTTACATCCAATAGACATTCCTCCACACCCATGGCATACTCTCTCCATGGACTTCATCACGGATTTACCAACATGCTCCGGATTTAATACAATCTTAGTGATTGTGGACCTATTCTCGAAGATGGCTCATTTTATCCCATTGAAAGGGTTACCTAAAGCTTCAATTCTGGCCAGAGAGTTCCTCGAAAACATTGTTCGGTTGCACGGCTTTCCTTCAGTTTTAATCTGAGATAGAGGAAGTCAATTTATTTCCCACTTCTGGCGGAGTTGTTGTCGCCTAGCCCAAATTGACGTAAGGCTTTCAACCAGCCATCATCCCCAGACCGACGGGCAGACCGAGAGGACCAACCAAACCCTGGAACAGTATCTGCGCTGCATGTTACAACAGTCGGAGGGCACTTGGAAAGAAATTCTCTGGATTGAGGAGTACGCTTATAATAATTCAGTCCATGCCGGAACCGGAAAAACTCCTTTTTTTCTTTTATATGGACTCCACCCTCGCACTTCAAATCTTGATCCACCTCAAAATCTTGGGACACCCGCTGTAGATCATCTGCATTCTACAATCACTCAAGCCTTTAAAGAGGCCACGTCTCACCTTAAGCGGGCCAAGGAACAATACAAGAAGTGTGCGGACATACATCGAAAGGAAGCTCCTCAATATCTTGTGGGAGATCAAGTCTGGCTATCCACCAAACATTTACCTCTAAAAGGACCGCGTACTTTCAATCCGCGATACCTGGGACCTTACCCAATCACTGCCATAATTAATCCAGTGGCAGTTAAATTGGGCCTACCTGCCCATATGAAAATACATCCAGTTTTCCACGTTTCTCTACTGAAACCCTTGCAACCTGGAACCCGTTTGACGAAATCTCCAGACCCTATTCTTGTGAACGGAGAACTGGAATTCGAAATACAAGACATCTTAGACTCCAAGATTTCCAAATCAAAATTATACTATCTGATTGACTGGAAAGGTTATGGCCCCCAGGAACGATCTTGGGAACCGTCGGAACATGTTCATGCACCCCGTCTGGTTAAGAAGTTTCATCGAACTTTTCCTGATAAACCGAAACCCCCGGAGAAGACGAATTTGGGAGGGGCCTTGAGGGGGGGTGCTGTCATGACCACTGCTTCCAAAGAGTCAGGACCTACCCAACATCCTTGGAAGCAGGCTCATAACATATACTATCGGCACCAGCAAGTCCCAATAGGGACCTTTTGGACCTTGTCCTGGCACCGGTGGTGCCAGGCTCATAGCATGGACCCGTCCCGGCACAGGAAGCGCCGGGCTCATAACAAGTGTGAAAGTGCTTGGGTGGACCTACCTGCAGCAGACCATGCTGCTTACTTACCAGCAAGATGATGTTTCACTCTCTTCTGGCAGAGACTACTTTTCCTTCTGGGTGGGGCAGGCACCACTCCCTGGATCATTGATGCTGGACCCCTTCTGGAAGCAGGAACTCTTTTGCCTGGGCGAGGCTGTGGAAGAAGACACCTAAGCACTCCTATGGACTATTTAAACCACACCCGATTGGTGCAATGTGCTTCGCGTTATTCTGCATCTGCAGCAGGACGCTCACCGTGTCAGCTCCAGCGAATCTTCAGTTCTGGATCCTGTGAATACGAAAATTACCTGCTGGGAACCAATCCTCAGTCTTCAGCAGCTCCTGCAAAACAAAAGGCACAGGTTAGGCAAAGGCAAAGTTAGCGGTTCAACTTACCCGATCCATCGGCAGCATTCAAGGCGTTTTTTCTGCATATCTCGTCCGGCATCGGGCCTGCAAAGACAAAGAACATTGGTTAGTAACGCTTAGTTACAAAACTGCTTACCTGTGTTACGCTCGCTCCAACTCTGCTCGCGCTGCATTCCGGCACCTGTAAAGACAAAAGAGACATTAAGGTGCATCCTACAGCCCTAGAGCAGCCTTTCTACTTACGTGCCTTCGTATGCACCATCTTCTTGTTACGCTCTCTGCCACGAACCTGGGGGGAGCATCTTCTTCGGCACCGACAGCATCTGAAAGGGAAAAGACATAGGCCCTCATTACGACCCTGGCGGAAAGTGACTGACCGGACCGCAACAGCGTAAATAGCGTTTCCGCCATTGCACGAAGGAGCAAAGAGCGGTCCATTCCGACCCATCGGGCACGAGCACCACGCCATGGCGGAAGTACAAAGTCCGCGATGGCGGAAATGACCCCAAAACGGCCCACACCGCCGCCGTACGTCGCCCTAGGTGCAATACCGCCACCCATCACAGCGGACACCGCAGAGTGCGCCTACCGGAAAGTACGGTGACCGGAAATATACGGAAACGGAAGTAAAAACATGGGCCCGGAACGGGAAACATCCCGCCGTACACCTATAAAACCACACAAACCACACAACCACTAAAAACACTACCCCGAGACACACCCCAACCCGTCATCCACCCTAGCGAAACCAAGAAAAATGGGAAAAGTAGCGAAGAAAGCGTGCGACCGCAAGCGGCAGGTCCACTTCTCCCGTGAGGAACTCACCGTGCTAACAGAGACCCTCCAGGAGAATGCTGCCGTCGTCTTCTCCACGCAAATGACCAGGACGGCACTTGCGAACAAGAAGGCCATATGGGCTCTGGTGGCACAGCGGGTAAGCGCGGTGGGGACCGCACCCCGCACCCCACAGCAATGCAGAAAGCGGTGGGACGACCTGCGGATACGCGTCCGCAGCATACTCTCTGCCAACCGCAACATTGCCACAGCCACCGGGGGAGGTCCTGAATCACCCATTAAGTTGACCCCCTGGGAAGAAATCTGTGCCTCCACCATCGGAATGGAGAGCATTGAGGGAGTCGGAGGGATGGAGAAAGGAGTGCAGACATCAGAAGAATCAGGTAGGTGGGCCAGATAAAACAATGCTAAATCCACAATGTCCAATAATGTGAAGTACCATGTGTCCACATAGTGCAACAGAAACACATGTCCAGGAGAACGTCCACACACATCGCCCTCATAGCGCACTTTAAAACCACAATAAATACATAAATAATTAAAAACCCCTAAAACACCCACCACACGTCCAGCAGGCACACCCTAACTGCAGGCTGCCAAACAACTGCACCCTCACCCCACACACAAATGAAAGCACCTCCAAGGCCCCGACCCAAATCACCCTCATGTACCACCCCAATGCATGTGATACAATGCCATTCCAATACCCACAGACCCATTAATAACCCTCGCCCTCCTTTACTCCACCACAGGGTCCGATCCAAACGACGAGCATCAGGACACCCCTACCAGCACACCTGCAAAGAGGGCCAAGACCAACGGCCAAAGACCCTCCACCTCAGCTGCACGCATCAAGACACGGCAGCAGCACAAATCAGGTGGCAGCACAGAGGAGGGAACATCAACAGGCACCCCAGCAGCCAGCATGCCCACAACACCACCACCACAGGTCCCCCCAACGGATGCCACAGAAGGCACTGCCTCTGGTGGCAGCAGCACCATAGGTGACACCCCATTGATGGCAGCATGCTCCGACACAGAAGACGGGGATGTCGAAGTCAGATCCATCCATGACCTGTCCCAATCCCCCTGTCTGTCCCATCCCGTACAACATGAGAATACCACGCAGGGGCACCCACAAGACGACGACTGGCCATCCCCCCCAAGCCCTGTGGCAAGGCAACATGAGGTCAACAGCCCCTCTGTGACACCCCCGCAAATGGCCATGGCCCAGCAGAGGCAACAGTCCCTCAACCAGTTAATCGGGCAACAGCAGCAACTGGCCACGCTCCTCAAGGACCATGCCGATGAATGTGGGGGCACTAAGGCAGACATAGAAACATCAACTGAGACACTTAGGGCAGAAATGGAGAGAGGTACAGAGACACTAAGGGCACAAATGGAGAGTAGCACCGAGAGCCTGAGAGTCCAAATGGAGAGAAGCACCGAGAGCCTGAGGGGGGAACTGCATGCGACGTCCAAAGACGTATGTGCCGAACTTGCCGCAGTGCGCCGTGTGCTCACGGAGCTCTCACAAACCCTTAGGGACATGCATGGACGTGAGCAAGCAGAGACATCATCCGTTGCAAGTTCCGTCCAGGGCAGCCCCCAACGTAGATCTGGGAGGAACCTGCGCTCCACAGGCAGGGGTGCCCCTGACACCCGCAGAGGGGGCTTGCAATAGCGACAGCCCACTGACAATGAGCATCTTTGGACACTGGTGTTCGGGGGGGAGGTAGGAGGGTGGAGGGGGTGTGTTGGGCTCACTTGGGTGGCGGGTCGATAGGGTGTTCAACATGATATCACATATGCCATAAACAAGTGCACGATCAACCAATGAGATGTGTGGACAATGATCTTTGTGTACTAGGCCATCCTAGGCGTACAGTCCATATTGTGCATGTACCAGACACACACAGTGCCACGAGTCCCGTGTCCATGTATCAGCCACCAGGCGTGAGTGCTAGAAGCATGCATCAATGAGATGCTGACGAATGTCACGGCCCTCCGGTGCCTCGCAGACTCCTTGAGGTGCTACCACATCCCCACCCTCATCATGACCATCATCAGGTGCTTGCAGTTCTGCGTCAGGGGGCATGGGCACATTTCTACGTACGCACATGTTGTGGAGCATGACACATGCCATCACCATCTTTGCAACCTTCTCATGGCGGTACAGGAGTGCCCCGCCAGACCTGCTGAGGCAGCGGAAACGAGTCTTCAGTAGGCCGAATGCCTGTTCAATGACTACACGGGTACGTGAGTGGGCATGGTTGTAGTCCTGCTCTTGCTGGTTCCGTGGGTTCCGGACTGGTGTGAGGAGCCATCTCTTCAGTGGATACCCAGCATCACCTGTATGTGGACGATAAACGTATGATGTGGAATGCCATTGCTAAGTACGCACACCCCCCCCCCCTTCCTGCCAGGTCATTGCCGCATCACAAACCCCACATCATCATGCATGAAAAGAGACTCACCGAGTAGCCAGGATCTGTTCCCTGCGTGTCGCTCCATGTAGCGTGGTATAGTAGAGTTCCTCAAGACCATAGAATCATGGGTTGATCCAGGGAATCTGGCACAACAATGTGTAATGATCCTGTTGGAGTCACACACCATCCGTACATTCAGGGAATGATATTGTTTTCGGTTGCGGTGCTGGGCCTCCATGGCATGTGGGACGACCAATTCCACATGGGTGCAGTCGATGGCACCAATGCAACCCGGTATGCCGGCAAGTGCATGGAATCCCACTTTTGTGTTGGTAATTTCCTGCTCCGAGCGTGGTAGAGAGATGTAGTCGTCTGCGTGCTTCAGGAGGGCATCGAGCACTTGCAATAGTGTCCGTGAGAACAGTGGCTGAGAAATGCCATGCAACTGTCCGACTGTGTGCTGGTAGGTGCCCGTGGCCAGGAAGTGGAGTACAGACACCACCTTCAGTAGGGGTGGGATGGCGGTTGGACTGTCTATCATGCTGACAAGGTCAGCCTGTGTCATGTCCACTATTGCGGCTATGGTGTCCCGGTCCAAACGGTAGAGGGTGTGGATCTGCTCATCAGTGAGGTTGAACGGATGTGCTCGGAGGCGTGGGATTGCGGGCTGCCTGCGTGGTGGTAGTGGCTGTGCTGGCGGCCCTTGCGGGCCCTGCCTTGGCCTCCTCCTCCTCCTGCGTCTCCTCCGTGCGGCCGGTTGTAGTTGGTGTTCGTCTTCTTCTTGGAGTTGGAGTACTTGCAGTGCTATCAGGTCCCCCAGGGCCAACATCGCGAGTCCTGCCGGTAGCATTTCGGAGTGGATGTGGTTGTGGGAGGAGACTGGGTGTGCACTTTATGTGTTTTCAGGCTGTATGGCCTCCACCTGTGGTGATTCATTCCACCTGTGCAAGCTGCTCTCCCCTTTGGGCGAGCACGTCCCGCACACAACGCTGCTATTCGAGGAATGGCATCTTGCTATTGCAATCATGTATTTGTACCCGATGGCCGTGTAACATTTGTAGATATGTACATTCGGCTATGGTCCCATTGTTTCACATACAATCTTTGCAGTCGCGAACAGACTTGTGATGGGTCAGTGGAACGTAGTACTCGAGTAACGGTGGGCCCTCATGCATCACTGTACCGAGTTGCAACGACGGGCGGGGCGTCACATTAGTGGGTGATGGCAGTTGACATTTTCACACACAGCCGCACTGGATGGATTAATTTGTGATTTCAAACGGCCACAGATGCCTTTTCGACGTGATGTTGCAAATGAGGAATTCGAAGGCCGGCGCTTTCGGTTTTCGGCTAGCGGAGAGGAGATGCCCACAGGTCTGACTGCAAATATAACGTTCTATTGTTCGATGTCCTTGAGACAGAGGCCATGGCGAGGAAGCAATGATTGATATGAATAGTTTGGGATGCGCAATAGTGACGTGGCCGATGAGGCCGCACGTTCCCAAATTCATGTAACTTCACAACACTGAAATTACGGGCTGGGACACTGTGGATTTTGCAGGCTGCATAACGCACAGACTCAATGGAAATTCTGAATGTTTTGTGAGTAAATTTTCAGGCGTTTTTATAACGGGATAAGGGAATGATGAATGGATGCATGGGCAGGTGATTTGATACAGGGTTTGCCATGTACAGTGCTTCTTGGAATCTATCCGCCTCCCCTGCGCTATGTGATGCAGGGCTGCCATAGTGGGACCATCGTCTATCTGGCCTTGTTGAGCCCTCCCTGTCTCGACGCGCCTTCAGACACTTGTGTCCATGCACGTTAACATTCCCATCTGATGGAATCTGTTTTGACAGACGCATGCACAGGTACACTCGTTTGTGATGGTGTTTACACCTCGATATAGATAGTTATGAGTCGCAAGTGGTTTTGGGGTGGTGATGATCCTTTGGAGTGGGCTAGCATGCATATGGCTGTGGATTTAGTGTGATCATTGGAGTGAGTTGTTCGAATGTAGTTCTGATGGCCATTCTGTTCTTTTTCTTTTCTTTTGGTTGACAGGTATCTCCTCCCCTTTTGCCACTGCCATCTGTATGCCACTCCTGCAGATGGCGTTTACTCACGACACCTGCTGCTTCGTGTAAATCAGTGGAGCAGCATTACGATCTTATGGGACGATCGCCAATGGCCCACATGCCCTTACGCAGTACTAGTGGCTCGGAGCAACATTTTGGCCTTTCAGTTGGACTAGTGCCTCCCCATTGGGACGGGCCTGCGGTTCTGTGCGCTTCCATGTTGCCTTTTCGTACGTGAATGTGGCTCTGTGTACCATGATGGAACAGGGCGTCACACAAGTAGTAGCTGGTCATTCCTTGCGGATGCAGCCCACAATGGTGATATGTGTTTTGTAGTTCATGGACTAATGGCTGTATGAGCTTGGTGATTTAGTTGTGCATTAAATTTCTATTCTGATATGGGACGTGTAGCGTTCTTCTTTGCGAGTGATGTGGCATATTCCCATTTGGGGAGCGATGTATTGTGAAGAGATCTGCATTGGGTTCCGGTTTCGGAGTATAGTCGCGTGGTACTGTGCTGGGCGTGTTTGCCTACGGAGCCCAGTGAGGTCAGGGATGGGGGCTGCCAATATGACTATTTGAATGTTGTCATGCTCAGGGGCAGGGGATTGGGTTTTGTATAACAGACGCCGGTCAGCCAGGTGGACTGGTGGAATGTTGTGATTTTCGGAATATTGCTGGTCACAGGTGCCTGTGTTTGCGTGCGTTTCGGGGGGGGGACTGTGGTCATGTCCATTGGAATGGCTTCTGTATTCGTGCCATCTGTGCCCTGCAGCTCCCATTGGCCCCTCTTGTGAATCTTTTGTTCGTTGGCATGCATGGGTGACTTGTACATTTCACTGGTTGCATTGTGACTTCATTGCACCTACGAGGAGTTGTACTTTGTGGGCAGGGAGCGGTGTACAGACACTCAGTGGGGCCGTTTACGGTTGATTCGCGATGCCGTACTTCTCACCATGGCGGAATGGTGCTTTCCGCCATGCTTGATGGCGTTAGGTACATGTCCGCTAGGGTCGGAATTCGCGTACCCTTGCGCCATGGTGGTATTTACGGTTTGGCATGGCGCGCGCGCGCGTACTTGGTGCAGTTAGCGTTGACGTTCACTACGGTGTCGCTAATGGCTTCGTACTTTGCGGTGGCGGGTCATAGTCGCACCGAGCGCTATTCGATGGCGGTATTGCATCTCCGCCATCGTTTTCCGATTTCCGCCAGGGTCGTAATGAGGGCCATAGACATTAAGGAGATAAGACATTTGAAGAGAGCAATCTAAAGGGAACTTTAATACTTACAAGTCATGCTCGTGCAGCACACGGCGGCATCGCTCTCAACTTACCCTCTGCAATTAAGAGGCTGAACTCATATCCAGTGAAGTAACTGGACCCAGCGCCCCTGCATGAGACGCAGGATGGAGAGCCCAGCATTCACCTACTTAAGGTGAGCACAACAATCGACCGAGTACCACGGGGAGAGAGGGAGAGAGGGGCTTGGAACTTCTCCCAACCTTCCAGCCACTAATACCTTGATTTTCCACTTGCAGACACCTCACCCTTCAGGTCAAACTTTCGGTGAGAAAGGGGCCAAATCCGGGAGCCAAACGAATCCTATGCCTGACATTGAAGACGGTTTCACCGCCCAGTCAAGACCCGCGCCTCCGAGGGAACCAGGTGAGCGTTACAGGACCGGGTTAAGGGGTCCATTTTGTTCACTCTCTCTTTTGTAATGGGGGAGGCGAGTTCTTGTGAAAGTTCAGAGACATGTGCAGAGTGGTTGTTCATTTTACAAATTGTTTTGTTTTTAAGAGATGCTTGAATAAGCACAATGTCCTGAGATAGGCACAAAGCCAGCATAGACGTTGATAGCGCCATGGGGGACTTTGAAGTTCCCTCTCCAATGGTCCTGAGGATTTGTGACTGTAGTGATCATCTGGAGGTTGTAATTGATTTGGGTAAGGATTGAAAAGCCTCCACCTGAGCCGCCATGATTGGCTCTCCCGTCACCCGAGAATTGATGTTGCCACAGCCCTTCTTTAACTGGCTATTGGCATTTTCAGATGCACTCAGTGAAGATTGGAATAAAACGATAGAATGCTTGTGTGCATTTATTATAGATGAACCAGGCACTTTGCACATGTTTTCTCAGAGCTAGGCAGGTCCTTGGGGACCAGCGAGATTATAGAGGAGTGATTACAACCCTCCACTCCTGACATCTCATCATCAGTGATATTAAGTCACGAAAAATGTGGTTGAGTGATCAGATTTGAAAGGGGAGTATTAGTAGGTTTCAAGAGACTACCTTGGACAGAAGGCAAGGTGAGAGCAGAAAATTCACCTGCATTGCCCAAAGCAAAAGAGGAAGAGGAGAAGGATTCATTGCCACAGGAGGGAGCAAGAGAGGGAGCTGACTCACCTTGAATGCGTATCTGGAGTCTTGTGTGGCCTCAGGCTGTTTCTCCCTCGGGCTCTGTCATTTCAAGATGTTGATCTAACAGCAAACAAGAATCAGAGTAGTTGATTCGGGAACTCGAGCGAAGTAGCAGCCACCTCCTCCTGCAAACTGACCACAACTTCAAGACTCTGCAGACTCTGAAGCACTCCCCATCTCGCAGGGGTATTTAGTCTCCTTCTCCTTAGAATAGGCAGCGTAGAAAGACTCTGCCAAGAAACACAGCCACTGTTTCTGCCGACAACTGCAAGACTCGGCAGACTCTGCAGTGCTCCGCACCTCGCTGGGGTATTTAGCCCCCTCCTCCTTGGAATAGGCAGTGTAGAAAGACTCTGCCAAGAAACACAGCCACTGTTTGTGCCGACAACTGCAAGACTCTGCAGACTCTGTGGCGCTCAGCGCCTCACTGGTGTATTTAGCATCCTCCTTCTTGGAAAAGGCAGTGTAGAAAGACTCTGCCAAGAAACACAGCCACCTGTTTGTGCCGACAACTGCAAGACTCTGCATACTCTGCGCGCTCCGTGCCTTGCTGGGGTATTTAGCATGCTCCTACTTGGAATAGGCAGTGTAGAAAGACTCTGCCAAGAAACACAACCACTGTTTGTGCCGACAATGGCAAGTGTATGCAGACTCTGCGGACCTACGCGCCTCCCTGGTGTATTCAGCCTCCTCCTCCTTGGAATAGGCAGTGTAGAAAGACTCTGCCAAGAAACACAGCCACTGTTTGTGCCTACAACTGCAAGACTGTGCAGGTTTGTGTGTTTGTTTATTTCAATTCTATAACACCTACTCCTAAGTATTTTAAAATTATTAATGAGCTGGTACAATTAAAGAAACAATGGCAAAACACAGCAGAGGACAGAAAAGACAGTGCAAGACCAAATGAAGCCATCCCACCCCCAACATACAAAATGTACAACATGAGTGTGAGGCAAAGTCTAAAAATCAAGAATCAAGAGACACAAAAATGCAGGATGTAGAACAAACAACAGTCTGCATCACATACAGCCAACCGAGATGAACAAGAATTAACAGACCATCAGTGCAAACCCCGAGCAAAGTCCCAAAAGTGTTGGGTGCTTTCTCCTCTCTTCACTACACACACACCCATGGATCTTCAAAGGCTGTAACCGGCGACCACCACCAGCCACCGAGCAGTCGAACATCCAAACTGTGTGGATGGTGCAGCAAGGCAACACAGAGAAGCAGTCAGATTCGTGGAGCAACATCCCTGTTCAGGGACAAAAAGATCCCCAGCAGAGAGGCGGCAGATGGAGGAGCCATGCTCCCACACTGGCGAAGATAGCAGGGGTCATCAGGGGATGCTGGAAAGGGAAGCAGCGAGCAGGCAGGCCAGCCTGGCAGCAACGACCCACTCCATGGTACTGGAGGCAGCACCAGCACTCCCTCCTTGGTTGCCTCATCTCGATCCTCTGATTGCCGGTAGAGATGAACATTCAGAATTAAGCTTTTATCATGCTCCATACAGTGGTATGGCTGTACCCCAGTATAGATTTCCTCATGCCTGATACGCTCTGAGCTGCATTTGAAACCTTTCTCACACTCTGGGCCGTCTTGAGGGGGAGCAGAGGGGGCAATCTGCCCCAGGCTTTGCTCTTGGGAGGGGCCTTGTGGCACCCCCCTGCACCAGATTGGAAGGCAGCACAGTCCACCCGTGTTCTTTATTCGCATGGGGGACGGTGTTGCCTGCCTCTCAGCAGAGTCCTGTCCCCTGCAAAATGCTTTTTTTTGTTTGTATGAGGAGCCATTTGGCCTCTGCAACAAACTGAGAAATAATGAGAGCCGGCGGGGCTCAGAAGTTAGCTCTGCCACCTCTCATTACTGTGCTGGCAGCTCAGACACATTGAATGACAGGGGAGAAGGCCTCTCCTGTCATGTTCACGATGCGAAGACCAGCAATATGAACACGCTGGCTACCAGGAGAGGCCTCCTCTCCTGTCAGGCAATGTGTCTAGGTGCTGGAGAGGAGGGAGAACAGTGCATGGAGGTAAGGTGTTTTGTTTCAAAATTAAGTGTGTGTATATCTGCGTGTGTGTATATTTAAATTAACTGTGTATGTATGTGCGCATTTGTGTCGTGTCAAGGGTGTGTTTGCTTTTATGGTGTCAATGGTGTGTTTGTTTTTATGCATGCGTGCATGCAAGGACTTGTGTGACTGTAGGTGAATGCGTGGGTGAACGTGTTATATGTATGTGCCAGCCCCCACACCTAAATTTTGTGGCCCAGGGGGACACTAAATTTAGAGTTGGGGGATCTGCTAGGTTGCTTTATGAAGGTAAGTGTTTTGTTTTCAAATTTAATGTGTGTGTGTATATATATATGTGTATTTAAATTAACTGTGTATGTATATGTGTATGTATGTGCGCTTATATGTTGGTGACAATGATGTGTTTGTTTTTATGTATGCTTGCATGCAAGGAGTTGTGTGACTGGTGGATGAAAGTGTTGTATGTGCCAGTCCCCACTGCTAAATTAAGGGGTGGAGGCTGCTGGGATACTTTATGCAGGGTGCATGGAACCATGCATCTAGGGTAACGCAACCATAAGGGTCAGTTGAAAGGGGCCTTGTGGGGACCACAGCAAATGCCATCATGTTGCCAGTCATCAGTCTTGTAATACAGCAATATATTCCTTTCATTCTGGGGCTGGAAGTGAACGTGTTTAAATGCTCAGCTTACAGCTGCGTTTGCAGGGGCACTTTCAGCTTTGACTTCCCTGTGATATACAGAAATGTTATCACCTCGTTGCCTTTTAACACTGGTTCCTCCACGTCAGCCAACTTCTGACATAGGGGATTTAAAGAATTTCAGTGGGCTATTAACTCCTGGCTGTATTTCTTTGCATCCATTCTAATTTATGCACCCAACGGGTGCTTCAGTCTGTTTTCCAGTTTAAGCAATTGGGGGCCCCCAAATGTCATGTTGAAATGCGCCCCAACTCATCTTCAGTCTGGCCTAGGTAAAGAAAACATAAGTGTTATGAGCTGGCTAGACTGTCCTGCATTGAATGTTGGCTGTCTAGCCAGTAATAACACTTATGGGGCATAGCCAGTCTGGATATACTTTTCATGGCATGGTATTTTCTACTGTCTGTGAGCCGTTTTATGGTAATACTGGCATATATTGATGCAGCCTGCATGGACATGTATGGGAACAGCCAATATGAACATTTTCATACTGGCATATGTTGTGGGCAAAGGCGGCATCAAATGCAATGGACTTAAAGTATTGTTTTTTTTATGTGCTATCATACAAAACGAATTGCAAACTCTGTGGCTTTTAACCTAATTTTTCAAGAAAGTGCTGTAAAATGCACCATTTTAATTTGATTCAAAACAATTTTGGGTCGAGAAACCCTTTCAAGCACCCCTTGTTTGGTTTGGGCTCCTTCCGATAGATAGGCGGGGCGTAAAGTCCCTGTCACTAACCCCCCCCCCTATCTATCGGAAAGGATCACCCTCAACTCCTCATCCAGACCCACTAGAGCGCACCTCTCTAGCCATATCTATGTCCCCTCCTTCAAAAGGTCAAAGGCAGGAGGCTCCAGCTTTCAACACCTAGCTCCTAACAACTGGAAGGCTCTCCCAGCGGCACTCAGAAATGAAAAATCCTACACAGTCTTCCACAAAATGGTAAAAACCAAACTGTTCAACTAATCATGTCATTGTTCTGTGTAATCTGCATTTGCAACACTCTCACAGGACCGTTATGCTGTTCCTCTGTAACCATTGAACACGCATCCTTTCTACGGGTGTCAATACTGTTTTTGCATTTTGGCTACTCTTATGTAAGTCTGTACTAAGCAAGCATTCTGTAACAGCGCCATGATGCCCCACGGCCGCTGTGCGCTATATAAATTTAAATAAATAAAAATAAATTCACTGTGCTCTGTCAATCCCACATAATTAGTGCAAACATTTAGGCCTCTCCAGTTCAAAAATGTATCAGCCACTACTGAACATCATCTACCTCTCACTATGTGTGATGTGTGTTTTAGTGCGCACAAAGGGGCAGGGCGCTCCCTAAAGCTGGTGTCACGCACCACACGTCCTCACGCCATCTTATATATATTTATGCATGTGACAAAATTATTAGTCTGGACTGAACATGTCATCAGTACAGAAACATAACTTTGCTGTAGTTGATTTGCTGTCATAATAATTAACCATATTTGGGTCCCGGCCCACAAACTCAATGGGAGATTTCTTGTGTCTCCTGTTTGCGGCGGTGCCTCTGGCCGAGTGCAAACAATTATGAAGGGGCCTCACCAAATGTTTTGCCCCTGGCCTCACCACACCATGTGACAGCCCTGCTCACACTCCGTACAATGATTGCCGCTTCCCGGTACATCTGATGCACAGACAGTGCAGAGCCCTCCGTGAAGGATGTCTTACACTCCTTGCATTGGTATGGTCACTGTTCAGTATGGCTCTTCTGATGGTGGTACAGTTGACAGTTATGAATGAATCTTTTCCCACACTCTGTACACTGGTATGGTCACTTCACAGTGTAAGTCTTTTCAGTTGTGATGCCGTAGGGGGGAGGCGCAGCAGGTAAGTGGGGAGACAGTAGGGTGGGGAAAGGGTATGCTTTATTTTGGTGGTGGGAAAGAGGATTGGAATGTGGGGACATTCTCCCTGTTGCCTCTGCACAATCAGGATGGCACCACTCAGGGAAGAGCCTCGTGTGGCTGGAAAGCGGGAGGTACACAGTGTGTTCTCGCCCACTGTTCCAGCCACCTGATTGGCTTAACGCCCTTGCCCTGGTGCGAATATGGCAATGGAATCTACATATGGCACACTAATTCATCTCTGTCAACCAGCTTCTAGTTGGTTAACATCTAAAAAAATATCAGGACACCCCAACCTACAAAACAATGTCCTGTCATACACAAAAAGTGTTACTCGTATGCGATTTGACAGAGTGCATATTCTTATATAATGTTGATGTGGTAGTCTGCTTTACCATGGCTCACTCATGGCATCATCACTAGTAGGCCATCGTACTATCCTGACACAAGATTGAGGTAAATTATATACTTGAGTTTTTGGTGGATGTGGTGGAGGGTGTCTGGCTGGGCTTGGCCCGGACTGAGTGGTAAGTCACTGCCCATGCAATTGCTTTCCAGCCTTGAGGTCTTTGAGCCTGTAGCTGCAAAGGGTGTACTTTCCACCATGTCTGTGCCTGAGGCATTAAGGTTATGGATGATATGTATGAAATAGGGGTCACAACAATTGGCAATGAGGAGATGACCGACCCACGCATCTGATGAAAAATAAAAAAGAAAGTATGACACAAGGAGCTGGCTGGATAATAAGGAACTAATGATCAGCCTACAGAGGTGGCTGAAAGGACGAAAAAGAAAATATGACACACGGAGCTGGCTGGACAATAAAGAACTAATGATCAGCCTATTGAGGTGGCTCAAAGGACACTAATGAGCCTATGGAGATGGCTGGAAAAGGGAACAAAGAAAAAAAGGTTGCCCAAGGAAGGGCCAAAGAAAAAAAAGGTTGCCCAAGGAAGGGCCAAAATAAAAAAAGGTTGCCCAAGGAAGGGCCAAAGAAAAAAAAAGGTTGCACAAGGAAGAGTCAAATGAAAGAAAAGGCTGCCCAAGGAAGGGCCAAAGGAAATATTGCCAAAGGAAGGGGCCAAAGAGTGACCTGAGGAGGGGGTCGAACAAAAGAAAAAAAGAAATACACAAACAAAACAAAAAACAAAAAAAAAAATCAAGGAACAAGCAAAATAAAGATAACGGGGAAAATTGAAAGCGACATCATTTGGGAAAAGAAAGTGCAACTGGTAAGAGGCGCTGCGCTTTTAAGCTTATAAAGTAAACAAACTCCAGGGACAGGATGAAAGAACTTGTATAGCAGGGTTTGTGTATATGATATGAAAATTGAGGAGTGTTGGTAGTTGGTATTATGCGAGCTGATGCATCAGAGAAGCATTTTTTTAGATAAGGATTGGATATAACGGACCTCACCGGAGCGCGAGGTGCAGGGTTCAGGAGCGGTGAAGAGTCGCTGCGTAGCATCGCAGGTCAGAGCTTTGTCATAGCAACGTTGATGAATGCAACCAAACGATGTACGGAAATGAAGGTGATTTCAGTGTTGTGGCAGTGCGCAGCCAACTTGGACATTATAATATGAGGCACTGCACAAAACAGTTGAAAAAATGCTCTGCTCACCAGTGATTTAATTGACATAGGCTGTGCTGCTGTGTATGCAACCGTGGACAAAAGCAACAATTGTAAAGGAGGCATTTTACGAAAACTTAAGGTTTGGGTTACTTACTGAGGCGCAAGCTACAGGATTCTAACAGAGTCGCTGCATAGCACCCGGACATTAGAGGAAAGGATCTAACAACACGGCAAGTGCAAATAAAGAACACGCTGCATTATGAGCAACACGAAACAAAATAAACAAAGCTATTGTTATGTATTACATTATGACGTGTTCATGGAACCCCGTGAAAGCATCCCTGCTAGTGAAAGTTAAACATTCTTTAGGTTTCGAGTTATTGTGGGTCCGTCCTCCGGGGGGCCTTGCATTAAAGTTCCTGCTACTCAACTCGCTGCGTCTCGCCTCCTTTACTTCAATTGGCGACGAGGAAATCCATCCGGCGCCCAGAGCGCACCGGACTGCACTGCCCGTCGGCCACAGCCCCGCAGCGACTGCAGCACTGCCCGCGCTGCTGTGCGCCTCTCTCCACCCCCGAGAGAGCGCCGCTGACAACCCCAGCCCCCCCCCCCTTCCAGCAGAGGAAGCGGAGCAGAGCCTTGCCATCCCCTCTTCCCAGCGCTTTCCTCAGGTACCGTTTTTTTTTTCTTACTTCATGGGGGATTTCAGACGAATACACTCATCTCGTGGGAGTGTCTTATGAAGCTCAGCAGACGGTGATTCGAGGAAGGGCCCTGAATGCGTAAGATTACGCGCACCCATCTTGGTTTCCTGTGCTTTGTCACCATGACAACAATGTCGCCGAGCTCGCTCTCCATTGAATACTAGCTTCCATCTATCCTAGCAGAATCAAACATAACTGTGACTCACTCCAGAGGGCCATCAACCAAGACAGCCCTCCCAGCTATGTCTACTGACAGTTTGACACCCTTGTGCCAGCAACCTCTAATTCCAAAGTGATTGCGATACCACAGCAGTTTACAGAACTGTGCCCCACCATCATTGTTTGAATCCAGTCCCTCTGCAACCACTTTTGCGCCAAGAGTGCCTGAAACCCCCACCTCTACCACTGTGACTGCAAAATCCCCTAGGAGCCACAAGTGTTACACCCCACTGTCCCCCAGCACAGAGACTTCCCCTCAACCCCCCACCTCCTCTACAGTCATGCAGAACATTCCTTATCCCACCAAGTTCCTCGCCTGCCCTGGAACCCCACCCTTCCCCTGGGAGCAGTGGATTGACGGGTTCCATGTCTACCTCAGGGCCATTGGCGGCAATAAGTTTAATGATGACCTTAAGGAAGCAACTCTGCTGAATTGTATTGGAGCCGAAGCACTGAGACTATTTAGAGCGCTACCAGAACCAGACAATGCTGGGGGTGATGGCAACCACAAATTTGACACAGCTCTGGCCAAACTTTCCAGGCATTTTGGGAATAAAAGCAACATAGTACTAGAGAATTACAGGTTCTTTGCCAGAAAACAATTGAAGGGTGAGTCAATTGACGCCTACATCGCTTCATTGAGAGTCCTGATGATCAACTCGTCCTCAATGTGGCTGACCCACGTATCCAGCAGAAGCTGTGGCAAATGAGGAACCCTTCCTTGGACCAAGCCACCCAAATGGCGAGGAGCATGGAGTTCGGTGACCACTGCATGAGGGAGAGGCTGGCCCAAAGAGAGAACATCGAAATCAAGTCCGTCAAAAACGACTCTGAAACCGACCCCACCGACAATCTGCTAGCCCTAGTGAGAAGAGCCCCCCCCTTCTCGAGGCTCGAGATTTAACACCAGCAGAGGGAGGAATTCAGCTAACGAGATTCTGCTCACTGCCAAAGGTGTGGATGGTTTAGACACGAAGATGCTGACAAGACTTGTCCCGCCAACAATGCCGAGTGCTACAAATGTGGCCATTTTGGACACTTTGGGAAAGTCTGCAGAAATGTGCGGGGAAGACCTAATAGACCCAACAAGCACTCCAGGAGGCCCTTCAACAGAACGGGGTCTGTGAGATCCATAGAATACGAATCCAATCACGACGAAATGTTACTCATTGACCAGGCCTCCCCGTCAATACAAATGCTGACCATCACCTCTCCACAAGAGCCCAGTGGTCCGTGGGTTGACATGCACATAGATTAGACGCCCTTGCGAGTAATGGTGGACACAGGCTCCCCTTATACGATGGTGGATGTCCAAGACGCTAACCAAGAAAAGCCAAGACCTACGACACACTCCAGTGAGAGCTACAGGCTATGGGAAAACTCCCATTGAAATAATTGGATATACATGGGTGAGACTCAAATGTCATGACAGAGAGACATATTGCAAGCTTTTCGTCGCCAAGAATGGCTCTTCAGTTGTAGGCTGGGAAGAACAAGCCGCCTTGCAAATTAAGATCCACCCTGGAGAAGTGATTCCTGTATTGAGTGTGCTCGCCGATGCTGCCAACTTGGAACCCACTGACAAAAAGTCTACCCTGGCAAAAAAAAATCCCAAAGTCTTCACTAATAAGGTGGGACTCCTTCAAGGTTTTGAACATAGGATAGTATTGAAGAAGGGCGCCATTCCTGTAGCTCATCGTGTCAGAGGAATTCCTTTTGGTACCAAGGAGGCTCTGAGAAAGGAACTCTCTTGCCTTTGTGAAGAGAAAATCATTCAGCCCATTGAAAGCTCTGAGTGGCTCGCCCCTATTATCCTGGTAGGAAAACCTGACAACTCCATAAAAATGTGTGTTGACTTGAGAGACTTAAACAAGAACATATGGGTGGATAGACACCCTCTTCCTAACATATCCGAGCTTTTATCGACCATGAAACCGGCCAAGTACTTTAGTACCCTCGACCTCTCGTCAGCCTACCACCAGATCGCATTGGAAGAATCTTCGAAGAACCTCACCGCATTCGTCATGCCTTTGGGGGCGTTCATGTTCAACAGGATGCCCTTCGGCCTCGCCTCGGCCGCGGTAATATTTCAGAGGCTAATGTCACACTTATTTGGGGGTCTTGATGGGGTACATTGCTTCCAAGACGATATCCTCATATCAGCCAGTAATGAAGATGAACACGATGCCAAACTTATGGGTGTCCTCCAAGTAATCCAGAAAAGCGGACTTACTCTCAAATTGGAAAAGTGCAACATAAAGTGCAACCAAGTATCCTATCTTGGCCATTCTATCGATGCCAGGGGAATCAGTCCCAAGAAAAAGCTCATGGATGCCATATTAAATATTGCTGAACCCGGGAACAAGGACCAGCTCAGGAGTTTCCTCAGCATGACCGAATACTACTCCAAATTCATAAACAACTATGCCAACAAAACGAAACACATGAGAAACCTCATGAAAAAAAACACCAAGTTTACTTGGACCACAGAATGCAAGAATGTGTTTGAAGAAGTTAAGAGCAACATCAATCAAGCACCTGCCCTGGCGATGTTTGACTGCAAGGCTAAAATCATAATTTCCGTAGACGCCAGCAAGATAGTCCTAGGCGGCGTTCTTGAACAACAACAGAATGGGAGCATCGTAACCATCGCCTTCGCCTCGAGGGTACTGAGAGGTGCTGAACTAAATTATTCCACCATTGAGAGAGAGGCTCTAGGAGTGAAGTGGGTTCTACAACACTTCAGGAACTTGATATGGGGCATACCTATAATACTCAAAACGGATCACAAACCACCAGTGAACGTTCTTCAGTCCAAGACACCTCACCTCATCTCGCCTAGGATTAGAAGTTGGTTTCTCGATATCTTACAGTACAATCTCCAAATATGCTACACCCCAGGTCCCTCGAATCAAGTGGCCGATTGCTTCTCCAGGTTGTCTACCAACCAAGAAGAAGAGATCAAGCACTCCGATGAGGACATCATAGCCATTGTCAATCCTGCCATTCCCAAAGATGATTGGATGAACATCACCAACTCTGATGTAGAGCAACGAGAAATCAGGAAAGCCATACTCAATGATTGGATTGGACATAATCAAGCCCTGGCGGAATTCTTACCTATCAAGGATGAGATAACCATGGATGAGAAACATGTCTTCAGGGGTGACAGGCTGATTCCACCTATACTACTCAGGAAAAACTGCTTGAA
Source organism: Ambystoma mexicanum (assembly GCF_040938575.1). Lineage (NCBI taxonomy): Eukaryota > Metazoa > Chordata > Amphibia > Caudata > Ambystomatidae > Ambystoma > Ambystoma mexicanum. Next base: position 804,668,598 of record NC_090935.1, on the reverse strand, counting down.
CTAGCCCATGAAGGTCATTTAGGTTGAGGTCTGACCAAAAATAGGCTGAGGAGTAACTACTGGTGGCCCAATATGTGGAAAGAAGCAGAAGAAGTAGTTAAAAATTGTCCCGCCTGCGCCATGAGTGACAAATCTAAAATCCTAAGGAAGACTCCCCTTCAACCCGTAGAGCCACCCAAAGATGTGTGGTCAAAAATCGCTATAGACATCATGGGTCCCTTCGAAAACATTGAAGCCGTAAAAATATATGTAATGGTACTGGTAGACTACACTTCAAAGTGGTCTGAATGGGGAATTGCTGAAACAAATGTTACCACCAGTAAGGTCACAGAGTACCTCACGGAAATCTTCAACAGAGAAGGAGATCCCAAGGAAATAGTTTCGGATAACGGATCTTAGTTTATATCCTCCGAATTCCAAGAATTTCTTAAAAACAGATCTATCAAACATGTGACCAGGTCCTTGTACCACCCAATATCCAACGGACTAGTAGAAAGAATGAACAGGCTAATAAAAAGCATAATCCAATTAGCCACTGCTAATAACCTCCCATGGAGAGAAACACTCAACGAAGCCCTGTGTGCGTACAGAACAACACCACATACCACTACCAACATCGAGCCGTTCACCATGATGCGAGGCAGAGCGGCAACCAACCGTTTAAGGCCAGCGTGGATTTTCATGGGCAGCGGAGAAGCCAAACTAGACATGGAACAAATTCGGAAAAGAATACATGAGAAACAGACAAGGTATAAAACATATTATGACTCTAAAAATCCTGTGAAAGAAATGCAAATTAGAGAAGGTGATTGGGTCTGTATCAGAAAGCCAAAAAAGACACTTAAGGGAGAAACCATTTTTAGATCTCCGCAAAGAGTCATTCGTTGCCAAGGCAAATCTGCTACACTAGATGGTGGAAAGAAGTGGTCGGGAGATGATCTAGTAAAGATGACGACAGACATTTACAGACCCAGTACATCTGAACGCAGACCCAATACATCTGAGAACCTTACACACAGTACCACATCAGAGAAAAACTCCACCCTAGGAGGAACACTCCATCACAGCCAAACCTGAAGCAATGAAACTCTGAGACATCGACGAAACCTCCAGTGGGAGACTCTCGAAGAAAAACAGAAGAATCATCCGGAACTTCAGCAACGACTACATTTATTACTAATTCATCACTGTTTACTTAACCCCCTTCAGTTCCCCTGTTTCCCCCCCTCTCCTCCTCCCTTTCTTTTCTGTTTCTCCCAGGAAGGGAGATGTTATGTATTACATTATGACGTGTTCATGGAACCCCGTGAACGCATCCATGCTAGTGAAAGTTAAACATTCTTTAGGTTTCGAGTTATTGTTGGTCCGTCCTGCATTAAAGTTCCTGCTATTCAACTCGCTGCGTCTCGCCTCCTTTACTTCAGCTATGAATCAAATATGTGATGCTGCTTGTTGAGTCTACTTATTTATGTGTTACTTAGGTAAGCATACATTGAACAATGAATCATAATGTAACATAGTTCTGAATGTGGATCCAGACCAATCACAATGTTCCATTCATGTGTTTATTACAGTGTTCCACTGTGAGGTATATGTATTCTCAGAGTGTTATTATTTGTGGAGTTCTTTATGGAGTTCTGTAATTTTCAGTTGGGTTCTGCCTTCATGGGTGGTGCCTGCTGTCGCTTGAACTGGACTTAATTAAACAAGTCTGAACTACCTATACTGCCCCGAGTCACTTTTAACACTGCTCTAATCTGAATGTACGGTGGAACTAGTCAAGCACTATAGATGCTGTGATGGTTGAATGTGCACAGCAACCTTAAGGCTGGAAGCCGACGATGGAGTGCACCAATGCATGGCTAGTAGAAACTTTAAGATGTTAAAGTTCGTAATAGTAACAAGTTAATTACATCATAAATGGTGTCATGGTAGCGCAGTGAATGCAGACATGAAGACACACAAGATGACACACAAACGGAAATGCTTTTCAATATTGCAGTGCAATGTTAAGGATATATGCGAATAGAAGTACTGCACAGCAAAGCCAGCAATGCCACGATATCTCAACACAGAGCAAATGATTGCTAAAGCGGCATCGCAAATACCAGGAAGTAAGGGGTTTGTGCAGTGTTGTTATCATTTTATGAGTGAAACTTTAAACCGTGAGTGACAGGATTAGGCCATACATATATATAAAAGTTAAAAGTATAAATTGGGACACTATACAAAGAATGCATTTTTTTGAATAACAAAGTTTGAAGCAATAGAACTTACGTAGCGCACGGCACAGTGCTCCTGATGATGAAGACGAAGCCATTGCATAGTCAAGAAAGTTAAATTAAAGGACTCATCTGCGTAGGAAAACGTGCAGCCATACTTGTTTGCCTGAGAGAAGAGACAAAGTTGTCATAGCAACGCTTCGAAAATAAACACACAAACCGGCATCTATGATATGAGAGGTGTTTCACGGCAGCGCGAAGGGGAGTAAACTGAAGTGAACAGAACGAGTAAAGAACAGAATGAATGAAGAAATTGCTGGTGACCCATTTGCAGCTCCTCAGTCAAAACTTAATTATTGTTTGTAAAAAATAGAGAAGCATGCAGTGGGATAATAAGTGAAGTAACACCATGCACTTAGGATTATCAGCACAAACATTTGCAACAAAATCGCTTCAACAGAAATATCAAGATAACGTAACAAATGAGCATTTGAGTAACCGTACAGACAATTGAAATAGCATTTAGACATGCACGTCAACATCATTTGGGAAAGGTGATAGTGGCGAGCTATGAATGAGGACTTGGCGGCATTGATGCAAAATGCTGTGACAACATTTCTATTCAACCTTAAACACCAAAGGGTATCAGCGCAAAACACAAAACTAGAGCGATAAAGAAAGATAATAACAGACTGCAAAGAAATATAACAAGGGACTGCAGGTGCATCGGTATTACCCAAATTTTTCATTTACAATAGTTCGAATGAAAAATTGACCGAATTTAAAGGGTCACAATTGACCTTTTCACAATTGACCGAATATATATATATATATATATATATATATATATATATATATATATATATATATATGGATGGGTTTTGGGGGTTTGGCGTTGGGTGGGGGTTGTGGGGGGTTTCCCCCCACATATATGGTACAATTGACCTTCACAATTCGGTCAATTGTGAAAAGGTCAATTGTCATTCGAGCAGTTGTAAAACGAACAATTCGTATACAACCGGTGCATCTGGATATGATTTGGGAATGCATATCTGAATACTGCACTTCACTTATGAGCCACTAGCACAAGGTCTTACTACAGGATTATTTCCCTATAGCTAGCTGCAATGTAACTGCTGCCGTGCCCTGAATATTTCACATTGCAGGTGAACCAGCAAGGGATCAACATCTAAGCAATAAAGTGTCCACATTGGTATTAAGTCTTAAGGTGTGCTACAATTGCATTCACATACAGACGCATATAGTAACCTTACACTGTAACGCTGTTTTGAAGAGGTCATAGTTCTATTTATGATTATCCTGGCGTAAGAGCAACAAAATAGAATTGGATGCGCAGGTGAAATAACTTATCGAACAATAAAGAGACTAACTTTATGCAATCAAGCAACAAGGGCAAGAACAGTGTGCACGATTAGGTAGTTGCTGATAGAGGAAAAGAGTGAAGCAACTGCCAGAAGTGAGTAACCATGTCCCTGAGTAATGCAGGTGAGGATACAAGAAAACACTGCAGATATGACACGTCAACATAAAAAGGGGGCAATAATGCTGGAGTATATGTGACACTCGCTGGGCACCATTTCAACTCAAGGCCCACTGGACTCAATAATCTGGCAAATACTAAACTAGGTCAGTAAGGAATGACAGTGATGAAGGGTCAGAAGGTGAAGAACAATAATGAAAATGACAGGGATCACATGATTAGACCCTGGAATGGCTTTAAAAAAAGGGAATGGTCTGCAGTAATACAATATGGAAATACGCAACAGGATCAACAAGATATCATGATGAAGCAGCCAAGTCAAGTCTAAATTAATACTCAACGGAAGTAACTCAAGCTCACTGAAAATAATGAAGGAATATGAATATATGAATAGCAAGCTGCAACAAACTGCAATCTACCTTCATGAATACAAGACATTCGGCACAGGTTGGAGGCTAAAAAAAAATGAGAAAAATGGAAAGAGGAGATATGTCAAATGACATGGTGAGGAGGAGATTTGACAGATATGACATGTGGAAAATGTAGAAGTGTACAGTGGGGATGCAATAAAAACCAGGTATGAACTACATGAGTGAAAATAAAATGCACGCAGAACTGGAAACAGGCAGTATCCTAGCACAGTACTTGTTGAAAAGCAGGATGAAAGACAGACACATGCAATGTTCTTAGAAGAGGACTACCACTGTAGCTGGGCATGGGTTCACATAATAGAGATCTGGTACAGTGTAAAGGAGAGCTCGTGATTTTGGACGCTTCCCTGTTTGTTGCTTCCACACAGCACTGCGAGCGTGCTCTTGCTGCTGAAGCGTTTCTCCGTCCCCTGCTGACGCCCTGCTTCCTGGAGGAGGCGGGCCCGATTGCCTGCACGTGACCAATCACGTGATTACACCCAGAGCTCAAAACCACGCTCGAACCACCCTTGCGGCGTTAAGCCCGACAGGGGTGAAGGCCGTTGACTGTTGTGCGGCTGTTAGGCGCTGGTGGTGCCCTGAGGGAGACTGCGGAGATAATCTTCTCTTTGATCCCTCTAGAATACCCAACCAAGCCACACACAATCTGTAAGACCTACTCATCACGGTGCTCGTGCAGGTAATCAGTGTATACTTTCTATATATGCATAATTACGAATGTCTTTTTATTTAACAAAAAAAAAAATAAATAAAAAAAAAAAAGGGGGCTAACATTCAGAACACCAATTCTAATTTTACATAGTTAGGTGCTTCTTTTATTGAAACTACAAATTTTGAGAGTGCCTACTTTTAAAAATTAAATATGAGCTCCATTTCTCAATCGTATAACATCAATTTACCACCAGCACTGTCAGACATCAACTCCGCATCAAATGGGATCTCATCAAGACTAAAAAGTAGTCTTAAATAAATTTCATCTACGACGTCTATCACTTTGACTCCGCGTGCAAAAACACGAGCAAAAACTCAACTTGCCAGTAAAGACATCAGAAATTTTTGCCCCGTTGTAAAAAACATTGTGCCATCATTGGTTTTACCCGCTACTCAATCCAAAGACGTGACAAATAATAGCCCCTCTGCTGATTTACTTACCCAGGCAGTGCAACTTGTGCAAGATGAATTATTGACCAGGTCCACAGATCCAATGTCTGTAGAAAGTCTACCAGTACATGACAATGAAAATTACTCAGATACAAGATTACCAATACTGACTGTCATGCCGTCAGCCATTCGAAATGCTCTTACTAATCCTGAGCCACAAATTCCTCATGACTCACCAATATCAGATAACACTATGACTCAAGCTATAAATCAATCTGAGCAAAATAAAACTGTGAAAACACAACTAAATCAAATATTAGAAAATCAAGAGGATGAAATTGAGGAGATCAGTGAAGATGTCTTTCCACAACATACATCGGCTACAAAAGATAACCTATCACCTAATAGGTCACCAATTGATTATCATCAACGTTGTTCTATGGACTCCACAATTTCTGAAGTCGTCTCATATATACTGCCAACCCCTCGACAACGAGAATCATCCAGAGAAAAAGAAAGGGCCAATACCAAGGCTGGTCTATTGGAAGTTACCCTCGCGGCAGTAAACCAAAGAATCCAAAGTTTGTTCAAATTATATGAATCTCTTGAATGTAAAATCAACTCACAATCAAGTAAAATAGATCAGATCTCGGTTTGGACCCAATCATACCCAATCAATATAGTGAATGCTTGCCAACATGAAGAAGCCAACAACGATCTATCAAAAAATGTCGAAATTATAACTATTCCAGCATTATCACATGCAAGTCTTCCTGCCTTTGAACATATAATCTGTCCCATTGAAGAGGAGGGTCAGGAAAACAGACAGCAAAATTCCTCATGGATCAGTGTGGATCAATCTCCTAAACGTACAAAACAACAAATTAACACAACTCAATATGACCTGTTCAATAAGCATCCAAAAAAATGAGGACGAGCTGGACATTTGATGTCGAAACCATTTCATTTAGCAAAACGAAATAATAAATTAACTAACCGTATTGAACAACCACAACTGGTCGATTTAACTACGACAGTGAAACCTGTAGATAATCAGAACACAGGTCAAGTGACAATGTGCAGAACTCCAGTCGTCCCAATTGCAATTCAGAAATATGGGGATAATCCAACTTCAGGTCAAATGACTATGAATGAAACATCGATCCTAAAACAGCCTATACCATCAATACATCAATCTCCATTGAGTCAATTGGTATCAGTTCTGGACAAAGTTTCTCTATCTGTACAGGGTCAAAGGAATGCACAACCTGTTTATAATGCTAACTTAAGGCCTAACACAGCGCCCCAAACTGCAGCAGATCAACCTTCAACTCAATCAATAATAGACATGTCTCAAGTTGATCATCTAAAAGCAGTAGTTGACTCATATATTCTTCGTCGAACCCACGAACTAAAAGACATGGAATTTAATGTATGCATGCAGAAAATAAATGCGGAGCCCATTTTAAATCAAGGCCATCAAAATCCACTTAAAGTTTGCTCACAGAACATAAATGTGCAACCTATTTCAAATCAAGACCAGCAAAATGTATATGACACAGAAAATATCTGCTTGAATCCATCTGAAAATGGAGTACAAACATCCACAAAGTCTCCAGAAACGTTAGATGGATTAAAAATTGCCAATACAGCCAGTCCCAGCCATGAACAAGATGACAAGATCAAACTAATAATTGAAACATATTTAGCGACTCGCATGGACTTGGCTATAAACAACCCAAGATTTACGTCTGAAAATCAAAGAAGAGTTACTTTTGCCGAGCAACCGGCATTACGGAGTAATAATAAACAATCTGAAAAATCAAACAAAATGATGAGCGAATTAAGTCATAAGAATCTTTCTAACCCTAAAGACTCTGTAACGAAGTCACATGAAATGGAGCAACAGCGTAAAAAGAAATTTGTAAGCTACCATACTTTAATCTTAAAATGTCGTGCTGCCCCATATCCACAATATGACCTGTCACGCGCTAGCATACTTAACATCTTTAGTGATGTGCCGGAGCTAGGCGATCTATCGTCATCAGATATAGATCAGGTCGAATTTATTTGTGATTCAAACTTGGGAATTGTTCGATTATGGATAAAATCAGGACTAGTCATGAATTCTTTGTGGCAAGTTAGATTAAAGCTCTTCACGATGGGCTTTTTGTTAGCACAAGACCAGGAAAGAAAAAATGCAAACATCGACAATGAAGAATCAGTCTTTACTAAATCTAAAAATGCCGGGTGCCAGTGTTCTAGTTGCAACCTAACTGTCTGCGAGAGTGAACATCATCCTACCTCTCATTTATAACCATCATTGTTACAAGAAGTCGTGGAGAGAAAACTCAAACCTATAAAATTATTAAGTTGGAATTCGAGAGGATACTCACATTTACTCACAAATCATAACCCAACCTTAGAAGACGCGGATATCATAATGTTACAAGAAACTTGGATATCAATGATCCCAGTTTGGGACAATCATGACATTGTAATTAACCCAGCGATCACAGCGCAAAAGGGACGTCCGATGGCGGGGCTTATGGTTGCCATCAAGTTGGGATCTAAAATGACACTTCAACCATGGGAAAACCCAAACAAACATATACAAATGGTGAAAGTGTCATATGACCAAGAATCATTGGCACTAATTAATATTTACAGAAATCCAGCGGCAATTACAGACGAGTGCTTTTATAAAACCTTAGCGAAGATGTTTGAACTCATTGCCAAAACAAAAGAAATAACAGATATTGTATTAGCAGGAGATCTTAATTTAGACGCCTTTAATTGCAACGTTGTGAAGAAAAAACAAGAATTCCATAAATGGAACAGCTTTATGTAACAATTTGGCATGCGAATGACCAATGGATCTCTCCCTGGAGATATCCCTGCGCAAGCTACGTGGCAAAGAGGTTCCTCGGCAAGCACTATTGATTATCTATACTTGTCTAACAAGAAATTCATGACAGCAAAAGAACTCAAGATAGTGAAGCAAACTTGCAGTGATCACCACATACTCTTACTTACTTGGTCAAGAGATAAAGGTGATGTAGACACTAGTTCCCTATGGATGTCTCAAGAGTTAATTATTAATCATGCTAAATCACGATTTAAGTGGAATCCATCGCGACTTGCAGATCTAAATAATAAGTTGTTACGACAGTTCGAGTTGCAGACTGCAACATCATATGTAGAACTACTGTCTGCCTACAAAACCTTTTTTATTCCAACTGTTAAGGCCCGAACTCATACATATGATCATTTGGTGTCTCAAAAAAAAAAAGATTTACACAAAGAATTAAGATATGCAAACCGATTTCCTTGGCCAGAAAAGATTATCATGTGTAAAGCGCTAAAATCACGCTACAAATACTGGTTGCGTTCCCATAGAGAACAGATGTTTCAACAAGATGGAGAAACTTTCTTGGCAGCTACACAGAACAAGAACTCTGCTCAAATCTGGCATTTACTTAATCTGACATCAAACTTATCCAACCAAATAGTTCAATTAAATGGTGTTTCTGAGAACCAATGGATATTGCACTTTTCGAAACTATACATGGATAGATCCTTCCAAACATATGAATATAAACGTCAGGGTTTATCAACCTGGAATCTAGAATGCTAAGAAGAAATCATTGAGGCACTTATCATCAAATCCTCATCATCTAGAGCGGCAGGCCCTGACGGTATTAGCAATTTTATGCTACAACAATTTCCACGGTTTTGGGCAAAAATCTTGAATACCATCTTTAGTCAGGTTTTGCAAACCCAGAGAATACCAGACTCATGGCGTACTTCCATTATTGTTCCGATATTCAAAAAAGGAGACCGAAGTATACCATCAAACTATCGTACGATAGCGTTATTGGATGCACCAGGAAAAATCTTCACTCGATTGGTTCTATCAGCATTTAATAATTGGACAAAAGAAAATAAACGACGAGACCCACATCAAACTGGTTTTGTTCGTGGGTTAGGGACGTCAATCAATCTTATGACTCTTAACTCACTAAAAATGCAAGCACGCTACACCAAAACCCCTTTATTCTTTGCCTTTGTCGATTTAAATGCAGCATTCGACTCTGTCTCCCGTATAAAACTATTTCAAAAGCTAAGTAGAGACAATTGTCCACAAGACATAGTAGACATAATATATGCCTTACATTCAAACACGTCCATCCGTGTTCGACTCTCCACCATCGGCTTACTATCGACAATAATAGAAACTTATAGAGGATTGAAACAAGGATGTATTTTGGCCTCGGCACTCTTCAACTTCTTCATTTATGATGTCCGACAAGTCTTTTCCTTAATCTCAACAGATTCACCCAAAATGAATGGCACAGTAATACAAGCACTGTGGTATGCCGACGATTTAGTTTTAATATCTAGAACACCTACAGGTCTCCAGAAATTGATATCTGCGCTTTCAATTTATTTTGAAGAAAATGAACTCTCTATGAATGTCAAAAAATCCCAGATACTAGTGGACATACCAAGACGTTCACCAAGCTTTAAGTTTGTATGGATGGTCAAAGATATTATTCTAGATATTGTATCCAACTATAAATATCTGGGAACGCAGTTTGAATCAAATTCAACAACCATTGAACACCAACTGTCTCAGCAAAATAAATTGATGGTTGCCACCTCGCAATCAAAAATAATCCTTCATAAATACGGCAAATTTTCCATCATCCCTGTTTTATGCTATTGGCTACAAAAAGTGACTCCTAGACTTCTTTATGGGTTGGAAACACGAGATATCATCGATGCTAAAATTCTTGATAGACTGGAAGCTAAATATTGGAGAAGCCTATTACATTTGCCTCAATCAACTCCAGTCTCGTGTATCAGATACGAATTGGGCCTTACGTCACTCCACGCCAAATACCATTGGCAACTTTGTGCATTATTCAGAAAATGCTTAGTAAACATAGCTGCGGATACTGTTATAGCTACCCTGTCCAGCTATTTATTTTCATCTAAACATAACTTTGTTATAAGATGGACTAACTATGTGTATCAAATCTTAGCTGCAGCGGATGTAGACGTTGAGACCCTAGTTCAAAATCCTGAAAGAGCGAAGAAAAAATTTTTTCTTAAAGATTGGCTGATTAACCGTGAGATCTGTTTAGGTTATAAAAATGTTAACATTCTTATCCTCCCTGATAAAAAACTGGGAATTGTGGCAAATTATTTGATCAAATCGCCCTCACCATACGTTCGTATGGCGATCATGAAATTGCGCTTCAACTTGTGGCCTACACGAGACATTTTGGCACAGCGTAGGCAACTAGCTGAATCAGATAATGGTTGTAGATTTTGTAACAAACCGCTTCAAAAGGAAACTTTAGAGCACTTAATTGTTGAGTGCGCTGCATTATGTTCAATAAGAAACAACATGTTTAAAAGACATTTAGCCACTGTTGCTAATATCCAACCTAATCTGAGATGGTCTGCTCTACTAAACTCACCTAACATGAGTATACTTATTGCCTCTGTCAATTTCATGAATAACCTTTGTTTGCCTATGACAATAGATGATTAATTCTTCTATTTTTTAACATGAATGGATACTTGATGAATTCTAATTCCATGAAAAATTGTACATATTTTGAATTATTGTATAAAAATTATTTTTGTATCATAATCTTGTAAAAAATCATAAATGATTAAAAACAAGTAAATAAAAAAAAAAAGAATAGAGATCTGGGAAGCTGTGCTATGTTGGTTGACTGTCACACTGTACATCGCAATGTGCATGGTGATGAAGGAACATTCATAAGAGAATAACAAAGAACAGAAGCAATCCATGGACACAGGAAGGTGAAAGATCAGCACGTGCTGGAGTATTCTAGTCACAGAGCACAACCCGTGCATTGTCCAACAGACTATTAGTGAACAGAAGTAGACTGTGAACTGTGGAGACATTGAACAGATGTGTATGATGAGCTCAGATGATAAGTAAGGGGGGGGGGTTGTAGCTGAATAGAATGTGGAATGTAGGCAAGGGGGCCTGGAGAATGGAATGTGGAATGTAGGGCTGTGGACAGCTGAAAGTCAGTTAAGATGAGACATTAAAAGAAGTAAGACCTAATCCATGTCTCTGAGTCATCATTAAGGTTATGGGTGACATGTATGAAATAGGGGTCACAATATGGGGCACTGTTATTGAACACTTCCTACACAGCAGTAACGAAGTTCACGCCAGACGTACACGTGTGCGAATGGTGTATTTTCGTGTTCTGCCCTCGGCACCTTATTTCCTAGAAACTGCCCTGCCTGCCGTCAGAAGACCTGCAAAAAAAGTAATGAACGCATCACGTGCCCTTCTTCACGGCCAAGAAGATTTCCCGCGCAGCTAAAAACAGGCGTTACGGACGGTGTTTCCACATTACAAGATTGTTTTGTCAACAACGTTTCCGCCGGTGCACACCCTGGACAAAGAGGACATCTAAGACAGGCAGGGCGAGTGACGGGTAAGCAGTTCGAAATGCCTAAATTTGTCGAGCTTCACAAACGCGCCGGCTGAAGGATAATCACAGGAAAGGGGAAGACACACATAGATATAATGAGAGAACTCGCCTTCGGGTATATGATGTATACTGCTCGCTTGTATTTATGCTCTTTAATGAAAGCATTAAAAACAATGACGCACGTACTTAAAAGATTTTCGTACACTTCTATAAGGAGTCCTACTGAAGGTAAGTGACCACAGGAGGGCGCCATATATTCATACATGTACTTGTGTGTTATTTAATGTAATAGTGTCCTGGGCTATTTGTTGGGCAGCTGCCTGGATCAGAAGGGGGAGGTGCGCTGCAGTGACAGGAGATACAGTCGTTTATGTGACCAAGGAATGATGAGACGGATAACTCACCGACTACGCAATCGCACGAGTACAAAAGGCTGCCATCTTGATATGTCAGCTTCACCGTCTCCTCCTAAATCTTTTTTTGTATTCTTTTGCGGACGTGGCTTAAATGAGCACCGTTCACGATACAATATCCAAGAACACTTTTTGAATTCCAGAAGCATTCCCATGTCCCTTAAAAAGCAGAATGTAGAGAAATACTGTCCTACTGAGTAATGGAAGAGGAGCTCAGTGGGAGCATAGGAGTCAGACAGGGGAAGAGACCAGACAAGAAACTACAGGAAAGGAAAGTATGAGACATGGAAATAAGGGAATGCTGTAGAGAGGGGAAGAGGCTATCAACAGAAAGGGGAAGCAAATGGAGGAGGTTCGGGAAAACAAGGGAAAGAAATAGGGCGAGTGTAAGAAAATGAAAGTAAGGGGTCTAGAGGGAGGGAGAAAGAAAATGTCAAGTGAGAGAAAAGACTGGGAGAGGTATAAAAAAACAAGGAGAAAGAAAGGAGCAAAGCAAAAAAGGAAATAAAAGAAACAGAGGGAAAGAACATAATTACAGAAAGAAAGACTGAACACAAACTGGTAGAATGCAACAGAAGAAGGGCACCGTGGAAAAGCTGACCGTAGCGACGCTGTAGAGAGATGGAGGGAAGAAGATATCTACCGATGGGCAGACAAGGAGGCGAACGCTGGGGAAACGCTGTGAAAAAACATAATGAAGATGCTGAAAAGTTAGTAAAAGAGAGATGGGGAGAGGTGAGAAACATAGAAAAATAGATTACGCCGCAGCAAAGCCCATGAGAGTGCCCTTTATTTGGAGAATTTACATAAACACGAGAGGATGAAAATTAACTGTCTACTTATTACATGCAAGTAAACGTCAATTAAACTGTATTTAAATTGCAATGATTTCATGATGCTGGCTAGAGATTGCAGTTCAGTGTTTGTGGTATGGGGGCAAGGCATTGGGGAGCCCATTCCAGTTTTACGCCCTGGACCCATAATGTCTAGAAACTGCCCTAACTGTCCCCAGAGCTCAACATAAGAGAAGCATATTTCTAATGTGGGGTTTTATGGTATATTATTTGGACTGATACTGCACACCGTTGGCATTTCTATTGTCTGCAGCTGGTCTGGCGGATGTGAACGTGAAAGGAGTGGGTTCGTTTGAAGGGGAAAGAGGGAAATCACAAAATAGCTTTGCTGTTGTGCTGATGCATGCAGACCAGAAGTACCCTGAGCTCTGCGTGCAGGTGTGTCCGCAAGCATCATGTGACGAGAGCACAGAGGCTTTTGTAGCCAGAAGCGAGCCTTGCATGCCCGGGGTTCTAGAATGTATTGGCTGAAACTGTGATGTGTACGTTGATTGTAGAGGTGTAGAATTCTGCTGGTTGATGTTTTCCAGGTCATCAAAGTGCCTCAGACTGCGGTACTCGGGCAGTGTTGGTGTACGTATAGTATGATTGAGTATAACCTTTGAGAATGTTAGTGCAGGGAGATACGTTGCCGCTGCTGGGGTGGTGGTCCTGGTGGGCATCTCAGAGCAAAACTCTGTTGTGGGCATGACGCTGTCTCTGTAATGGTGCCCTAAAGGGAGTGGTCCCCGAAGTGGGTCCAAAGGATGGCTGGGAGGGGGAGAGGCCCTTCAAAAAGGGAGTACAGTAACTGCTTTCAATAGAAAATATAAGCAGCTTTGCGAACTAGCGAGGGGGGGGCAAAATAATATTTTTATTCAAGGGGTTCACCATCAAAACTTTTGAAGGTCACTGCTTTAAGTTAAGGTACTTGCAAGGATAGGTCCTGAGGCAAGCTTCAGTAGGATGATGTCTCTGGCAGTGGACACTGGGCAGCCGCTAGTCCTGGATGAGACTGGCAAACACGTGGCGGAGTCGAAGCCATAGGGAGCATGCTACAGTGGGTACCAAGTAGACAGCGGGTGAGAATAATTCCAGAGTGAAGTTCACAGTAGGTGTTCCAGAGAGTAATGGTGGGGTCCATAGGAACACCTCATCATGCTATGAGGGCAAGGAGTGATATCCCAACGCCAGTCATGTGAAAAACATCGGGCATTGTGAAGAAAGAAGATGGTGGGGCATTTATTGCACTGGGCACCAGATGGCCGATTCACAGAAGGGCACCAGGGAGCACAACCTCAGAGGGACCAAATTGCACTGCGACCCATGGGAGCAAATCCCAGGGGGCAGAATCATAGTAGAGCGCCTAGGAGCAGTACAGTATAAGGTAGAATGGAGATGTTCAAGAGGTTAGAGAGGGGCGCACTCAAGCTCCACATAGCAAGGGATAACATGGCACAGCAAACCACAGTAAGGGCATTAGAAGTCGTAGCAAAGCATGCAAAGGCCGAACATAGCAAAGCGGCCTGGTCTCATGCCCACACTGCTACGACTGGCCTCTGCAGATGGCTCTACATGATTGCAACGATGTCAATTACTTCATGGTGATTCACTTCCTTGCAATCACTTCTTTTTAAGAAAAAAAAAATATTTGGGGGGGGTCACTTACACCCCTACCCCATGCTCCCAAACCCCTGTTCTAACCCTTAACCCTTAAAAACATGTACACATTTCAAACTAATCAGAAGTGTTTGCAACAAATTAAATTATTACGAAGTAATTTACTTTGTTGAAGCAACGGGAGACCCTGCAGATATCGGCCATTTCACTTTCCCTCTTTACCACTGTTAAGCTCCCCGTCTCTCTGCCTCGCTCTCTCTCCCTCAATATTCCTCTCTCCCTCTCTCTCCTGCTCTCTCAACCTCCTCATTCTCACCCTCTCATTCTCTCTAATTGGTACAGCGTGTATAATACTGATCTGGGCATTTGCAGATGAGGGCATGCAGGTGTGCTATTGGGTATCATTCTGTAAACTCTGGAATTGGGCCAGTCAGCGAGTGAACACATGGGTGTGTGGGGCCTTACTAGCATTTCAGATACCCCAATCATGCTCCTGGGTTGGTGCTTCGATTTGAGTATTTCTTTCTTGGAAAGCTTTAAAATTGATGAAGAAGGACAGTTCCAAAAGGTTAGACTTCGCTTTCCGGTTATGATGGAAAGGTGCTTTATCAAAGGGTAATGTTTAATTCTTCCAAAATGAAGACCTGCATTTACCAAACTTATGTTCACCTGCTGTGCGTGTCTTCCTATGAGGTTAATTTTAGCCAGGGGGTAGAATATCATAAACTGTGGAGGTCAATATGGTCAGGGGGTAATGTTGAAACATGTCATGTTTCTAAATACTGCCTGTTTTACCGCTCCACTTGGTTACATGGTATGAGGTATGTTCCTAGGAACACGTGATGTTTCTCGGAATACCACATGCATTAAAAGCCACGTGATTATGAGTCCAAGGCATCATAAAGCACGTCCAAGTTTTACCCACACACAAGATGTGGAGCCAAAAAATGCGAAACCTTCCCAGAAATGTTTTAATGTGTTTTCCTGCCGTGAAGGGACAGCGGTAATGCACTGTCACGCTTATGTTCTCAGCATACTGCCAAGGAACACAGCAAGTACCAAAGAATGTATGCTATGATGTTACAAGAGGATTCAAGCACCATGCCTCTATCCTCAGGACCATCCAATCATTGGTGTGTTTTGTGCCTGCACTAGAAAGGGGTGCTTTTTTCACCATGCAAGCTATAAACGAGAAAGGCACAAGTAATCATATAAAAAACAGACAGAGTAGACAGCAGCTGCGGTAGCAGCGTGTGTATAAAAAGGGGCATATTTTAAGGGTTGACAAAGGTTATGTTCGGATTCACGATAATAAGCAAGAAAAATCTAATTTCGTTCTCATAGGATATTTATTTCACACAGACAATAGCCAACTCCTCAACCATTCATAAAGCAAAAGGCACAGCTGCCATTTGCCTCCTCTATTGAGAAAGATAATTATACTAACTTAAAGAGCCTCGATAGTCTGCTCTACAGTAACATGTTTACATTAACTCTGCTATGCAAGGGTGACTTTCCATACTTAAACATGTTCCTTCTTGGGTAGGCACATTTCATGTTCAGCCTCTCCTGCTTTAGCAAACTCCTGCAGTGATAACATTACTCTATAAAGTGAGAGCAACATTGCAATATCATTTGCTAAGCCTGCAAAGGATTATGGGAATTGAAATATTCTTGTCACTACTCACACATAATATTAGTGCAATATATATATATATAGACTTTAATGAATACTAGGCAGCTCTCTCCTATACATGAATGGTTTCACTGAGCACTTGTATAATCCTAACTAACACTATTCGGGGACCAGATGTTACAAACTATCTTTTTTGCACTGCAAAATATTTGTTTGCATGCAGATTTGTAACATTGTCTAAATTGCCTATAATATCATAGTGAGGCTTTCCATATTTATTTACATGCACAGTATTTTGGAAAGTCCAATATACCAGTGAGTATTTTACTGCTACAATCCCCAGAGGAGCCTAACTCACTTTTCACTAAACCCTGTCAATTAGTATTGGAGGCCAGCACATTAGACATTGGGGCTAATATAAAAAAACAAAGACAGATGTTTGGGCAGTACAGTGTGTGAAACGTCATGTTTTATTTGTATTAAAGAACACCAGCCTCTAGTAACAGTCTAGGAATCTGCACCTTCAGTTTCTTTTCTGTGTTCAGATTCTGGGGGCTTTTTATTACAATCATGTAATCTGTGTTTAGACTAGAGCCTCTTGCTTCCGCTCCATCTTGTATAATTGCTAACAGTAAATTGCAGAACAAAGAATCATAGGCAACAGATGAAGGCCCTTCATCAGGTATACTTCCAATCAGTGTTGTTATTAACTTATGAGGCAAACCTGCGTGATTGATTTTTAAATGATCTACCTAAGGAACCTAGGTGAGGCTCTCATTTGTTTAATTTTGGTTTGACTTGGGTGTGGAAGGGTAAAAAAACACTAGGCTAGATATTGCTCCAAGTCATTTCACTTTCGAGGACAGGATGACATGCATGGCTTCAATAAGATTTTACTCCATATTTCTGGAAGTTTGGGCGTCAAATTATTTTTCTGGGAGTAAATATTAATTTGCATAGCTGGGAGGATAGCTCAGGGGTGACACATTTGTCTTGGAATCAAGACACTGCACAGCGTCACGGGTTTGAATCCCAGTCCCGCGCTTAAAGGCCGATCTCCGGCACGAAGTACAATATAAATCCTCAATTCTTTGCCAAATAGCATACTTTTTAGGCAAGTGAAAATATATTTCAACTCTAAAACACAATTCATTCTTATTAAACATTTTTTTTCATTAATGTTCCTTCTCAGATCAGACAGTAATATTATTAAAACTCCTTCCTGTGCCACAGCTTTGCTGGTACCAATGATCCGACAATACCAGTGGGACTCTGTGGGTGGATACGGAGGGGAGACTCCCATGTGTCTTTTGTTTCTGTGATTTATTTTTTAAACACATTTTATAGGTTTTTTTTACAAATGCCTGGAACATACAGATAAAGGTGAAAAGAAGGCAGTTAAATTGGTAATGCTTACAATCATGCTGCAGCGCGTGCTGCATTATGTGTGGGCAGAGGGCTACCACAGTGCGGAGGGGGGAAGGAAGGGAAGCAGGAAGGGGGGAGGAGGGAAGGGAGAGGGCGGCGGTCTCACTGAGCATCCATCCATTTTCCCCACACATTTTGAAACTTGCAGGGGCAGCCTCTTGCTGTATACATTCGTCGCTCCAAGGAAGTGCACCTGGTAACTTCATTAGACCAATGGGTTAGGCTCATTGCTGCAGCAGATCCCCAATTTGCAGCGATCAGTCTCTTGCCCGCCCCCAGTGCCACAGCTGTGAACAGTTTTTCATGCTTGGTGAGGCCCAGTTCTCCCCATATCCCAAGCAGTATCAACTTTGGGTCTAGTGGTATTTGGGATCCCACCGTTGCAGAGACTGTGTCCGTGCATCCCACCCAGAAAGTCCTTACCACTGTGCAATCCCAGATTGCATGGAAGAAGCCTTTCGCGCTTGCATCGAAGGCAGACCTCCACGCCTGCCCCACTTCATCTAGCCAGCATGGTGCGGGAATAATAGGATCGGTGTAATATCCTGAGCTTGATCATGCATAGTTTTGCACCCAAGTCTGCGCTGCTAGGTAATATGTGTGGATGCATGATAATCCTATCCCTCCCTCCCAAATTGAGCATTGCAGTGTTGTAAGAACAATTCTAGGTTGTTCCCCCACCCCCATAGGAGAGTCCGTATGTGTTTGTATATTGATGTGAAGATTCCACGGGGGATGGGCAGTGGGGCGTTCTGTAGAACATATAATAGTCTAGGAAGTGACATCATCTTAAATAATGCGGCCCTGCCCATTAAGGAGAGTGGTAAGGATTGCCAATGGGAAATGTCTGTGGCAAGCCTGTCAAGGACAGGTTGCAGGTTCAGTTGAAGGAACTCCTCTAGCGAGGTGCTGATTTGTATGCCTAAGTACATGAAACAACGGACGGAAACTGGGTATGGACAAGGGTCAGGGATTGTATTCACTCCCCCTTGGATTGGGAAGAACACTGTTTTCTAGGTATTCACCCTGAGGCCGGAAAACCGTTAGTAGTCGTAATGATTTCAGACACGCCAGGACATGAGGTCACAGGTCTGAGGAAGAACAACAGGGGAGAGAAGGGGCAGCCTTGTCTGGTCCCGCGCCTCAGCGGAAATGACCGTGGCTGCATGCCTTTCACCCTAACTTTTCCAATGAGAGATTCAGATAAGAGCTTGGTCCAGGAGATGAAGCCATGCCCAAAGTTCATTTGATCTAAGATGTCCCACAGAGCTTCCCATGCCACGGAATTGAATGCTTTCTCAAAATCAACCACTAGTAGAGCTAGCGGGTCAGTATCTCTGAGGCACGGTGTAGGGCGACTTGGAGTCTGCGTAAATTCATACGGGTGGACTTGTTAGGCATGAATCCGCACTGGTCGGGATGGACCAGAGACTCGATCGCTCCTAGTAACCTGTTCGCTAGGGCTCGGGCGAGAATTTTGGCTTCCCCGTTTATCAATGAAATGGGCCTATATGAGGCACACTGCTCTGGGTGCCGTCCCGGCTTAGGCAGCACCACAATACAGGTTTCCCAAAGGTCCCGGGGGAGAGTGCCTAGTTCTTTGTTCCGCAGGAACATGCGGTGCATATGTGTAATTAATGAGCCACCGAGGCGTTTCCAAGTTTCCACTGGGAAACCGTTGGGTCCCGGAGTTTTCCCAGTTTGGAGCTGTGTGAGTGCAGATTGTAATTCGTCCTCCATCAATTCAAGGTCAAGCGCTTCCCTCTGTTGCGTGGTGAGGCGCGGGAGTTCAATCGTATCAAGTTAATTCGAGTGATCAGTCCCGGAACTCCCACTCGGGGGGGAATAGAGGTGCTCGTAATAGTTAGCAAGGCTTCCGCTATGTCGTAATCTTCCGTCAGCAGGTCCCCGTTCAGCGTTCGAATTACTTGAACATACCCCTTGCATTGTTCCCGCCTTTCCAACCAGGCCAGCGCTTTTCCCGCCTTGGCCCAGCGTTCATAGATCTGGCTCCGGATCGACCAGTGGGCGGTCCAAACGTTGTCTAGGGCGAGGTTTCTTAGGGTCTCTTGTGCTGTTTCCCGGGCCTCTTGTGAGGCCTCAGTGCCTAATTCCAAAAATTGTGACTCCCGTTCAGAAACCTGTCCCTCCTCCTTTATAGGCCTCCCAGGTCATAATTGGACAATCAACGGAACCCTCTTAAGTTCAAAGTATTCGTTGGATTTATTTGTCAACCCTTCAGCTATCTCGGGGAACCCCAAGTAGTATGTGTTCAGATGCCAGGTGGTGTCTGGCTTCTGATGTTTGCTCTTTAGGGTCACCAGGTGGGGAGAGTGGTCTGAGATCCCTCTGGCCAGGAGGGCTCTGGCCAGGAGGGCCGCGGACATGAGTCTGTGGGACGTGTTCCGGGGGATGAGGATGTAGTCGATTCTAGACATTGTTTTATGCGCGTGGGAATAGAACAAGAAACCAAACTAATTTGTGTGTAGAGCCCTCCAAGTGTCCAATAGCCCCGTTGAGTCAGTGAATCTGTAGAGTGCAGTCAGCCCCTCCCGAGTTGTTGCACCCCTGTGTGATCTATCTCTGGCAACCTCCCTTACTTCGTTAAAATCCCCTCCCATGGCCCATACATCCGCACCTTTCTCCTGTAATATCAATTGTAGGTCGTAATAGAGGTCCTTCGTGAGAGCAGGGGGTGCGTATGCTGCAATCAGGCCCCACCGTTCTCCCCATAGGTCACCCATCACGGCTACGTATTAACCGCCAGGGTCGGTTCGGACCTTTTTTACCTGAAAGGGGATGCGCTTGTGGAAGAGTATCATTGTGCCCGTAGCGCCCCTTGAGAATCTCGACTGGTATGACTACGGGTAGTTGGCTCTCGTAAAAAACCCACATTCTGTTCCAGCCAGGTGGGTCTCTGTGAGAAAGGCCATGTCTGGGGAGTGTCTTTTAGGATACTGCAATATTAGCTTCCGTTTGATGATTGAGCCTAAGCCGTTCACATTTCAGGTCAGCAAAGACAACTGACCAGTTTGTGGTCCGTTAATGTGTTGAGTTCGGTCGGCACTCAAGGAGGATCATGTGGTCCATGGGCCCCCCACTCCACCCGTCGAAGCCACGCCAACATCTGCCCCATAACCGCCAAAGGACTGCACTTCATGAACTAAAACATTTTCCGGTATCCGAAACGCCGGATCCCACGTCCCAGCGCAACTAGCGCCCACAACAACCGCTATCATGGCATCTGGTTCGATTCTCGTTAGCCAACACCCGTGAACTCCCCCACCCTGTACTTCCCCCCAACTGGAAGCATCTGTCACCCAAACCTACAACCATAAAAAGTAAGAACTTATTCGGGGGGCCCCCCAGGGGGTTAGGTCGCTGTTCCGCTTACCCGTTCTGGGCTGCCAGTTAGATACACGTGTCCCACAAGTTAGGCATATCTCGCTTATGCGGGAAGGGAGAGCAAGGGGGACTATGTGTGCCCTCACCCAGAGCGGCTCAGACCGTTGAGGGTCTTCCTGTGTCCCTTTAGCTCTCAGGTCTTTCCATTTCCACCAGGCGAGTTATCTACTGTGCTGTCCATGCTTGGGATGGGTGTTTGTCCCCGATCTCGGTGTGTGGTCTCTGGATCCTGGAGAGCATAGAACCTGGGTTTCGAGCCAGTCCCATGCTTCTTTCGGGTTTTGAAACACGTGGACAGTGCTGTTGTGGTACAGGTTGAGAGTGGCCCGGTAAGAAAAGCACATATTTAATGTTCAGTGCTGCCAGCTTCTGCTTAATGGAGTCATAGGACTGGCAGGCCTTTTGGACCTCTCGTGTGTAGTCGGGGAAAAAACCCTACCCAGTTCCCATTGTATGTGATTGGGCCTTTTGAGCACACCATGTAGATAATTGTGTCCCGGTGTCGGTAATTCATGAGTTTGGCAATTACCGTTCGTAGGGGAGCTGCCTGTCGGGACTCTATGCACCCTTTCAATAGAGAAGAATTTTGAGAGTTTTTTGGGAGCCATTAAATCCGCAAGCCAGTCTTCTAGCAAGAGTTCCATGGACGGTCCCTCCTCCTGTTCCGGGAGCCCAAGTATGCAAAGGTTATTGCGTCGGGATCGGCCTTTGTTGTCTTCGGCCCTGGCCTCGAGGGTGGCGAGTTTTTTCTCCACCTGCACTAGGCGTTCCTCCACTCTTTTGGCCATGTCCTCGGCATCAGAGATTCTCTGCTCTGTTTCCCCCACACGAGATGTCAGGTTTCGCAAGTCTTTGCGGAGGAAGGAGACCTCTGAGGACAGGCCATCGATTTTTGTTTACACGGACATCATTGACTCCCCAATGGCGGACATTATGTCCGTCAGTGACAGTGCTTGACGTATTTCGCTAGCTGGGGTGCCTTTTCCAGCGTGGTCGGCGGAAGTGGGGACATTTGCCGGGACAGACATGGTGTATCTGTCTATTTTGTTCTGTGCTGCGGTTTTACGGAGCATGTGTCGCCCCATTCGGGTCTGGCGGCGGTCCAACCCATGGGGGGTGGGGAGTGCCACGTCCCTCAGGTCCAGGGGGCAGAGTCTGGTGTTCAGCGGAGCCGAGCCCAGGGTATTGTGAACGCGGTGATGGTGACAGGGGAGCCTGGGGTCAATGTTAGTGGTCGCCACTTGTGGTCTTGGCCACTTTCAAGTCAGTAGAGGGAAGGTTTCCCAGAACTATATGCCATCTATGGTCTCTTTGTGCTAAGGAGTTCCTCTTGTTTGCCCAATGGCCCCCCAGGTCCAGTCCTCCACCTGCCCTGTTGTGCAGTCGCTGTCTCAAGGGCGCTGAGCCCCCTCCCAGGTCCCGGATTGTCCCCCCTTA
Organism: Ambystoma mexicanum; assembly: GCF_040938575.1. Taxonomy (NCBI): domain Eukaryota; kingdom Metazoa; phylum Chordata; class Amphibia; order Caudata; family Ambystomatidae; genus Ambystoma; species Ambystoma mexicanum. The sequence continues at coordinate 804,646,080 of NC_090935.1, read as the reverse complement.
CTTGTGTGCAGCTGCTCCGGTTCTCCCAGTCTGCTCCAGTGCTTGTGTGTGTCCCAGTTGCCAAGGAGGTCCTCCGCCGCCTCTCCGGAGGCTAGGGGAGGGCAGGCGTCCTCTGTCTGCTGTCACTATGGCAGCCTGGAGGGTCGTGGCAGCCCGGGTCTGCCGCATCAGGATCTCTCGTGGGCGGTGGGGAGTCTGCTTGTGGCTGCTCGTTCCCCTCCTGTGCCGCGCCTCGCACCCTCAGAGGCTGAGGCTTCCTGGCAGCAACCAGCACAGTCTGCTGGGATCAGAGGAGGATGGCAGCCTGGCGGGTTATGGCAGCCCGGGTCTGCCGCGTCAGGATCTCGCATGGGCGGCGGAGAGTCCACTTATGACTGCCCGGCCTTCTCCTTTGCCGCGCCTCACCCCCTCGGAGGCCGCAGCTTCCTGGCAGCCACCAGCATGGTCCGTTGGGGTCAGAGGAGGATGGCGGCCTGGAGCGTCGTGGCGGCCCGGGTCTGCCGTGTCAGGCTCTCTCCTGGGCAGCGAGGGTCCGCTGTGGCTTCCTGGTCTCTTCCTGTGCCGCGCCTCCCTCCCTCAAAGGCCGCGGCTACTTGGCCGCAACCAGCGTGGTCCGCTGGGATCAGAGGAGGGAGGGGGTCCCTGACAGTATTCCCCACCACATGGTAGGAGATGGCGGAGCTACCTCCCATGGGAGTCTCAGTCCTCCCGCGCGTCGGCCTGCAGGACTGGTGTCGGGCCTCCTTCCCGCGCTGCGCCGCCGCGGATGTTAGTTGGCGTTTCAGCTGCAAGCAGCTCCGATTTTCCCCCAAACTTTGGTGGTTTGATGCCGGTCCTCTCTGCCTTCGGCAAGTCGTTTCCTTCTGAAATTAATTTTGGTTTGGATCAGGATATTTCCAGGATTACGGGCAGCCCAGACAGAGCAGCAGAGAACTACGTCTGAATCAATTGGCTGCACAACAGAGCCCCCCCCCTTTCTGTGATTAATTGACTTCTATCCTGCAGGAATACAAGGGTGAACAGAGGCTGAAGCGCTTACTCAACCCTCATACTTCTGCAAGCCAAGTGTCAGCCCAATCATAAAGTGGAAACAGGCACAGTTAAAAAATACACCTCCTTTGCCTTGTATAGTAATGTGGACCGAGGCAAGACTATACTCTCACGAGAGGTTTGAAAGTGAAACAGTAGCACCCCAAACAGCAAAGTACAACAGTGTCTATAAAAATATATATACTTTAAACACACAATATGCAATAATAACTTTAGTAGAAAACACAGCAAAAACCCAACACTGTAGAAAGAACAAAGAATATGCAAGATAGCAAGATGCAGCACTCTGGGTAATGAGACAGGGGGAGAACGGTAAATAAAAACGACTATGTTTTTGTAAATGATATGTTCTTGAAGTTTAAACAGGGTTAAAGTGACTTAGCCAGGCCCTAGGGACCTAAATGGGTGAGGGGTGGGGGCAGTCATCAGGCAATAATAACTTTACAGTGTCTTAGTGGTTCGACACCGGGACACCAGGCTTCTTAGCGCTCTTCGTAGGCTCAATTCGGTTAGTAATGCAGCACTGCAGCAATCCAGTGGCAAGTTGATGTCAAGGCAGGGTCGAACTGAAGAAGGCTGCAGTTCAAAGCGATGTTCAAACGATGGGAATTGTGGATGTTACCAGGTGCGGGTGAGTCAATTTGATGCTCTGCTCAAAGGATGCGCTTCTCAGGGTCGCCAGGGTCGGTTCCATCATGGATTGGCGATGAAAAGCCTAGTGGTTCGAATGGCGGTTCGAGCATTGGAGATGCAGTGATGCTTCTTTGTTCAAGCGGAGGCAATGACGCACTTCAGCTGGCACAGTGCAGCGTTAAACATGTTTGAACGTGTAGTAGTAGTAGTGTGGTACGATGGTCAGTGAGTGCCAAAGGCAGCTCCAGAGAGTCCTATTGGTTCGAATGTGGTCAAACACGCTCAAATGAAGAGACATATTGCAAATTGTTGTTGAATTTATACATATCATAGTAAGTATTGGGATATGTTTAGTATTTTGTACCAGGTAGTGCTGCTTATGTGTCAGGTGTCTAGTATGCATTACCAAAATCGTTTTCCTACTGTCTGTATTGCCTATATATAACTTACAGAAATGATTAAATCCACAGCATTACATTTGTTGCTATAGTATCATTGACTGTTTAATTAACCTGTATTTATGAAACACATAGGCTTTAATTTGACTTCTGAAACCTAACACTCTGAGTAGATGTGAGGGTAAGGAAAGTGCAATGGGATCCATCCACAGCAGAAGACACAAGCAATGTGTTAGGTGGAGGTAATTGGTTTTCAAAAATCAGTAACAAAAATAAGGACAGTTGGTTGAGAACAGTTAGGACCTGGAGTCGAGTGGAGTGGGAGGAGAGGGGGCGCCAATCTGACAGTTTGCCTAGGGTGGCAAAATTCCTTGCACCGGCCCTGGGTTGTGGCAGGAGAAGGACTGCGTATGAGTCTTCTCCGTGGGCTAGTTTAGACTCCAACCTTTTGGTGTTTTTTTCATACATGAGGTACGAGATCCCTGTGAGTTGTGGAGTTTATCTGGCAAGCATGCTGTTGTTCCAGTCTAGGCTTCTTTGTAGGTAATAGATGCAGTTTTGAAAATGAATCTTGCAAGGAGGGGGAGCCAGCGAAGCTTGCACAGTACACAAAAGCTACAGTAAAATTAGCAGGTGTCCGTGATGAGGCAGGCTGTGCCGTGGCGGCCTGCCTTGAGGAGAGCCATGTGCCTAGTTGGAAGCCCAGTAAGAAGGCATTTCCCCTGTCAATGTGTGAGATGACAAGGGTTTGAACTAGGATGCAGAAGTCATGTGGGGGGGTTGGGGATTTGAGTTTGTGGATTATGGGAATCTGTAGCCATGTGGTCTGCACATTTGCTGGCTATGCGTTTTTGGAAATAAACACAAAGAAGTAGTGTGCTCACTGGGAATTATTATATGCTTACTTATAAATGAATTGAAGACTAAGCTCCCTTTATCTCCAAATGGAGGTTACGTAGTTGCAACCCGATGTTATACCATATTTAAGAATAAATCAAAAGCAGTAAGCAACCAATCATGAAATAGCACCAACAACTTGACATATTTGATGTTACTTATTTACATGAATACATGCAATTTTGAGAAATTCAATCAGACATACAGTAGCAATAAATAGTAATGAATACTTTCCATCCAAAAGTAGAAAAAGTTAAATGAATAGGCTGAACTTCTAAAAAACATGATTAAACATAACAAAATATACAATGGAGTGACATTTACAAATTATGTGAAAATAGGATAGCTAACAAAGACCGTCTACTCGAGGGAAAGAATAGACTGGCAGGCAACTGCTATGTATCTACTGCTGGATAACAGAGGCCAACTGTGTAATCTAAAGAAGAGCCACAAACAAGTAGGATTAGGGAGTTTTTGTAAGATTCCCACAATAATGGCCTTGCATACCCAGTTCATTAGAAGATTATTAACATTCATTCAATTTGTTTAGTCACAGTTTGTTGAAAGAGGGAGCACACTTGCTCTAATATTGTGCCATTAGGTCTTTATTGTCACTTAGAGTGCCAACATGTGTTTCGACCACACAAGGGTCTTTATCAAGGCAAGTTTGAATGTTCAGGGGGAATTGAATGATGCAGCGTAGTGCCCAGAATTGTTCTTGGTAAGGTGCACTGAATAGTGCTTCTAAGGAGGCGGAGTACCTCAATTGTAGACATTCTCCCTGGTCAGTGATCAGTGTAGCGGCTACGTGCAGATGCCATCTCGGATGAAAGGCCAACACAAAGGTTAGGTCGGATATGGCAGCGCACGTTTCGGTTCAAGCTGATGTGTGCAACACCTTTGTCAGGACCAGATAAAACCCTGTTTTAAAATATAGAATTGATATATATCATTTCTAAAGCCAACTATGATAGAATACATAATAGACATCAAGCACTATTCCAAGGTTGGAAGTGCAGATGAAGAGAAACATGCAGGTGTGCAAACCAGCCCCCTCACTAAACCATTGCAATAAAGATATGCCCTGGTGATAAAATCTCATTACTCCAAAACAAAATCAATACCAAAGAAGCCAAACTAGCCTCAGCTGCCCAGAACAGTGACATCCCACACTGCCCAATCCTATGCCTCGATTCAAATTCACCCCGGTAACTATCACAGAGACTACCAAAATTATCCATGGCCTGAAACTGTCCAAATGTCAAGGAGACATCTGCCCAGCCTCCCTCATCAAACACTGTGCTGAAGTGCTTGCCCCCTTCATCACAGCCCTAATCAACTACTCATTCTCCTCCAGCAATGTACCTGAAAATCTCAAAGAAGCATGGGGACTCCCACTTCTCAAAAAACCCACTCTGGACCCCGACATCCCAACCAACTATCGCCCCATCACCACAGTACCCTTCCGTCTGAAAATACTAGACAAAATCCAAATGGCTAAGATTAAAAACAAGGGCAACATGGTCATACTCCTCTTACTTGAACTCTCAGCGGCCTTTGACTTGGTAAACCACAATATTCTCTGCAAACACCTTGCCACAACTGCCCACTTTTGGGCCAATGCTATAAAGTGGATCGAATCCTTCCTATCTAACCACACCATGAGAGTATTCGCAACCACTGCGGCTGCCCCTTTCGCCCCAGTCACCTGTTGAGTCCCCCAATGCTCCTGTGTCTCCCCAACACTGTACAACGTGTTCACCAAGCCACTGTTTGACCTCTTAGAAACACTGGGGGTCACATACACCAACTACATGGATGACACGCAAATACTCCTCTCCATCACCGGCAACCACCAGACGGATTCCAATGTCTTGAATTAAATCTACCTAACTAGTCAAGCCTGGATGGCGCAAAACGAGCTCTGCCTTAATGATGAGAAAACTGAACTACTCCTCATTGGCAGTCAATCTCGTCTCAATAACCTCTCCAAAGACTATAAATCCTTTACCATTGACGCCAACATTATCACCACTGTAGAAAAGGTCAAAACCCTAGGGGTTTACCTCGACTCATCCCTGACCCTGACAAGTCAATGCAATTGCGGTGGCAGCGGGCTACACCGCCAAACTGATCACTGCCAGTCGACCCTTCCTGACCACTAACAACTGCATCACATTGGCCAGAGCACTTATACTGTCAAGGATTGACTATTGCAACTCCCTCTTTGCATGATCCAACTCCCGGAACATCAACAAACTACAAATGATTCAGAACAATTCTGTAAGAGCAGCACTCAGCATTCCAAAAAGAGATAATATCTCAACAGCTAAACGCAAGATCCATTGGGCCTCATTCCGAGTATGGCGGTAAGGGATAGCGGCCACCGCTAACGAGAGCGGTGGCGGTAATCCCTTACCGCCATACTCCGAGTTCCCTTAGCGCCATGGTGCTTTTAACACCTGCTTTTAGCAGGCGTTAAATACCATGGCGCTAAGGGACCTTGATGTTAATTACGCCACCGTAATTTACGGTGGCGTAATTGACGCCTTCCCCACTCCCATTATGCCCTATGGGGCAAGAATGGGAATGGGGAAGGGTAAATGGGGATTGGGGAATTACCGCCCCGCCAACCTTGGAATGGGGCGGTAATTCCGCCAACCACCAAGGCGCTGCCGGTCCGGGTACGGCGTCAACCAAGGCGTTAATAGCGCCATTGGTTAGCGCCGTACTCGGAATGAGGCCCATTGGCTCCCAGCCTGTGAGCGTATAACATTCAAAACGCTATCTCTACCACATAAATGTCTCTCAAAAAGTGCCCCAATTTACCTAACTCGTCAAATATCCAAAGCACAGTCGAACAGACCCACCCGATCTGCCTACTCCTTCTGCCTCGATATCCCTCACTACAGATGCCAAAAAGCAGGTGGTTGTTCCCACTGACAGCAGCCAAACAATGGAACTCAATGCCCTTATCACTAAGATCAGATCCATCCCTCAGGTCTTTTAGCAAAGGCCTAATAACTTGGCTCTTCTACAGGATGGCTTTACAGGCAATGTCTCAAGTCTGTATAGGGCCACCCAATCATACACCACATCCAGAAACACTATGAAACAGAAGTGGGAACGGGATCTTGGTGTCACCATAGAAGAACCCCAATGGGCCAAGTACTGTCAATGCACAAAGGCAATTTTGATCAATTCCAATTTTAGACTGATACAATTCAAGATTTTAAATCCCTTACACATAACCCTGAACAAGATCTTTAAGTTTGACCCTACACGGCAGGCATCCTGCCCCAAATGCAATGCGCAATCAGAAAATTCCATACATATGTACTGGGAAGGCCCGACTGTCAGAGCCTTTTGGGAAGAGGTGGCCAAGCTCATAAGCGATATTGTGGGAATACATACCCCAGCTACCCCGCAAAAATACTTGTTGGGCGACATAGGTAAGGCCTCAGTTAGGACCCGTTGATTTGCTGCCGTGTCGGGAGCAGTAGCCAAGAGGAACATACTAAGGGCATGGAAGTCCACACTGGTTCCTACCCCACGCGATTGGCTAAGAGACCTGATATATGTACAAGAATGTGAAGAGAACTATGTTAGGAGTGTAACAACTACATTTAGGCCAAAGGACATATGGGCCCCACTCTGTGCTTACCTCAGAGACAATCAAGGAAATTATACTGGAGAAGAAACAGTAGTGGTCTGAAACACTATTGGATTAGCTCTACTATGTACGAATATGACATTGCAATTCTAATATGTAACCATAGGCACCACACTTGATGTGCCATGTATTCATGTTGTATGTCAGCAATAAATAAAAATGTAATAACAAAACTGAAAAAAAGAATTTTTTAAAACTTGGCTCTTCTGCCAAGCCATCTAGAAACTCAAGCAGTATATTAATGCTTTCACCGGATGCAACCTTATCCTCTATGTCTTATGCAATCATTGCAATCTACACCCTACATCTTTCTGATCTGCCAAATATCCGCCTTGATGTAACCGTGTGCAATAACTGTGATCTTAACTGTGACCTATAACCTATAACCTGACCTGTCACTTGATGTAACCTAATGTAAATATGCAATGACTGAAATCACTACAACCACCACTTTTACGTAACAAGCGCCCAGATGCCTCCGGGCTTGGTGCACTTAACAAGTGCCAAAATAAATAAATAAATTGACAGGAGGGTAGGGCAGACGTCACATGACCTAGGTCCACTTACACCAACTGACCAACTACAAAGGAACAGAGGCTGGAAGGCTGCTTAAGTAGGGGAAGAAAGGTTTGGACGAAAGAAAAAGCTGCAAAACAAGAAGGCATCAACAGATTAGTAGTGATTGACAGGTGGGTGGGGCAGAGACCTAGATTTACTTGCACCAGCTGACCAACTTAAAAAGAAAAGATGCTGAGTAGCTGGTTAAGCAGGGAAATTCAAACAATGGATGTAGGAGATTCAAATATTAGCACTCAACATTATTACATCATTTGTGACATACATTGTAACTGAGTATGGCATCTTCAGTTATTTATTTATTTATTTATAGCATTTATAGAATGCCCAAACCAAGAGGTATAACAGCGTTTGTTACAACATTTTCATTCCGTTACAGGACAGTAATCAGTTACATTGAGGACTTAGTCATATTTGTCGAAAAGACAGGTTTTGACACTTTTTTTAATGCTGCGTACGACTGTTCATTTCTAATAGATGAAGGCAAAGTATTCCAAAGAGTAGGGGCAGCAACTGCAAAGGTGGAGCCTCCCGCCCTTTGCTTGTGTATCTCAGAATGTCAATCGTGATGCTGACACTGGATCTTCGTTGTGGTGATTTTTTGGAGAGACAGTCATTGAGGTACGTTGGAGCATCATTATAAATACATTTGTGTGCCAGCGTTAGGGTCTTGAATTCAATCTGCGCTTTTATGGGCAAGTAGTGGGCATCTCGTCTGGTGGATAATATGTGGTCACTGTGTTTTAGGCAGCTTGTAATGCTTTGTTTTGCAATAGTTGTAATTTTGATAGGTTGGTGGCCGAGGTTCCGAGGAGGGCATTGCAATAGTCCAATTTGGAATGGATCAGTGCTCGCACAAGTTTCAGGCAATTGTTGGGTGATAGGAATTATCTACTTAATGAGATGATTCTGGATGTGTACGCAGTGGAGGATAAGAGAGCATTGATGTGCCTGGACATTGAGAGATCAGCTTCTAGGTAGACTCCTAGTGTTTTTATTTGTTTCAAAACTGGGATAGCTGTACCATAAATGCAGATGGCAGAGTAGTTATTGTCGAGAGATTTCAGACGGGCGGGGGAGCCCACAATGATAATCTCTGTTTTGTCATCATTGAGGCAGGGGCTGTGTATAGCCATCCAGTTTTGGGTGGTGCTGTATAATTTATTGATTGGGTCAGAGTCCTGTATGTAATTGCCGGAGATAGGGATAAGAATTTGGGTGTCATCAGCTAAATTTGTGTAGGTAATGCCCATGGAATCCACAACATTAAAGAGGGGCTTTGTAAAAGTGTTGTAAAGCATAGGTGAAAGGCAGGATCCTTGGGGGACCCCAAGTGGTGCAGAGAGGGGATCCGCTGCCAAATCAACAATGAAATCTCTAGTGGTACGATCAGATAGGAAAGAATGGATCCAAAGGGTGGCTTCTGGTAAGAAGTGAAAGTCGTGGCTGAAGGTTTTACAGAGTTTTTCATGGTCGACTAAGTCGAAGGCAGCCTATAGGTCAAGAAAGAGGAGGATGCTAAGGTTTCCTGCGTCACGGATGGTGTCCATCTGGATTTTGAAGTCCAGTAGGGCAGTTTCCGTGCTATGTTTCGGTAGAAAGCCTGACTGTCTCGAGCCAAGGTGGTGTTTGCGCTCAAGGAAGGGTTGGATTTGAGAGTAAGCTACACAATCTATTATCTTCAACAGAAAGGGGACAGTGGTAATGGGATGGTAGTTGGTAGGAATGGTGGGGTCGAGAGTGAGTTTTTTTATGAGAGGAATGATCCATGCTGCTTTGATGTTGATAGTTACTGAGTTAGTGGTGAAGGAGGCGTTGATGAAGTCAGTGATGATAGGGACCAGGGTGGGGGAACAGAATTCTACTAGGGGAGCCGGGCAGGAGTCTCCCTTACAGTCAGAAGGTTTTAAGGCAAGGATGGTGGAGAGAACCTGATCTTGAGAGATTTTATTGAATTTGAACAGGAGAGTTATGTGAGTAGAGATGTGGTTGGCATGATCGGTAGTGATTGGTGTAGTGTGTTTGCTGGCAAGGGAATCTCTTTTACCCTTGATTTTATACTGGAGGGATTCAATTTTGTGTGTGATGGCATTTTGGTTGACCGTGCATCATGCTTTGTCTACTTGCATGGGGGTGGTGGGTGGAATGGGCGATTCCATTTCCCTAAGCATAGAGAAGAGTTCTTTAGTGTTAGAGGCTGCCTTGGAGATGGGAGTATTGTAGGAGTTAGAGTGGTGTGCTACAACTGCCGATTTATAGATTTTGGTGGTTGTGGCTAGTGCATTGCAGTTGGTAGTGGAAGGATTTTTGTCATGTAGATGTTCAGCTGGTCTTTTCTTGCGGCGTAGGTTAGTGAGTTCCTGATCAAACCAAGAGTTAGCCAGTTTGTGTAGTTTCAGGCTTTTTAAGTTGGAGCAGTGCTTGTGTGTCTAGGGTAAATTGTAGGCACAAGTGATAAAATCTGGCAATATCATGTGGGTTGGTGTTAGTGGGGTCATGGTTTTTGAGCGAGGCTTCAAGGGTGGAGTTCAGGTTGTCGAGTGTGATTTTGTGGATGTTTCTAACCAATATAGGGTTGGGTTTGTGAGGAGTGGTGGCATGTAAGCTGGTGATATTGAGGTCAAAGTCAATTAGGAAGTGATCCAACCAGGGTATTTCAGTCAAGAGTTCTGCCTTTGTTGTGTGTAGGTGTGTTGATAAGTTGGGTGAAATTCATGTCTTCAAGGGCTGAGGCTAGTGCAGTGGCTTTGGGATCATTTGTGTCATTATAGCCAAGTTGATGTCACCTAGGATATTGAATTTTGTAGAGGGCTTCAAAGGAGGAATGATAAGTAGTGGGATTTCGATGTCTGGTTGATTGGCGTTATTAGGTTGCCGATAGACTAATAGGATGTTGTTGGTGGTTTCGTACATACAGAAATCCTGGTCAATCTACGCTAGGATTATTACATTCCAATATTTGGGCACACCCCTACAAGATCAATGCCCAAGACAGGAAGTGTCTCCCTAAAAGGCTTTAAGGGTGGAACCCAAACTTTATCTGGATATTACCCACTGTATGCATACAAAATGACCAACTGGATGCATTAACCAGTCTTATCAATTTATAAACTATTTTTTTAGATGTTGGGAGCATCTAGGCCAAAGAAATACACCAATATATAACTATATACATTGGTACAGTGTATTAATATAAAGACAGTCCCTTATTATGGTTGGGAATGCTATCTTATAGCAAGGTGAATTAATGATATTATATTTGTAACCCATGTACCAATTATTGTACCACAAAAACAAGAAGATTTTTTAATAGCTGAATATTTTGGATAGCCATAGTTATTGAAATCATATATTTCCCATTAGATGAGTTGTTAATATCCCATCTTCATTGCCTGCAGTCAGACCTTATTAATAGAACGCAAATGAGTTAAAATTAGTATAGATTGCACTCTGTTCCCCCTTTCACCCATAGACTATATCTATGCTAGATATAAAAAAAAAGCCCTAATTCCACCTTTTAATATTCTCATTGGTAAATTTATGGTGGATGGTCATTCATCAAATAAAAGTTAATGTAAGAGATTATAGATTTCATTTTACAATTTTAGCAGAAAATGCTTCCTTAATCTGTTGTTTCCTGCTCGGGCAGTTTGCTATCCTACACTCTCATCATAGCAAGTTAAAGATATAGGGCCTCATTACGAGTCACCCGGCCTGAAAATAACGGTGGCGGTAAACACGCCTCCACTGTTGTTTCCGGACCGGGTGATCTCGAGTTCTGCAGGCGGGAGGTGTCATTCCTGCCAGGTCTGACCTGGCGGGTTTAACACCACCCGCCTGCAGGCGGACGTGGAAACACCGGCACCATCACGAGATGGTGCCGGTGTTTCCACTTCCCCATTCCCATTGAGTCCTATTGGACTCAATGGTAATGGGGATTTACCGAATTCCGCTTTCGGAATTCCCGGGTCACCGTGGTCGTAATGCCCTGGTATTTCCGGGAATCACAGAGGCGGAATGGTACTGCGAGTCCGGCGGTAACCTGCCGGAATTTCAGGCACGGTTACCGCCGGACTCATAATGAGGCCCATAGAATTTGTCTTTTCTTTCAATCTTTTTAATCAGGATCACATATCTAGCTCACTATTCTACTTTAAGAGAATGCAAATATTCCATTCAATGAATATGACCTTTTATTCATGAATGCCTATTCTCTTTGTGGTAGTATAATTTAATGATGTTCTACAAGACATGCCTGTGATGTGGAAAGAGCGAAATGGGAGGATTAATAATAATATAAAGTTTCATAGAAACATTTCATGGGAACAGCAGCAAAGCCTTCCTTGCATTGCCTCCCCATCCCCCGCTATTGGTCCCGAAGGAATCTATTTACTCTCGTTTGTGTGTACTTGAATATCAGTTTTAACTGGTATGTTGCATCTTTATTGTCTTGAACCATGGATTTCCAGGTTAGGTGCCATTTTAGAGGAAATGTATATGTATCTTCGCATGTGAAATGAAGCTGACTGCTTCTCTATTGATATTGATATTGATATTTTATTTGCATCGTGCTCATACACAAGTGTTACAGAGTGCGACTAAGCAAGGGAGGGGAACAAGGGAGTACAAAACAATGATCTTATTGAGAACGTGCAAGTGCAGGGGAGAGAGAAGGGGGTAAGTGCAAGAAGGGACAGGGGAGAAGTGGAAAGGGCTGAGCAAAGGATAAAACAACAATAACTGGTAGTGCAGCCAGCAAGGTGGAAAGTGCAAGGTTTAAAGCGCAGGCAAGGGGTGTCTGATAAGTGCAGGCAAGGGGACTGCAGGGATACAGATACAGAGACAAGTGCAAGGGTTGCCAGGAGGCAGGGCAGGTGTGTGACTGGGTGGGCAAGGACCTGGGCCAGAAATCAGAGGGTAACCAGGTGCACAGTGCCGAAGCAGACAGATCAGCATGGGAGAGGAAGAGCAAAGGCAGAAGCAAAGAGGAGGGTCTTAAGGTGCTTCTGCTACCCAGAGATGGTTCTCCTCAAGTTTCAGAGTGGCAGAGAGGCTGTTTCAGGGGAGCCCCCAGCCAAGGAAAGAGATCTGCCACCAACTTGTTGCATGGAGAAGCGACTGACCCTGAGAGAGTTGGAGATGGAGGAGCGAAGAGATCGAGTGGGAAGGTATTTACGGAGGGAGAGTTGAAGGTATTTTGGACCCAGGGCCCAGAAAGCCTTGTGTACAATGCAAAGGGTCTCAAATGTAATCCTTGCAGCCACTGGGAGCCAATGAAGAGATTTGAGGGCTGGAGAGATAGGATCGCAGGGATTGAGGCCAAGGAAAAGTCTCGCAGTCCTGTTATGGATGAGTTGCAGAGGGCGGAGAGTAGAAGAAGGCAGATGTAGAAAGAGGCTGTTGCAGTAGTCAAGCCTGGAGAGAACCACAGATCTAGAGACAGTAAGCATCTGGGGAAGGAGAGGAAAGGAAGAATACCTCTGAGGAGGTGCAGTTGGTAGTTTGGCTTCTTAGAGATGTCAGAGATGTGAGGAGAGAAGGAGAGTGTGGAGTCAAAGATGACCCCCAAGGTTCTTAACCTCGCAGGTGGGAGCAGGAAGGGGGCCAAGGGAGACCGGCCAGAGAGTGACAGGAAAGGAGGGTGCAGGTGTGCCAACGAGGACAATCTCTGTCTTACTGGCATTAAGGCAGAGATCATATGCAGCACACCACTCCTGGATAGCAGACAGACAGTCACAGATAAGAGAAGAAGAAGAGGTGGCAGAGAGGAGCCTGAAAATTAGCTCAGTGTCATCTGCATAGCACTGAAAGTTGGAGCAGAGAGCAGCAAATGTGGGGGGCAACGTGTGCCAGGTATTGATTGAACAGCCAGCGAGAGAGGTTAGACCCCTGGGCAACACCACAGGTAGAGAGTGAGCTAGAGGAAAGGAAGGACCCAAGTTGAACCTGGGAGGGTCGATCAGACACGAAAGAGGTCAGCCAGGCCAGGGCCTGATCAGTGATATCCAGGTTATCATGAAGATTATTGAGCAGGATGGCATGGTTGACCGTGTCAAAGGCAGAAGAGAGATCGAGTAGGATGAGGACAGAAGGGATGTTAGAGTCAAGGTTGGAGAGCAGGTCTTCACGGATGTTCAGGAGAGCAGTTTCCGTGCTTCTGGCAGCTCTAAAGCCAGACTGATGGTCATGGAGACAGCCAACAGAGTCGGTGTGAAGATTAAGCTGAGAGATGTCCAGCTTTTCCAGGGGTTTGCCCTGGAAAGGAGTGATGGAGATTGGGCGATAGTTAGCCGGGCATGAGGGGTCGGCTGTGAGTTTCTTGAGAAGAGGATGCACAAAAGAGTGCTTTGGAGGGCAGGGGAAGGCTCCAGAGGTGAATGAGAGGCTGCAGAAGTCGGCCAGAGCAGGGGAAAGGGTGTCAATGTGGTCCTTGATGGTTTTAGACAAACAGGGAAGAACCTGTTTTGACGAGACTTTCATAGATCGGACTTGTCTAGAAACCTCGTCAGGGGAGAACATAGGAAAGGAAGAGAAAAAGTGAGGGGGGCTGTAAAGACTGGTAGGGGGTGTCTGTACTTCCGCTCTCTATATGGTAGAGGAGAGGCACAGCGGACCCCAGGCAAGATTCTCTATAAGGTAGCAATGGACGAGCAATCAAGGCCTAGCTTCTCAGGAGGTGATGCAGGCTGGTCCTTAAGTACAGTGTAGTCCCCGAACCCCCACAAAGGAATGTCCACACACTGTATTACTGAAAACACAGTCTTTATATAATTAATATTCAAAGGTATGTACACGATCACAATAACGCACTTTGTAGTCGGAAGTCAATAATGATAAATATATACAAGTCTAAAGTGGTACCACTAATGTTATTGAATCTCATTAAAGTGCATCAACTGTACGGTTAAAATGTCACACAGATTAATAACGAGGAAACCAGCAATAGAGATAGGCAGGAACGTAAGATGGTTGGAACAATAGGCAGAACACTGATCCCTACCGCTAGGTGCAGTTCTGAGTGGAGAACCCCCCACCTAGGCAACCTGTAAATAAAGATATATAGCCCAGTCCATATAATGTTCGATAGTCTTACTTCTTCCTATTAAGGTTTTACCCCCCCCCCAATGTACCTGGTGGAGTAGAGTTCTCCGACGATGCGCCGACCGATCCTTCTTGAGTGCCTCCCTTTCAGACGGGAGCCACGGATCATCGAGAGGTGTCGGGGAACTTGGCGTTCGGTGTCGGGGAATCGACGGCCCTTCTTGAGTGCCCTCCCTTTAAGGCGGGAGTCACGGGTCGTCGAACGTCCGACGGTGAACAGGGTGAACTACTGCAGGGAAGTGACAGCTTCGTTCCTAGCGGTGCTCGTCGATGACAGAGCGTCGGCGTCCTGCAAGGAAGAGGCGTGCGAGGCACCTCGGTGACGATAGTTCTGGACCGCAAAGAGATGATGAAGAACTATGGCCCAGCAAGGGCGTCGAGTCGTCGGCGTCTCTGCGGTCTGTAGGTGGCGGGAAACCCACCGGTGGATGCTCCTCGGCGCGTCGACGGTCAGGCCTTCTCCAGTGGGAGACAAGCGGGTGACGATGCAGACGAGAGCGTCCGATGATAAAAGCAAGTTCTTAGGCAAACAGGAGCACGGCGGCTCCGGTCGGCGACGGCGGTCATCGACAGTGGCGGACAACAGTCCGGGTGCTTCTCCTTGGAGTTCCGCAGCAGTCCCCGTATCAGGTCGGCAGCCTGTCGAAGGTCTGTCTACCAGGGAGCGTTGGCAAAGATCAGCTGTGCACGATGGTCCCTCGTAGCTCGGGAAGAGGGCGCCTTACCAGGTCCTCTCTGGGTCAGCCCTTGGAGGCACAGCAGCTTTCGGATTGTGAAGGAGAGCAACAGCAATTCGTCTCGTCCAGCAGGGCTTCAAGGTCAAGCGTCAGTTAATCCAGTTACTCGTCGTAGTGGACTTCAGCTTCTGAACACGATTCCTAGCAGTGAGAGGTCCCCAGATATACTGTTGATCTCCCATTCATTCCGCTGGGTCACACTCAAGCATCCAATCACGACTACGGGCATTCCTGCAGGCAGGCAGCCAATCAGGCACACGAGGTATTCAGGCCATTCACTTCTCTCCAGACACTCACAACAAGTTATGTGTATTGGGACAAGTACCGAGCCATTCAACACTCCAAGCTGCATTCATACCGGTTTCGGTCAGGGTTGTCTCAGTCATAGTGTCAACCACCAGATACTAGACACCCACAACACAGAATACATATTCGTCACACACTCTATTCACCCAGGTCCCACCCACAGGAGGTACCCACAACATACATCACCGGGAAGGCTCCAGCTAGTCTGACCGGGCCTTCACAACAACACCATATATGGCACTTCCACCCAACAGCCAGCCAGGGGGAAGGGACAGAGTCAGGGCTTCCCAGGACTTTGGCAAAACAAGGTAATGGGTAATAGAAAGCAAGAGGCCACCGGGGCCATCTTGTTTTCCATCAGGAATCAACTGTTCCCAATGGCAGGGCCGGGGTATCCCAAAATGGAGGATACTCCGCGCACCTGTCAAATTCAGCATGGAGCTGCCACCAGCCCATACCCTGCTCTGTCGGCCACCCACAGGTGCCCAAAAACATACACTAGGGGCACAGGGTTGTACCCCCACCCATGGGTGCCATAAGGGTATCCCACAGGTCCGTTCACCAAACCAAAAGAAAGAGATCTGCACCGCCAGGAGTCCCACATGAACTCCTGCGCGGAAAACACGACAGAACACACAATGAAAAGCAGTAAAGGACAAGGATACGGAGGCCCTGTCCCTCCGATGCATTTCCAGCATCACAGGGGCCGCAGCAGGAGGGCTACATTTAGCGGACAGAGAAAGGGTAAGAGGAGAAGAGGACGAGAGGGTGGACAGGATGTCCTGGGTTTTTTAGATGAAATGAGAGGCAAGGGCCGTGCAAATGGCCTGGGAGGTGACAGGAGAGGTCGAGACTGCAGCATGGTTGGCCAGCTCCTTGATATGATATGATAAGGCATTTGTAACGCGCCTATACACAAGTGTTTCAAGGTGCGACGAGGCAGGGGGGGAACAAGGGGAGACAGACAATGATCCTACTAGGCCAGGTGTCATTCAGATCGCGCAAGTGCATGGGTAGAGGGGAAAGGGAGAAGTGCAAGGGGAAGGAAGAGGGGAAGTGCAGTACAGGGTTAATAGCATACAGGAAAATAACAAGGGCCAGCTCGTGGCAAGTGCGAGTAAGTGCAGACAAGTGCTGGGAAGGGGGGCTGTAGGTATACAGACACAGTCCCGTAGTGCAGGGGGTGCCAGGGAGGCAGTGCAGGGGAGAGTGGCTGGGCCAAGGATCGAGAACGGTGAGTGGCCCAGTTGCAGATTCAGTGCAGTTACATTAACTTTAGCAGGGGAGAGGGGGAGAGAAAGCGGAGGCAAAGAGGAAGGTTTTGAGGTGCTTCCGGAACCGGAGATGGTTCTCCTCAAGTTTCAGAGAGGCAGGAAGGCTGTTCCAGAGGGAGGCCCCTGCAGCGGAGACAGATCTCCCACCAACTCGTTGCTTGGAGAAACGGCTGACCCTAAGGGAGTTGGAGGCGGATGAGCGAAGAGCTCGAGAAGCAAGATATTTAGGAAGAGAGAGTTGAAGGTATTTTGGCCCAAGGCCCCAGAAGGCCTTGTGGACAATGCAGAGGGTTTTGAACTGGATCCTCGCAATCACTGGGAGCCAGTGTAGTGATTTCAGTCCTGGAGAGATACGGTCCCTGGGCTTGAGGCCAAAGACAAGTCTCGCAGTCCTGTTCTGGATGAGTTGCAAAGGGCGGAGAGTAGAGGCAGGCAGATTTAGATAGAGGCTGTTACAGAAGTCTAGCTTCGAGAGAACCAGGGCTCTAGAGACAGTGAGCTTCTGGGGGAAGGAGAGGAAAGGAAGGATACCTCTGAGGAGGTGTAGCTGGTAGTGTGACTTCTTAGAGACGTCGGATATGTGAGGAGAGAAGGAGAGTGTGGAGTCGAAGATGACCCCAAGGTTTTTTGCCTTGCAGGTAGGAACAGGAAGAGGGCCAAGGGAGGCCGGCCAGAGGGCTGCAGGGAAGGAGGGAGTGGGTGTGCCAATGAGTAGAATCTCAGTCTTACTGGCATTAAGGCAGAGGTCATTGGCGGCACACCAATCCTGGATAGCAGAAAGACAGTCAGAGATGAGGGAAGGAGAAGAGGAAGCCGAGGGTAGCCTGAAAATGAGCTGGGTATCATCCGCATAGCACTGAAAGTTGGGGCAGAGAGCGGCGATGCGGTGGGCGAGAAGTGCCAGATACTGGTTGAATAGCCAGGGGGAGAGGTTATATCCCTGGGGGATACCACAGGTAGAGAAAAAGATGTCAGAGAGGAAAGACCCCAGTTGGACCTGGGAGGGTAGATTGTAGAGGAAAGAGGTCAGCCATGCCAGAGCCTGACCAGTGATACCCAGTTTATCATGGAGACGGTTGAGCAGGATGGTATGGTTGACAGTATCAAAGGCAGAAGAGAGATCAAGCAGAATGAGAACACATGGAATTTTAGAGTCAAGGTTCGAGAGCAGGTCCTCACGGATGTTCAGGAGAGCAATTTCCGTGCTTCTGGCAGCTCTGAAGCCAGACTGATGGTCATGAAGACTGCCAACAGATTCAGCATGGAGATTCAGCTGGGAGATGCCCAGTTTCTCCAGGAGCTTGCCCGGGAAGGGAGTGATAGAGATTGGACGATAGTTAGCTGGGCAGGAGGGGTCGGAAGAGGGTTTCTTAAGAAGATGGTGCACAAGGGAGTGATTGAGAGGGGATGGGAAGACTCCAGAGGCGAAAAAGTGATTGCAGAAGTCAGCAAGGGCAGGGGACAAGGCATCAATGTGGTCATTGATAATTTTGGAGGAACAGGGGTGGACCTGTTTTTTCCTTGCAGATTTTAAAGAGTTCAGCCGAGTTGTTTGATGTGGCAGAGATGCAGGCTTGGATGTGGGCTCTCTTCTTAAATTGGACAAGGAGCCAGTATTGCCTTTGGAGCAGGCAGCAGGCCAGTTTGTCAGAGGATGTACAACAAGCCTGCCATTTCCTCTCAGCCACCCTACACTCATGTTTTAAATGTAGCTAGGTCGGAGTCGTACCAAGAGTTGCACTTGGCTTTGGTCTTCAGGCAGATCCTCATGACAGGAGCAAGAACATCCAAAGTATCAGAGATAGAAGAGTAGAGCATGGAAAGGGCTGTGTCAGGATGTGAGTCAGCCGGAGGAGCAGCAGGAGGAGGAGGAGGGGGAGAGAAAGTGGCGGCAAAAGCCTCCACTGACACACGTTTCATGAGTCAGATAACCGAGAAGGTAGGTGGCAGTGTTGGAGTTGACTTGGCCTGAAGGGTAGAGAGCAAGAGATGGGAGGAAAGGAGGGAGTGATCACTCCAGGAGAGAGGAGTAGTTAGAGGGCTGGAGACAGGGAGGTCAGAGGAGATCAAACCATCCAGCGTGTGCCCTGCAGAGTGAATCGGGCCAGAAGGGAGAATAGAAAGAGAGAGAGAATCGCATAGGTCAACAAAAAAAAGTGCAGAGGAGGAACAGGGAGCATCCAGATAGATATTGAGGTCACCAAGAAGGAAAAGTTGAGTGGTTGAGGCAAGGAGGGAGGAGGAGAAGTCCGCCCACTCAGAGAGGAAGAGGCGATCTGGCCAGGTTGCCGATAGATAGTAGCCAAAGTAAGAGAATGGCCAGGAGAGAGAGAAAGCCTGCAGACAAGGCATTCGAAAGATGAGTAGGTCTGCAAAGGAATGGCGGAGGCAGGAATCCACTCCGGGTGGATCTGAGTGTGGAGAGGATCTTGTAACCTTTAGGGAGGAGAGTGTCATAGCTTGTGACAGAGCTGGCTGTGAACTATGTCTCGGTGAGACCAAGGACATTGAGGTCAAGTTCTTACAGGAGGCGGCAGAAGTCAGAGGAGTGTTTGCCGGCTGAGCAAGAGTTGAGAGTGGCAATACATCGAGGTCAAGTTCTTCCAGGAGGCGGCAGAAGTCAGAGGAGTGTTTGCCGGCTGAGCGAGAGTTGAGAGTGTCAATATGGAAGGTTGCCATCCTTGAAGGACTTCCGGGGAGAGGTACAGATCAGAGGTATGCCCTGCGAAGGTGTAGAAGGAGGTGTAGATGGAGCCCGAGGGGGAGCCAGAGAGGAAGGAGGAGGGGGCAAGGTAGCCACGGGGAAGGGAGAGGGGGGATACAAGGAAAGCGAGGAAGGGAGACAGGAGACAGCAGGAGATGAGAAGAAATTGATGAGCCGTGGGAAGCTTCTATCAAAGAGGGGGGGATTGGCCTGAGGGCCTTGGACCAAACGGTGCCACTCAGGTAGACCAAGATCTGTTAAATAACTGTTCCTTCCACGTTCTTTGAGCATCCCAATAGCCATCTGGCTTTCGACCCGGTGCCAAGGTTATATACACATAGTGCTTTGAATGCTATACAGTGCTATAGCATCCCCACCCGCCCCACGTGGTGGACAGGGATCCTCAATATAGGAGCCTAAGCACTGTTATCTATGCACATTAATGTACATACTGACAAGGCATTTAAGGAACAGGGAACACAGTAAATCATAGAGATCTCTCAAACCCCTAAATGCAGTCTGTTTATTTCTTTTTAATGGTCTCTGCAATCTTACTCAAAGGGCCTATGTAATCTAGTTAATGAAAGGCCTCTTGTGGTAAAACGATTTGTCCTTGAATTACATGTTGTTCTTGACCTTGGGGAATAACTATTTATTATTGCATCTCTTTCTCTCTCTCCCTCTCTCTCTCTCTCTCTCTCTCGCTCTCTCTCTCTCTCTCTCGATCTCACGCTCAAAGCCCAGCTATATTGTTGGACCTCTCCGGAGGATGTACATGGGCAGTTGCAAACTTAATTTGGGCCCATCTATAATGAGTTGGATCAAACTGTTATACACCTCTATCACAGCCAGGGTCAAGGCAAGAAGACAGATCTCCTATAGCTGGAAGAAACAGAAGTGAATGAGACAGGGTTGCCCGCTGTCCCCTGTCTTGCATGCTATGGCTCTATAGACTATAGACTTTATACACTCTTGCATGGAACAGCGGGATATGAAGGAGGCAGGTATAGTGATAGATGGGGAAATACATGTAATATCACTGTATGCGGATATGTTGGTATATAGAGATAGGCCAGTGGTGAAAATGCTAATATTAATGGAAATTATAGAAAATGTTAGTGAATTGTCAGGAATCTGGATTAATCCGAGGAAATCCTGTATTTTCCAACTTGCATCCCTCGCGCGGATACCTCCCTCTGAGTTGCCATGCCTTCCAATTCAATGGGAAACAGACTCTTGTTATTCTGTGCGCCCAGCTACCCAAGGGGTTTATGGCACCCTGTAAATAAACAAACAAACTCACTCATTTAGGCACTTGGCTATACAGATTAGGTGGGATTTCCGAGACATGCCCCGCGATAACACCTTGAAGGGCTATTGCAGGACTTGAAAGATCTGCTGCCTTCTGGAAGGAACTGCCCTTGTTATTACTGGGCAGAGTAGCATTAATAAAGATGATAGCTCTTCCGAGGCTGCTATACTTCTTTACTAATATACTCTACGATATTCTGTGTGCCATTTTAGAAAATTGAAACACTTCTAAGGGAAATCCTCTGAGTGAAGGGCTGCAGAAGGGTAGCTCTGTACACCCTTCAAGGAACAAGACAGTCTGGTGGCCGACAGGTACTGGATTTTGAATTTTACTACGTGGCTGCACAACTGAAATGTGTAACCCAATGGCTCTCAGAAGATGAAACCCCTGAGCTGCGACTCTTGGCTGGATCTGTGGGACCCCCACACCCTTAAAGACATGGTAGATGTGGGAAATGGCCTCACCTGACAGAGGTTGGTAGACACATTTGGGACCATCCGAAAAAGTGTACCTGTTGTAGAAACCCATACTCACCCAATATTCCCCTAAATATGCATTCAAATGATATGGGGCAATCTTTTAGGAAGATGCTGGACAACTGGGAGAAAAAGAGCATATCGGTTTGGGGAGACCCATTTGGGGAGGGCCGTTTATTAACATATCACAGCCCTCTGTACCAATTTAGATTTACATAAAGGCCACTTTCTTTCTTTTTGTTGCAGGGATGAGTGGTAGATCCCGCAAGATATGGCCCACACTACCTAAAGAGCTCCACCTGGCCCTTTACTGGAAGGTCTGTATGAACTGGGAGAAGGAGGTCATCCTGTCTCCACAATATATAAATTACTTTTGGAAAACAGGAAAGAAAAAGGTAAAGGCTAAGGATGACTGGGAATGTGACCTGGGGCTGTCTTTTGGGGATGAACATAACATCTGCTTATACGTAAAAGGGGTTTCCCGTAACTCCCGTCTACATTCAGTACAATATAATAGTTACAGAGAAAGTACTTTCCCCCCCTGAGGATACATAAGATGAATCCACTGGCCCCTCAAGCTGTCCAAGATATGGGGAGCTAGACACCTCATTTATGCATATGATTTGGAAATGCCCTAGGCTTTCACACTTCTAGAATATGGTGGTGATTAAGATACCTGATAAGGGTGCAAGTCGGATAGTGTGAGACCCGCTAATATACCTCCTGGTATAGTTCCCCAAATGTAAGGCAGTGAGAAGCCTGAATAAAATGGTGGACCTGGCCCTAGTATCGGCCAAAAGGTGCATAGCCATGTCATGGTAAGCTCTAAGGGTCCTAACATATCGACTGGCTTAGAGATTTATTGAAGTGGGCAAAGGCTGAGTTGCCGACACTGATCAGAAATGAATCAATATATACTGAGCCAGGGGTGGCAAATAGAATGGAATGGGCAACACTGCTGAATGGTCTGCTGTATACGCCTGCCGAAAGGCCTCCACAAGGAGGTGCTTGGTGCACAGCTCATAGATAATGTCAGAATTGTATGGTTGGCCCTGTCACAGCTATAAGAAGCGTAATTGTGCTGCTAGAAATGTATTGTTTAGATGGTGTCCATAGCATGTTGTTGAGTTTACGATTGGGGATGGCCTTGTTTGAGACTTTGGGAGGGTAATAAGGTGTTTTCTTTTGGACAGACTGGCCTTGGGAAAGGTATTTGGGATCTGCCACATTTTGCTTCCTGTGCCGAGACTACAGCATACAGGCCTTGGAAGAAGGAACGTTAGCACAGCTTCATTTTGTTCTCTGGGGGAGCACTAGAGTGGGCTGGCCTAGGGAACACACGTATGGGGCATTCATTGTATTTAAACACCTTGTCACCAGTCTTAGTCCTAGCCCCCCAACTCCCCAGTGACCATAGTCCCTCCAGAGGCCTTGCCTGGGCTAACCCCAGGAGAGTCTCTCTCTGGGACGGCTCACAAAAGGGGAGTCAGGAACATGCCATTGGTTGTGAGTTTGAGGAGTGTTCTCCTCCCTCCGCTAATGGAGAGGGTACCCATGCACTTCATAATGGGGTGGCTCTCTGTCGCAGGCCTTGCAGGGGCTCTTATTGTCTGTTGCAGGATTCGTCTTTCAGTCACCCTGAGACCCCACTCTCCTTTCACCAGGACCCTCCTTCTCTCTCTCTGGGCTCATCTATTATCGCATGTCCCAATCCGTGGTAGGGCCACCTTCTCAAACATACATTGCTGGGGATATGCTGTAATGCCCTAATCTGATGCAGAAACCGTGTGTACACATTTAACCATTTACTCGCTCAAGCACACAGTGCCCCACAAGCAGCTTGAATATAATTCACAAGCGGCCTCGCTTACACCGCTGGTAAGTGCCATGTTGTGTGGGTGGCAGTGGGGTTTACAGCGTGCATCTGTTTTGTTGGAACATTTGAGAATGGATTTGGCAGAGTAATCTGTGAGTCCTTGGAAAAACCTAAGTTGGTCCTTATTTGTTGGGCTGGGGCTGCAACAGTAGCCGTAACCAAGTCAGGTTTTGATGTAATACCATGATCTGAGATGGAGTACTCTGGGTAATTAAGCTCTGCTGGGTGGGTTGACATGTTTTAGCTTTACCCTGGCATGGTTGATGTGCTGTAGGACTGTGTCCAAGTTGTTTTATCCCTCAGTAGAATCTCTGTGCACCAACACATCCTCCTGAAATGTGACACCTGTGTCAACATCATGCCGAAGGTGATGCAGCACTATTTTAAATAAAAAAGGTGGCAGAAGAAAGGACAAAAGACATGCCATTCATTTAAAAGACTCCCATCAGAGTAATGAAGACTGTGAGAGGTTGGATGAAGCACGTAGCTTTATTTGCTGGCATGCATTTCACATTTCCAATAGCGAGACAAATATTCCAACTTCAAAATCTTATCTGGAGCAGTGGTTTCCCCTTGTGTTTTATCAGGAGAATGTCAGTGCCAGATTTCAATTCAGTGTAATGCTTATTTCCACATATACAGCCCATATTCCTCTTCAGGTCAACGCCCAGTCCTCTATGGTCCCTGAGTATATCTTCTCCTCTTTTACCTGAATCTTCAGCTCTTGATGGTGCCCAGACTGCCTTTTACCATGTGTGGTAGATCAGAATCAGGACTCTCACAATGAGGCATGTTTCAAGGGTTTTTATTTTCCCCTCTTACTAAGTCAAAACCTTCTCTTTGCCTACTCTACCAGATCAAGCCCTATTCTATAATAACTCAGTCAAAAAGGGTGCTCGTCAGGATGGCTGTACATAAATCAGACCTCAGTCCGGAATCCTGTTGTACCTAACCACTTTCCCTGCCCTGCAAAAGTAAATAGAAAAGGGCAAAACCAACAAAGGTATATTGGGGAACTGCTCCTTTCAAAGGGATGGCTGATGGCTTCTGACCAGGCCCATGTCTATGTTTGCAGTCCAAGTTCATACTGTTCTTGGTGGCTGGGATGGCATACGGATCCTCTAGCCCTGGCCTCTAAGGGTTTTTCCCCCGTTTGGGCCTTCCAATCTTTCTCCCACACTCTGTCTCTTCCACCTTCTTACTCCCTATGTGGGAGTTATTGCTGTCCCTCCCCACTCCGGGGTGTCTTTCCCTCTCTCTCCTCCTTCTGGGGTTTTCGTATTTCTCGCTGCCCACTCAGGAGTCTGTTCCATTGCCCCACACTCTGGGGCTTTTTCTGGGGTATGTTTTTTCTCTTGCTCCCCACTCTTGGTGTTTTCTCGCTCTGCTCTCCCACTCTGGGGTTTCTTCTTGCTCTCCTCACTTTGGGATTTCCTCTATTTTTCCCCACTCTGAAGCGTTACTCATTCTCGCTCTCCACTCTGAGGTTTCTTCTTGCTCTCCCCACTTTGGGATTTCTTCTATTTTTCCCCACTCTGAAGCGTTACTCCTTCTCGCTCTCCACTCTGAGGTTTCTTCTTGCTCTCCCCACTCTGGATTTCTTCTATTTCTCCCCCCTCTGGGGCTTTCATTTTTCTTAATTCCCACTCTGGGGTTCTTTCCGTCCCTCAACCCTCTGGGGCTCTTGCTTCTCTTCCTCAATTACCTGCCTACCTCCTTCTCCACAGGAGCCACCACATACCTGGTTGCTGCGACCTGGGCCCCTCAATTCATCACCACTATTATGTTCTGACTCACACCGGTAACCGAGAACAGTCATCTTCAGTTCTAATGTGGTAGCTATTTGCGTTTGGCTTAGCACAACATTTCTGGAGAGTTGTGCAAGGTAGAGGTTTGTGGTGGAGAGCACAGTGGAAAGGCTCTGCTTTCTTACACCTCTACTAAAAATGCACGCCAGTCCTTTCTTGCTTTGTGCATGCACGCTAACCTTTCATAGGGAAATGAGACTTACAACCACATGAAAGGTCACAATTGTACTGTTCTGTACTATCCAAACACATCTCTGTATGAATGATACCTGACACTCACTCATTTGTAGCAAGGGCCAGTTATTTCAGTGCATACAACACTTCACAGCTTTTCTTACTTCTCTTCCAGCTCTGCATGCAGCATGCAGGGATCAGCGCTTTGGCGTAAAGCGCTATATAAATAAAATAAACATAAACGTATTAAGATGGATTTATGAACTCTGACCTGGTGGGCAGAGGTTTAGAAGGCCAGCCTAGTTTCTTGTTACAGGGTAACCTTCTGGACAAGCCAGACCAATCAGGGCTGTCAGAAGATGTGGTGAGGCCCGGGGCAAAACATTTGGTGAGGCCCCCTTACAATTTTTTGCACTCGGCCAGCAGTGGCACATCCGCAAACAGGAGACTCGCGAAATCTACCCTTGAGTTTGTGTGCAGGATCCTATATATGGTTTATTACTAAAACTCCAAATCAACTACAGCAAAGTTAGATTTCTCTACTGAAGAAAGGTTCATGCCAGATTAACTTTTTTATCAAATGAATAAATATATATAAGATGGCATGAGCTCTCCACTGCGCCACCTCCAATTCTCTGAGGGTCAGTCACTTTTCCAAGCAAAGAGTTGAGGGCAGATCTCTTTCTTCGGCTGGGGCCTCCCCCTGGAAACAGCCTCCTGGCCTTGATGAAACTTGAGGAGAACCATATCTGGTTCTGGAAGCACCTCAAGACCTGTCTCTTTGCTTCTGCCTTCTCTCTTCCTCTCCCTTGCTGATCATCTGCCTGATACATGCACTGGTCACCTGGTCAAGCTTTGAATTTGAGCCCAGGTCCCTGCCTGTCCTGTTGCAATCCCGCACTGCCTCTTGGCTCCCATGCACTTGTGGTCTGTATCTGTAACCCTACAGTCCCTGCTCTTGCTCTTATTCTCCAGCCGTTGGCTGCACTTGTGAGTACCCACACTTGCCACCCGTGGGCTGCACTCTTGTTTCTCCTTTGTTACTGCACTTCTGCATCCTCCCCACCCTCGGCACTTCTCCCCTCCCCCCTTCCCTGCTCTTGCATGATCTGAATGACACAAGTCCTAGTAAGATCTGTGTTTTGTCCTACTCTTTTGTTTCTCCCTCCTTGCCTTGTTGCGCCTAGAAACACTTGTGTACAGGCACGTTATAATTGCCATATCATATCATTAAGGAACACCCTGCTCCTGTGTGAGCATTAAAACACACATCATACACAGTGACAAATGATGTACAGTGGAGGCTGTACATTTCTGAACTTAAGAGGCTTAAATGTGTGTGCCAATTAGGCAGGATCAACAGAGCACAGTGAGGGAGCCCAAACCAAACAAGGGTTGCTTGATGGGGGGGTTCTCACTCCCAAGAACATTTTTGAAACATTGGGTTAAAAGTATGCATTTTACAGCACTTTCTTTGCAAAATTGGGTAGAAATCCATACAGTTTTCAATTGGTTTTGTATGGAAGCACATGGAAATTCCCAATAGTTGCAAATCACAGATTGTGCATAGGAACATTTTCCAATACATTTCATGCCGCCTTTCCATGCGAGATATGCTAGTATAAAAATATATTCATGCTGGTTGTTCTAATTATGTCGATGCAGGCTACATCAATATTTGCCATTATTACCATGTGCAGACTCCCAGCCAGTAAAAATGCCATGCCACAGAAAGTATATCCAGG
Source organism: Ambystoma mexicanum (assembly GCF_040938575.1). NCBI lineage: Eukaryota > Metazoa > Chordata > Amphibia > Caudata > Ambystomatidae > Ambystoma > Ambystoma mexicanum. Next base: position 804,619,340 of record NC_090935.1, on the reverse strand, counting down.
CTGACTGTGTACCATACGTGTTATTACTGGCTAGATTGGCCTACATTCAATGTGGGCCAATTTAGCCAAGTAGTATGTTTGCATTAACCTTGATGCATAGTCCTCTGCATCAAGGGTAAAGCAAAAAGAGCACTGGCAATGCTAACAGTTTGGGCATTCGTGTAGGCATGGGAAAGGCACTTCTGTATTGGTATTAGCTGGCCATTGATAGTGCCAGTGCAAAATGGTTTGAGTACCTGAGCAGCTAATATCAATGCCTGGTAAATGCCTAATAACTATACACAAGCCAAAACTGTTGGCTTTGCCAATGCTTATTTTTAAAAGAACTTCAGTGAAAGACATGCAGGGTGTTTATAAATTGAGTGGCCAAAGGCAGAGCTGATTAAGACATTTTTATTACACCAGTTACGTGTTTACAACTCCAATGAAGTCATGAATTCTCAGAAGGCTCCTTTGAGGAAACACTTGCAGGCACATTGAGGGCAACGTTTGATGGCAAGGCATGTTTAAAGCTAGCTCAAAGAGTTCCAGTGAGGAGGTGTTTTGGGTGGGGAGGGCAGGAACTGGGTGAGAATTGCCATAGGGATTAGCATGGCCATGAGAAGTCATTTCACTGTTAGCACCTGCATTCATATCCATACATTTTTAGGTAATTGAAATCGTGATGTGGGGTTAGCACTTGCATGCTAGGGGAGTGATTAGAATGGAAATGGTGACATGACTCATTCTCACAGCAGTCCTTAAGTGTGATGTTTCAGAAATGAAGGCAAGAGGTAGCTGATTGTAACATTGAAGCTTCACCAGAATAGTCTCATTCGAAATGTGGAAAGATGTTAGGTGCCCCCACTCAAGGAAGTTTGCCCCTTCCTCACAGCCTCTGACGTTAGCGCTTCTCCCAACATTTGAAGTGTTAGTCCCCTTTTCCCCCTCACATTTTAGCCTAGGTGCACCTCTGATGCCATGAACCCACCCCTTAATGAAGTGGTCCCCACACGGAAGTACGCTAAAGCACGCTGTTGGCTGGTGTGAACGTTTGATTTGGACCTGCCTGTTCGTCCGCTGCTTCACCCTTGCAAGGATATTCCTTGCCGTGCAGTGTGTCAACGCCGAAGCGGACGTCATTTTAAAGAACACGGAGGTTGCCTGACCCTTTATCCTTCGAAGTAAGTAACCATTTTTGACTTTATTGACTTTACTGGCGTAACGTGAGCAATCACGTTCAGCGTTATACCTCCCTCTGTTGCCTGCACTAACGCCTTCCCCTCCCTTTATTTGCAGCTCTTACTCATTGGGCTAGCTCCATCAAGCCCGCTTTTTTCCATGCCCACAACCTCTTCAAATACCGTGTGTACAGCGCACATGCGCGCGCACACGGAAGTACGCTAAAGTACGCTGTTGGCTGGTGTGAACGTTTGATTTGGACCTGCCTGTTCATCCGCCGCTTCACCCTTGCAAGGATATTCCTTGCCGTGCAGTGTGTCAACGGCGAAGCGGACATCATTTTAAAGAACACGGAAGTTGCCTGACCCTCTATCCTTTGAAGTAAATAACCATTATTGACTTTATTGACTTTACTGGCGTAGCGTGAGCAATCACGTTCAGCGTTATACCTCCCTCTGTTGCCTGCACTAACGCCTTCCCCTCCCTTTATTTGCAGCTCTTACTCATTGGGCTAGCTCCATCAAGCCTGCCTTTTTCCATGCCCACAACCTCTTCAAATACCGTGTGTACAGCGCACATGCGCGCGCACACGGAAGTACGCTAAAGTACGCTGTTGGCTGTTAGCTGGCTAGCTGGTTGTGGGTTGTCTTCATAACTCTACCCATAAAGTGTGAATTTAGGGCAAGTATATATTTTTATGTGACCATTTACTGCTTTTTTTTCCTTTATCCTTCATGTTTCTACGTGTCATCTCAAACACGTTTAGCTTAACCAGTATTTAAGCTCTACTAACCTTGTGCATGAGCCTCACGGTTCTGACGTTTCCGTAAAAAGAAAAATATAAAAAAAAAATAAACACATGGCTGCGGGATTGAGGAGCGCGAAGGGAAACCTGACACCCGCGCTTCCACTGTCTGCAATGACCATTGATTCTTTGATCTGCAATGAGAACCCCTCATATACTGAGTCGGGCGCCAATGCACCGCCTGCGGTGTGTTTTCTCGAAGAAGAAACGCATACGCCTCGATTAGGTTCCCATGCTGCACAAATTCATAAGCAAGGAAACTTTGAGGTCTATAAGTGTACACCTCCGTTAACATCGACGGTAAGTACTGAAATTACTAACACTATCAGCCCCGAAGTCCGGAAAACCATCGAGGATTTCAGAAGCTGCTCTGAATCCCTGCTGTCTTCGGAAAGCAGCAAAAGACAATTTGATTTAACGATGGAAAAAATTGACGCATTGGACCAAGCAGCATGTCGTTCCATTGGTACCCTTACTCCTGTGGTTTTCAATTCTGTTAAAAAGCGGATGTCATTTCATCCACACCTGCCCAGACATTCCCAAAATTTGTTGGACACGAGTATTGACATTGCTGACGATATAACTAAAGAAGTGCCTCCATTCCAGTTCACTCATTCTCCTGAAACTGACGAAGTGCAGGATGTAGCATCCCCCATAAAGTCTTCAGCAGCATTGAATGTAACTTCGAATGGAAACGAAGATGTTGCGCCCCATTCTCCGAACACCTTTCCGGTCATTATTCGCATTTTGGATCTCCTTGATAAGGGCCACGACTTAACCCATTTGGAACTGAAGGAGACCAAAGTAATGCTTTCGTTAATGACTTCTAAAATGGATCGCATTGAGGGGTTCATCATGGCCGCAGAGACACTAAAAAATCTGAGCGGGGAGCCAAGCTCTAAATTAAATCCTATAACTCATCCAAGTGTAAGAGACAAAATTACCCAATGCAGCCTTGATCAAACTCCAATACCTGGATTAGTATCGCAAGAGCTGCCCACGTCTCCAACTACCTGTAACTGCCAGAAGGAGGTGAAAGAACTCAAAGCAACTATCGAAGCAATGAACAACATGATTATGCTCCACTTTCCACAACCGACTCAATCAAATAATTGTCCTGACAGCCCTTCTGAATTGCTCAAACTGCTGGAACATATAAAAACTGAACCTAGCGATGAGCCTCCACCAGAAGAAAATGTTTGCTTCATGTCCAGGAGAGCAAAAAAACTACATTTTAGAGCAGTAAAGAGATACGCGAAACGACGCAAAGACATACTTTTAAAGGGTTCTACATCACATGCATCACTAGGCATCTCTTCGACAGCCCCGTCCTCTGATACAACTGCTGATGACGATCACATTGATCTCCAACAACTTTCTAAAGAAAGTCAAAAAGCTTTAATTCCAGTTAAAAAATCTTTGCCCAAAAACCCTCAAAAAATAACCAAAAAGAAAAAAAATGCCAACTCAACCAATATGGCAAACATGGGCAATGTCAATCAATCTGACAATTCTAACACCAACAACATAGAAATGATCGCATCCCAAGTTGCGAAATGCCAACAATCACAAATGCAGAATGTCAAAAAATCCCTATGTCGGGAAGCATTTTGACCATGTCCTTAAAGCCACTGAAAACTGACTTACCCATTCAACCGACGGGAATGAAAACCAGTTTGGCAAGCTATTTTCCAGCATGCGGTAGAAGTCGGACTACTCGACTCGACGAAGCATCTTCGAAGGAACCAGTAATCTGTTTAATGAAGAAAACCTATAGCGAAGCTTGCACCAACGCATTAAATGGCTCGCCTATCTGGACACAAGCCACAGATCCTCCGACTGCAACACATCCGAGGATAGTGGTGAATGGCCAAGGGAAAGAACTAACCATAATGTCACATCCTTCTCTCATAGATACAGCTTTACAACCGAAGACCCAAGTGCCCAATATTTCTAATATTCCATCCCCTTCAACTAATAATCGTATTTCTGTACATGGTCTCGCGCTGTCTAAATCTATTCAAGCAGACCGGAATGCATCTGTAACAAATTACCATGAGATACTAGACCTACTGCGGAAAGAACTCCACGAAGGTCTTTTGAAAGTTGAAGGAGTTAACAACCGAACAACCTCAACCTTGATATGCTCTGAAAATCAAACTCAGCCCAAGTCAACAACGGATGAATCTTCTACCAATGTCACAGATCAATCTTCTGACATAACACAAGAAAATAAAACTGATAAATTTCACTTACTAGGATTTGAAGGCAACTACGAATTCCTTGGACAGAACAGAATTAACCGAGCTTTTCTCCTAGAATTATTCACACGCATTCCTCAATTACGAATGTTTAAAACAGAAGACCTTCTCAGAGTTTCATTATCTACAGAAAATAATTATCGCGCAGTGTGCTACATGAACTCGGAAGCTGCCAAGAAATTTTTATGGTTCAACAGAGATGGAATTAAAGACGAAGGTCTCACTTTAAGCTATATTGCAAATGAGATGGAAGCAAAGAATTTCATCCAATATAAATGCCCACATGCTGTCACTTCACCGCTGCGATTATCCTCGGCAAACAACTCTCATATTGATGAAAACAGTGCTATCAACGAGCTATTGACCAAAATGGGCAATTCCAAGGGTCTACCCTGGCTAGCTCCAATGCTCAATGCCATCCTAAAAACTAACGAATTTGGACCTAGCACGTAGCCACCCACAAAAACGTACCTAACTCTCTTATCATGGAATTCGTGTGGTTACTCTAATCTCATGAAATGGCACTCACTTTTACAAAATCAAAATCGGCCATGTATCTTGATGATTCAAGAAACTATGAAAACCACAACATTTACGTTGCCCAACTATACCACACATTCGACTCCGGCCTCTCGAGCCGCTTTTGGACGTCCGTCTGGAGGACTGATGATAGCAATAGATAATGCCTTGATGTTGGATTCAAGAATCATCTGGAAGGCCGACAACCTACTAGGGACATTAGTGAATACCAACACTGGGAAACATCGTCATCTTATTATAATAACGATCTACTGGAATCCAGTGCATATTCTAATAGAAGATATGATTGATGAAGTCAACAACTGTCTCGAATTCATAACTCATGAACACCAAAAAACTGATATAATTGTTGGAGGAGATTTCAACTGTGATTGCAGGAAAACCGATGAATTAAGATGCTCAAAAAGAAACGCCCTATCTAAGCGTAGAGGAACGATATGGAGGAATTTCTTCCATGACTGGGATTTGGATATCATCACAGCTGACCAATCCTCCCAATGGTCCACTTGGTCAAGGGACATAAAGTCTTCTACGATAGACTTTATATTTGGCGCACACAATCTGCTCTTAATCTCTGCCCCGTTAATAATTAACCAGATGCCGTTCGGGGACCATGCACAAATGGTTTGTAAAATGAGTCTCCTTTGCTCTCATTTGCCGGTTGATCAATCTACCGCATTGGTAGAACTAGACCGCCCGCAGACTTCGCTTAGATGGAGTCAAGGCTTATGCAAGCAATTTGTGAAATATGTAGCCCGAAGCACTGCTAAGTGTTCTACTTATAAGGAAATCTCGACAGATGAAAGGGAGAAAATATACTCTGACCTCATCCACGCAGCGTTAATATTTTTCAGCAAACAAAGCGTGAACTTGACTCATTTACATCCTTTTGACCCACTATGTAAAGAACTGAAACGTGCAAAAAATAAAGCATTAAGGCAGTTGCGGACAATTGGCCTATCGCATGAGATGCACCGCACTCAGCAGAATCGTATTATGGCTTCATACAAACAAAGTATGAAACAGGCTAGAATATCAAGATATAATGAAACCAACTGCAAACTCATCAGTGCTATAGTGGGACATGACACCCGTACTATATGGCGCACCATCAAAAATAATCAAAAACAAATATTGTCATCGACACCAAACTCTATATCACAAGCTGTGTGGACCACTTATATCACAGAGAAATACAAGCTTCCTCTTAAATTTCTGGACCTTTTTCCGATCTCTCTGTCATATAATGAAATTCCTCGTTTAGAATGGACAGAATGAGACATCAAGTGGGCCATCTCCAAACTTCATTCTTCAAAATCAGCTGGGCCTGACGGATTTCCTCCTTGCCTGTATAAAGCAGACCCTGATTTCTGGGCCACGATACTACTAACTAAATTTCAAGCTATCATCAACCAAGGTGCCATTCCAACGTCCTGGTTATTTGCTAATATTATTCCAATATACAAAAAGGGCGATCCATCTCTCCCGCAGAACTACCGACCCATTGCCCTAATAGATACTGAGGCAAAACTTTTTGCGAAACTACTGCTCTACGATCTAGAAAAGCATATTGAAAGACATGCTTTATATTCCAAATATCAAACAGGGTTCCGCAAGGGGATTAGCACTACCGTGAATGCTACAATTATGGCATTTGTCATTGCAGGATCTAAAAAAACATCGGCTAATCCAGTTTATATCGCACTTATAGATATGTCATCAGCCTTTGACAATGTCGTCCACAATTTACTGTGGATTAAACTCATAGATATGGGAATTCCAAAAACCTTAATCTACTGGTTCATAGCATTACACTCTAACACCTCTTACAAAATCAAACTTACAACCGAGGGCAGTACGACAAAACCGATTAGCACCAACTTGGGTTTGAAACAAGGTTGTAACCTTGCAGCAACCTTCTTTAACTTGTACCTTGCAGACCTCGATAAGAACTGGCATGAAAATAACTTGTTCTCTGTCAAAATTGGCACCATTCAACTTAAATGGATCGCCTTTGCCGACGATATTATTATATTTGGCCCTACGCCGGCAGGCCTTCAAACAAAACTAAGGCTATTCGAAGAATTTGCACTAAGCCACAACTTAACACCCAATCCTACTAAAACGGCAGTTATGAAATTTGGAGTTAAAAAAAGTACTGGCAAATTCCAATGGCAAATCATGGGAACCTCAATTCCTTGCATTGAGGATACCATCTATTTAGGCTATTATTTAACAGGGAATTACTCTATAAAAACATGGACGGAGTTACTGAAAGATAAAATTAGACCACTTCTAACTCAATTAAAAATCATTCATGCGAAATACTGCAAATTCTCTCTAACTCCTGTCATCGAGTTCCTAACTTTGAAAATTGAAAGTGTGTTATTATACTCGCTGGATAGATGTCTTTGTGAAATGGGACCGACTTTAGACCAACTTCAAGGCTCTGGGCCTCATTACGACCCTGGCGCTAAGTGAAAAACGATGGCGGTAAATGGTTACCGCCATCGTTTTCCGCTAGTTCCGATTATGACCCGTGACCGTTAACTACGATGCCATTAGCGGCATCGTAGTTAACGCTGCCGCTAACTGCGCCAAGGGCGCACGCACGCGACCTCTCACACCGTACTTAGCGCCATGGCGGAAAGGTACGCGAATGCCGACCCAAGCGGACATGCACCTAACGCCATCACCCAGCCCGTTAAGTACCTTACCGCCATGGTGCTAATTACGCCATCGCGAACCAACCGTAAATGGCCATGTAAAGTGAATGCAGCTGCCACAGGTGCACAGAAACAGCACAGGTGAAGGCAATACAGACTCAGGAAGTACAAAAAGAGCACACCCCACCCCTTCCCACACCCAGTCACACTCCACAATGATATCAATACGACTAGCAATGTTGGGGCTGGAGGACCTGATAGCAATGCAAGTGCTACAACAGCAACAACAACAACAGGCAGCACAGAGGAGACGCAGGAGGAGAAGGAGGGCAAGGCAGGCCCAGCAAGCCCCACCAGCACAGCCAGTGCCACCACGCAGGCAGCCCCCAATCCCACGCATCAGAGCCAATCCATTCAACCTCACTGCTGAGCAGATCCACACCCTGTACCGTTTGGACCGGGACACCATCACCGCCATCGTAGACATGACACACAACGACATCGTCAGCATGATAGAAACTCCAACTGCCATCCCACCCCTACTGAAGGTAGTGTCTGTACTCCACTTCCTGGCCACAGGCACCTACCAGCACACAGTGGGGCACTTGCATGGCATTTCACAACCATTATTCTCACAAACACTCATCCAAGTGCTCGATGCCCTCCTCAAGCACACAGACGACCACATCTCATTACCACGGACTGCCCAGGAAATTGCAAACACCAAAGTGGGTTTCCATGCACTAGCCGGCATACCTGGTTGCATTGGTGCCATCGACTGCACCCATGTGGAATTGGTGGTTCCACGTGCCATGGAGGTACCGTACCGCAACCGGAAACAGTTCCACTCAATCAACGTGCAAATGGTCTGTGACTCCAACAAGATCATCACACATTGTTGTGCCCGATTCCCCGGATCAACCCATGATTCTATGGTCCTGAGGAACTCCACAATACCACGCTACATGGAGCGACATGCAGGCCCGAGATCCTGGCTACTCGGTGAGTCCAATGTCATGACCATGGAAATGTGAAGTGGGTAGGTGAATGACGTACCAATGCATACCTCACCTGGCTGAAAGGGGGGGGGGGGAATGATGCATACTCCACCTGGCTGAAAGGGGGGATGATGCATACTCCACCTGGCTAAAAGGGGGGGGGAATGATGCATACTCCAATTGGCTGTGAGTAGCAGAGAGAACGGAGACAGATGATACCCTAAAGCAACCCAAACTCCACCCAACACCAGTAAAGCCAATACCCAATGTATGCAGCCCTACCATCTGAATGAGGTTGTGTCCCAACCATGACACAACCATCTGCAAGTGCATTCTACCAATTCAGACCACATTGTCAACAATGAAATGCACCTACATGCACGTCACCAAACACCATCAACCGATAGGCCTGTCCCCCATAACTGCCCACGAAGGAGGCACATGACGGACAGAAACATCAACACACCATTACACAGACAGCAGGGCCCCCAAAATGTCCCTATCTACATCAGCATTGCTCACTGGGGTCATGATGAGGCCCACAGCAATGTTGCAATGATGTGCGCATTGCCATCACAGGACATGTGCCAGGCCAACTAAACAAACGGCATGAACGGACACAGTGGATGGGCACTCACAATGCACTCCACCCCTCTGCATGCATTGGGTGATGGCATGCAAAACAGGCCATGAGAGCCATGAGCATATACTGGTTGCATTGTGTGAATCAATTAGTGCATGTAGAAGTGAGCCAAAGTAACAGTTGGATGCAAGCCATGGTGGCACATCATGTTCTTGATCAGACGTCATGACTGACACATACATTCCCCCCTACATACAGGTGATGCAGGCTATCCCCTGAAGAGTTGGCTCCTTACACCAGTCCGGAACCCGCAGAACCAGCACGAGGAGGACTTCAACCGTGCACATACACGTACCCGTGTGGTCATAGAGCAGACATTCGGCCTATTGAAGGCACGGTTCCGATGCCTCAGCAGGTCTGGTGGGGCACTCCTGTACTGCCATGAGAAGGTGGCAAAGATGGTCATGGCATGTGTCATGCTATACAATATGTGCGTCAGACGGAATGTGCCCCTGCCCCCTGACGCAGAACTGCAACCACCTGACGATGAGGATGAGGAGGGTGCAGATGGGGCCGCACCTCATGGAGGAGGCGATGCACAGGAGGGGCGTGAAATGCGTCAAAATATCATCGACCACTGCTTCTAGCACACACGGCTGGTGTGTATCACATGGAGACTGCACTTGGGGCACTGTGTGTCTCTGGGACATGCACACTGTGGACTGTACACCAATAAAGCACACATATGCAATGAAAATGTCCACACATTTCATTTCAGAAAAGGAAAAAGTGTATTTCAATCATAAATTGTCGTGACACACCCCCTCCCCCCTGCACACCCCAACACACCCCAACACACCCCCTCCCACCTCCACCCTCCCCCTGCACACCCTAACACACCCCCTCCCACCTCCCCCCTCCCCCCTGCACACCCCAACACACCCCATGTAAGTGTCTACAGATGCCTGTGACAGTGGCCACAGGCTGTTACGAGCCCCCTCTCCCGGCCCCCGGGGGACCCCTGCCTGTGGAGCGCAGGTTCCGTCCTGAACGTCGGACGGGGCTGCTCTGTGCAGAACTGGCAGCGGAGGATGTCCCTGCCTGCTCCCGTGCATGCACGTCCTGTAGGGTGTGGGAGAGCTCAGTGAGCACACGACGCAACCCGGCAAGTTCGCCACAAATGTCCCTTGACATGGCCTGCATAGCATCCCTCAGGGTGGCAGTGCTCTGCGCAATTTCAGCCCTTAGGGTCTCCGTGGCCTGTTCAATGGTTGCCCTAGCCCCCACACATTCCGCAGCATGCTCAGTCAGCAGCGTGGACAGATGTTGCTGCCATTGTATGATGTCCTCGAGGGACTGCTGCCCCTGCTGGGCCATGCCCAGTGCTGGTGGTGTGATGGAGAGGCTGCTCCCCTCCTGTGGACTAAGAACTGGGCATGGGGTAGAAGGCCACTCCTCTTCCTCTGTGTGCCCCTGTGTGTGATCCTCATGGGGGCTGGCATTTGACAAACAGGGGGAATGTAGAAGGTCAGTGGGGCTTCTGACGTCGTGCTCCTCAATGTCAGAGTCTGAACATGCAGCAATTGCAGCTGTTTCACCTATGTTGCTGCTGGCCGCAGACCCGGTGCCTTCTGTGGCAGGCAATGTTGGTACAGGTGGCGCTGCTGCTGCTGGCCTGCTGCCTACTGGGGTGCTTGCCGGTGGGCCGTCCGGTTTGCTTGCAGTGGATTCTGCTTGTTGTGGGGTCTGCCTCACTGCAGCTGAGGTTGAGGGTGCAGGGATGGTATTCTTGGCCTTCTTGGCTCTTTTCGTCACAGGGGTGTCCTGGTCCTTGGGGTGTGATTCTGTGCCTGTTGTGGAGCAAAGGAGGGAGGGCGTTATTGATGGGTCTGCAGACTTTGGAATGACAATGATTGACATGATTCTGGTCAGTAGATGAGGCAGATTTCAGGCAGGGCCATGCAGGTTGTCTCCTTTTTGTGTGGAATGTGGATGGAGGTATGTGGGTGCCAGCAGTGTATACAGGGTGGAGCTCGCATGTGGCTGTGGGCAGTGTCCAGCTAATGTGTTGCATTTACACTCTAGGGCAACATTGTGCTACACATGAATGGACTGCAGTGACTGTGGCATGTCTTGTTTGAGGCACCTACCTTCATCGCCTGATGTCGGAACTCCCCTTTCCATCCCTCCGACGCCTTCAATGCCTTCCATGCAAATCGTGGTGGCACATATTTCCTCCCACGGTTGGAGTTTCAGTGGGGATTCCGAACCTCCACCGGTACCCAGGGCAAGGTTGCGGTTCGCAGAGATGACGGCTCTGACCCGTATGCGAAGGTCATCCCAACGCTTCCTGCACTGCTGTGGGGTGCGGGGTATGGCCACCAGGGCCCATATGGCCTTCTTTTTTGCTATCGCCGGCCTGGTCATTTCCGGCGAGAAAACAACAGCTGCATTGTCTTGCAGGGTCTCCGCAAGCATGCAGGGTTCCTCCCGGGTAAATCTTTCTTGGCGCTGGCGGTCACATGCCTTCTTAACAACTTTAGGCATTTTTGGGTGGTTGAATGGGTGGGTGATGGGTTGGGACAGGTGTCAGGGTTGGATCTGGTGTTGTTCGGAAGGATGGCAATGGATTGTGTTTTTAAAGATGGCCGACGTGCTGTTTCCCATTCCGCCGCAATGACGCTATTTCCGGTTCTGCTTTTTACGGTGACCGCTATTTGCGGCCACCGCTAATTACGGTGGACGCTACTTACGGTGGCGGAAGTGCACCTTGCTCGCCCTACGATGCCGGTAGCGGCCCTTTCCGCCATGGCATTATTTACATTACCGCCATGGCGTAATGCTCGTGCGCGATGGGTCGTAATGTGGCACTCTTTGCGCCATCGTCCCACGGCGTAAACGCTCATTACGCCATGCCGGTAATGTCGGCAGATTACCGCCAGGGTCGTAATGAGGCCCTCTGTCTTGAAAAGCGTAATGTGCTTCCCAATGTCCCTCCCGAATGCGCTGTTAAGACACGAACTAGGTCTAATAGCATTATCCACTCGTTGGAAATGGAGGCTCCTTACTAATTATGTAAAAATTATTTATCCGCTGCCTAACTCACTACTAATGGATATGAGGACAAGCATTGAAGCAATGCCCTCACCACCCTTAAATCAATATCGAGCTAAATTAGAGGCTATTTTAATTGACGCCAACATTTCGGTGGATGATGTACACATTAGACCAGCTTATGCAAAAAAAAAAGCTATTTGAAATGGATTGGTGCAAGACTATTGAACAAATAGGGCACTACAAATTGCACAAAGAATATTATCTGTATACCAAGAAGCGTTTGCCCAGATACGACCATATAACGCTATTTCCCTGCAATCATACACGGAAGGCCTACTTATGGTTTAAACTAAATCTCTATTACACAAGAGAAAGGACTTCGTACTGGGTTGTGAGATCGAATGGAGTAGCCAATAACAATTGTAGATTCCCTTCGTGCACAGAATCTACTGAAACTCTGAAGCATCTAGTTCTATACTGTCCACACTTTAAGCACCTGAGATCTACACTTCTTATGGAATTTGTAAATATCAACGATGGCGATTGTCTAATAATCCTATGGGCCAGAATGATGCAAGGCACGCACAAACCCTTAATTTACGCAGTAGTGAGATTATGTAAATTAATAGCTAAAGAACTTGTGTTGTATTCTAATAACTGAAATGTCAAATGAAATATATCATTGTTATGCTTATCTAATTTCGAATTTGCATTGCTGGTTACACTTCTAAAAAATCTTAAAATTTTAAAGTTGTAAATACTAAAGAATATGTTTAAACAAGTTCAAGGAGCTATGTGCAACACTGATACTTTTATCTATTTACGTTCTTAATCACGATGATAAGCAATTGTATAATTTCGGCATGACATCGTATGTGATCTAAGAACTCTTATTAAGTTTTATTGAAATAATGTTCTTATTTTTCTAAGTTGATATTAGTGTTGCACTTTTAGGAATATGACTCAATGCTTTCTTATACTTTGTAAAGGTTCTGTTATGTTATAACTCAACCAAGAACAAATAAAAAAAAAAAATGAAGTGGTCCCCAGGGCGGCTACATTTAGGGGTGCTGCTGAACACACACTCACAAAAAACACTTTCACCCATGCATTCATCCACCAGTTACACAACTCCATACATGCATGTATACATAAAACCAAACACAGCATTGACACAAACACCAACATGCACGCATGCATTCATACATACACATATACATACTAATTTAATTTAAATACACATATACACTTTTAATTTAAAATAAAAAACACTTACCTTACCTCCATGCACCCTTAAAAAGCATCCACGCAGCCGACACATAGACATCCTGCCTGACAAGAGAGAACTCCTCTCCCATCAGTCAGTGTGATCACGCTGACAACATGAACACACTGATTGACAGGAGAGGAGCCCTCTCCTGTCAGTCAGCATGGTCATGCTGAGCAACGTGAACACACTGACTGACAAGAGAGAACTCCTCTCCCATCAGTCAGCGTGATCACGTTGATAACATGAACACACTGACTGACAAGAGAGAACTCCTCTCCCATCAGTCAGCGTGGTCACGCTGAGCAACGTGAACACACTGACTGACAAGAGAGAACTCCTCTCCCATCAGTCAGCGTGGTCAAGCTGAACAACGTGAACACACTGACTGACAAGAGAGAACTCCTCTCCCATCAGTCAGCGTGATCACGTTGATAACATAAACACACTGACTGACAGGAGAGGAGTCCTCTCCTGTCAGTCAGCGTGGTCATGCTGAGCAACGTGAACACACTGACTGACAAGAGAGAACTCCTCTCCCATCATTCAGGGTGATCACGCTGACACATGAACACGCTGACTGACAGGAGAGGAGTCCTCTCCTGTCAGTCAGCATGGTCATGCTGAGCAACGTGAACACAATGACTGACAAGGGAGAACTCCTCTCCCATCAGTCAGCGTGGTCACTCTGAGCAACGTGAACACACTGACTGACAAGAGAGAGCTCCTTTCCCATCAGTCAGCGTGATCACGCTGACAACATGAACACACTGACTGACAGGAGAGGAGCCCTCTTCTGTCAGTCAGCATGGTCATGCTGAGCAACGTGAACACACTGACTGACAAGAGAGAACTACTCTCCCATCAGTCAGCGTGATCACGCTGAGCAACGTGAACACACTGACCCACAAGAGAGAACTCCTCTCCCATCAGTCAGCATGATCACGCTGACAACATGAACACACTGATTGACAAGAGAGAACTCCTCTCCTGTCAGTCAGTGTGGTCATGCTGAGCAACGTGAACACACTGACTGAGAAGAGAGAACTCCTCTCCCATCAGTCAGCGTGATCACGCGAGCAACGTGAACACACTGACTGACAAGAGAGAACTCCTCTCCCATCAGTCAGCGTGGTCACGCTGAGCAACGTGAACACACTGACTGACAGGAGAGGAGTCCTCTCTTGCCATTCAGCATGTCCACGTTTTCAGCTGAATGGCGGGAGGCAGCAGAGCCCACTTCTGAGCCCTGCTGTTTCCCATTATTTTGCTGTTTGTTGCGGAGCCAAATGGCTTCGCAACAAACAGCAAAATCATTGCAGGGGCAGCACAGTCCCCCGTGTGAATAAAGGACACGGGAGACTGTGCTGCCTTCCACTTAGGAGAGGGGGCCGCGAGGCCCCCCGCAAGTGCGAGGCCCGGGGCAGTTTGCCCCCCCTGCACCCTCCTCGTGACGGCCTGAGACCAATCAAGGTAGCATTGGCGGCGGTCAATGCTAGGTCTCAGGAGGAGTGAAGGTGATTGCAAGTCCACAATGAGCACACACAGCAAAAAACACCACAAATTACTCTCAGTCAGGTGTATATATCAAGAATACATATACACTGGAATACCTCCAAACCTGTAATGATACCCAAAGTACCTTATTCCAATGTTCGTTGGTGCGACAGTGTCAAATCAGGCTGCGAGCAGTACTGTGGTGTGGGTCAATCCAAGTTTGGGTGTGGTGGATCATGCTGATTAAAGTGGCTAGCTGGCGTCTAAGCAAGTTCGAAGCAAGAGCTTGGTGCGGTTTTAGTGGGTCATTCGGGTTGTGCAGTTCAGGAGGCTCACCATGAATATTGGAGTGTTGAGTCAGTTCGAGATGTTGGTAACCGCTGGTTCCGGTCAATGAATGTTGTGATGCTCCAGTGGTTCAAGTTCAGGACCTTTGATTCGAAGCAGTGACCTTGATGACCTGATGCAGGGTTTGTGAATGAGGCAGTGCAAGTTTCTCTGCAGCTGCTAGCTGGTTGTTCGGACAGAAAACGTGATGTACTCTACTAGGCATGATGTTGCAGAGAGCCGGTTTGACGGATGCAAAACAGCAGTGTTTCCAAGCTTGATCGAGTGCCAAAAGGAGAACTGGTGGCTCCCTCTGGTTCGAGTGCAGTGCACTTAGTTTGAATGCGGTTTGAAGCCGGAGAAAAGGAACTCTGCTGTTCTGGCCCTCCAGATGCTGTGAGATCCACAGCAGGGGCTTTAGGATAGGGTGTGTCCTTTCAAGTTCTACTCTACCATCCTAGGGAGGTTTGAAGCAGAGTGGCAGGTCAGCAAGAGTCAACCCATTGAGCCCTAGGTTTTGGTAGGGAGCAGAGTCTGCCTATTCCTTGGAACCCTACTTCCTCACCTCAATGGCTGAGGGGCTTTCAAATCTCAACTCTAATAATTTCTTATCTCCTGAATGTTCCAAAGGGGTTTTAAAAAGGGGTGGTAGACCGATCCATGTAATAATGCCCCAGCAAAAATGTCACCTGGCAAAAAGTCACGAAGAAATAGCTGTTTTTTGCAAGGACAATATTACATTTAACATGCAGGGTACACCCCTGCAACACCTAAAACCTTTTTTAATAAGGGGAGGGGGGACACCCCACACAACCCCCCTCCCCTTGACCCCATATATATGGTCACCATATGTAATGTTGCCACAACCTTTTCCCGACAGCATTATATATGGCAACCATGTGTATGGGGACAATATTACCTGATACTGTGGTAGACACTCTCATTCATAGGTAAAAGACCTGTGGGATTGGATGAAAGCAAGCAGTTTAAGGGGCCAATCCCTGTTCTTATGAAAAGTGGTTTTTGTCTGGTTGCATTATGCCAAGCTTGCTTTGTGCTCAAGGAAGTGAAGGAGACAGGAAGGAAGCAGAAGTACAGAGAAAAACAAGATGGTGGAATCCTTCCACAACTGACCTAAGCTCCCTCTTGCTACACTAACCACACACCCTTCTCAGACCCATAGCATCAAAGGCCTTTTGAAAAAAGCTAGGGCTACTACACCTTGCTCAGATGGCGGGTATGTGTTGTTTCCCCAGAGTTCCTTCCAGCCCCATGTTAACACTGGTTCTGGGTCATTAGAGAGGGTGTGAGAGCATATGTTTTGGCCCCACTTATCACAGCTTTCATTAATGAATCTTTCTCCTCAGGCATCGTCCCGGCCAGCCCCAAAGAAGCCTGGGTCTGCCCCCTTCTCAAGAAACCATCCCTGGACCCCTCATCCCCCAACAACTACCGTCCCATTAACACCGTCCCATTCCTCCTTAAAATCCTAGACTAGGCCACCCATAATCAGATCCAGCACTTCCTAGAAACCCACTCCATCCTAGGCAAAAGACAGGATTCCGCAAAGGCCATGGCACGGAAACTGCCCTCCTGGACTTAAAGAACCGAATAACTAAAATAATGGACACAGGGAAACTAGCCCTCCTACTACTATTGGACTTATCTGCCACATTTGACCTTGTAGATCACAAAACCCTCACCTCCCACCTTACTAGCGCAGCCCACTTCTCCAACCATGCCACTTCCTGGATCACATCCTTCTTTGAAGGCAGAGCAATGAAAGTATGTTCAGACCTAGCTAACGCTGCTCCTACCACCATCCATTGCGGTGTGCCACAAGGCTCATGCACTGCCCCCATACTCTACAACCTGTTTACCAAGCCCCTTTTTGACAAACTCGACTCCTTTGGCATAACTTACACAAACTATGCTGACGACAATCAAGTCCTATTCCCCTTCACAGGCTCCTACGACCATGACTCGGCAGCCCTTATCCAAATCTACTCCACCATCCAGGCTTGGATGGCAACCAACGGTTTATGCCTCAATGGAGACAAAACCGAGATTATCATCATAGGCCCCAATGAAATACTGAACAAACCCAAATATGATAATTTCATCATTGAAAACACCACCATCCCCGTCTCACCATCAGTGAAGACCCAAGGTGTATACCTAGATGCTACCATATCCATGAACAGACAGGTCAGGGCCATTGCCTCTGCCTCTGCTCACACCACCAAACTTATAAACACTGTCAAACCATTCACGACCACCCAAAACTGCCTCACCATTGCCAGAGCCACCATCGGTGCCAAGCTAGATTACTGTAACGCTCTCCTAGTAGGCACCTCTGCTAAAAATCTTAACCGAATTCAGACGGTACAAAACAATGCACTCAGAGCAGCCCTCAACATCCCTAAGAGAGATCACATCACCCAAGCCAGGAGAGATGCCCACTGGCTTCCGGTTAAGGAAAGAATAACTTTTAAGACTCTTGCCTTAACCCACAAATGCCTTAGCCTCTCTGCCCCATCCTACCTCTCCAAAACCATTAACAGAGATACCGCCACATGCCCCAGAAGGACACAGCACACTAACCAACTACGCATACCCTCCATCAAAAGGGCCAAAGCAGGAGGCATAGGCTTCCCCTGCCTGGCTCCCAAACTTTGGAATGCCATGCCCAACGCCCTTCAAGCTGAAACCTCCCTTACAACATTCTGCAAAGGCCTCAAAACCACATTGTTCAAGTGACCCCTCTGATGTCTCGAACTGTTTTCCTCTGACACAGACGACTGTAACTAAGTATGCATTAACAGACTGTTACTGTACCTGCATTTCATGACTCCTGCCGTTAACAGCTTTTGATCTACTGTAACCTAAGAAGATTCCTCTGTACCTGTAACAGATTTTGTTGTAACAGCGCCACAACGCCTCAGGGCTGCTGTGCGCTATAAAAATGTTAATAAAGAAAGAGCTGTCATGAATTGGATTCCCCTTATCAAAGCATCCTACTGTGCTCAACATTACATTTACATTTGGTTTGTTTTGCTCCTGCTATAATTTAGTTCTTTAGTTAGTAAAGGGCTTCCCAGTAAGCATAATTTAATGTTAACTGGGTTGAACAGGCATGTTCATCTTCAATCAACCTTTTCTTTATGAACAGTGATAATATTAGTCATTAACACTGTGATGGCCCCTTTCCCTGAGACAGCACCTGTAGGGATCCGAGCCACATTGGCTTACCCGTCTGTGCCTGACCTCATGAACGTTAGGCTTCCCTCAAGGGACCTAGTCCCAATGAAATTCACTGCAGGTTGGTTTAGAGACCATGGATCCGAGGAGCTTACTTATCTGAAACCGTAGAAAACAATAAGTTTGTTGCTCCATTTTTATTCTTGCATGCAATTTTTTTTTCTGCTCATTACATACCGTGGTCTGCAGCTGCTGATGTTCATTTTTTCCTCTTCCACCTTCTCGCGCACAAGAATACTGAACTTTCCCTCACTGTCCATGATTGCTCTACATCGCTTTGGCTTCCTTTGAATCGTAGCCCACATCTATTCTGTGAGTTTAATCCAGTGCCCCGAACTAGAAACACATTTATGACATTCAGAGAGTGGAGCTGAAATGAGTGTGAGGCAGGTAGGGTTCAGTGACAGAGACTAAATAACTTTTCAGAGCAGTTTGAGAAAATGGTTAAAGAGTATTATAATCTGTATCCATTGTTGTGCTGTTTATTCATTTAAATTACTGCTTGTGTCCCAGATGGCCTCAAGAACACACCAACTCCCAAAGACGGTTCCTGGTTTTTATTAAGTTCTTGAAGAGGGTTCCACTGAGGGTTGTGTGTCCCTTTCTCCCTCCAGCCTAGCCCAGGCTTCCCTAAATCCCACGGTGGTTTTTAGAGATCAGAAACCCCGACTCTCCACAGTCTGTCTGGCTGATTGAGAGGGCCTAAAGGCAACTGCCTTACGTGACTTACTCCCTCCAGGCTCTTCTAGGCGAACCCTAGCATGGTGTCAAAGCATGAAGAAGAATATCAGGAAGTGATGCCTTCAAGCCAACTAGGTCTCCCTCAATCATTTCCTCCTACACTCATGTACCCCGTGTCCTGTTGTTCTAGCCTTCATTTACCTGTTGATTACTCTGCTCCTCCTCTTCATACCCCTGTCTTCTTTCTCTCCCCCCTCTCTTCCTCTCTCTGTCCCTCCAATGGTATTCCACATCACTTCTGTTCTTACTTTCCCTCTCCACTACTATCTACTCCTTTCCCCTCTCCATTACTCTCTGAACTCCACTATTTTACACTCCCACTACTACTCTTCACTCCCTCTTCTCTCCACCTCTCTCTCTGCTCTACTATTCTCCTCTCTACTACTCTCCTTTCACTACTCACCACTCTACACTACACTATGACACTCCTTCTGCCACATTCACCCTCCTAGCACTCTCTCAACCACTCTTCTCAGTCAGCCTCACTTATTCCCCTACACTCCCACTTGGTCTCACTCATTCACTTTACTCACCATACACGCACTCTCACACCCAAGTACAACTTTCTCTCACCAACCAATACCTTGCAACGCCCTTTGTTGTTCTCGTCCATGCTCTGCCCCACCGTCCTTCCTCCATCTGGTCTCTTGGTCTGCCTGATTCACCCTTGAGCTCACCTAAACAACCCACACTCCCCTGGTCTTTCTGTGCCCCTTTTTTCTCCTCATCTTGCTCCAATCGGTCCTCATGCTCAGCTTGTTCCACAGGCTAACTGCTGCCTTTCTTTCCCCATGGGCCAGGTTAGAGAGATTCAAAAACGTAAAGCCCAGTTGAACCCTACCCCCCTTTGTAAATGTGGGACTGCCGGTGTTTCACAATGGTGACCCGTTATGCGTAATAAGTCAATTTCAGAGTTTGTTTACAGCATGTGATGAACGTCCTGACTGACGGCTCTCTGTGAGCAATGTTCTGCTATCTGTATGTTCGCCATCGCCTCTCTTGCTGGCGGGTTGCCTATGCCGCTCTGCACCGCAAGGGATTCTGGATGCAGAAGTCTTGCATCGGAAGAGAGAATACACTGCCCAGCACTGGAGAAGTTAGGTATGTGGTGATTGCAGGTGTAACAAGGGACATGTGGAGGGGACAGAGACTAAGCTCCCTTGCCCACCGCTGGGGCAGTACTGTCTCTGGAAAACCCCCTGGTAGGCATACTGTCCCAGATTAAGAGGGGTACCCACCTCCCTTGAGAGGGTCAGTTCTCTTACCCTGTCACACTTGGTTCATTAGATTTCACTTGTATTTTATGTGTGAATTGAGTATAGATTAATATATATAAATGTTTTCCCAGTTTTGTCCCTTAATAAAGGTGAACGAAAACATCTCCACAGCATCTTGATCCATTTCTCCCCTTAGTCTGGATAACAAAATATGTGTTAACCTTGTAGTACATCGAGTAGCTTCATCAGCGCTCAAATTAATCAATCCTAGTCAGAAAGGGTTTGTGACTGGTTCTCAGAATTGACAGAGCTGTTATAGATGTAGCACAGGTACTGCAGCTTCCCTGTCATTAATGGTAGAAAAGACAGAAAAAGCCTTTCACACAGAGCTGGACATGCCTCTAGCAAGCATTAGGGAAATGTGGGTTCAGAGAAAAGATTATTCAGGTTTTAAAGATCATGTACAGTCTAGGTAAATTGCCAGTCCTGGTTTGAGGAATATATTTAAAGTGAACAAGTGAACCTAGCAGGAATACCGTTTCTCACCCACTCTTATTGGACTTATTGGACTCTGTATAGAGCCTTTTACTGAAAGATTACATACCAAGTGTCTTTCGTTATAAGAAATACACAAAAAAGATAACACTGTATGCAGATTATGCTTTGAAGTTCAACAGCTACAGTAAATTAATCTTTTGACATTTTAATGGAATTACAGACTCTGTAACAAGGATTTCAGGTTATAAAATTATTAAGGACAAGACAATGATTATGTCTTGGAATGTTGTGACAGAAGGGATAAGAAGAGTAAGCAACTTCACATACTAGGGAGTACAAATCCTGGAAGACTGCAAGAAAGTTAACTGTGTTAACTGGAGCCAGATGTTGAACAAAATAAAATAAAAGGTTTTGGCACTGGATATGTCAATAACAGCAGCGAAGCATACAACGGTAGCTGAGTGTTATAGTAGTTAATGTCTAATGTTTGTGGAATGCATGTGATAGAACCCATGCACGTAATGAATTCCAAGAGAGAATTTGAGGAAAGTGGCTGCCGAGAGTTTCCCTGGCGGTGCACACCCCGGGGGCTCTGATCCATTAACCTACTCCCAAACATAATATCTGCCTCTGTCACTTTATTACAATTGGCGACGAGGAGTTTTACTAGTTGAGCCCCCGGAGTTTGTCTGGCACCGCGTATTCAACCATGAAGTTGCACACCTCGCTACCCAGAGATGAAAAATGAATTATTGTGGGAACAACTAAAACCGTCGGGGAACAGACAAAGGCAGTTCCTACCTTGGTGACATTTCAAGAGGGGTGCAAGGTGAGCGAGGCGAGCTGGCGGTGCTTATAAGAAGAAAAGGGGAATTTTATGGAAAAAAGCTGACCTGCAGTAGTCACGAGAGCACTGCGTCTCTTGAATCTGCAACGGCCTCGTTGTTGAGAGGAAAGGACCTCGAAGCGTGCGGATGCGTGGTGGCCATTTTGTCTGCACTGGTTGTGTTACTAAGTAACCATAGTAACCATTTTACGATGCGTATGAATACGCGCATTGGCTGAGGAACAGAGGACTTTAAAGGGTTTTATAAGTAGTGAAAAGAGCAGTAAAAGCGACGTAACGTGCGCTACTAAAACGGAATCACTTAATGAATCGTGTGTCATATACATAAGAACACGCTAGTGGTGTCAACAGAGAACTGACACTGATACTAATGAACTGATGCACGGAGGATGCACTAATGCACGAAGGATGCACTGTGTCTAATTAATCCTCACAAGGTGGATGCTGTCAACAGAGAACTGATACTGATACTAATGAACTGATGCACGGAGGATGCACTAATGCACAAAGGATGCGCTGTGTCTAATTAATCCTCACAAAGTGGATGCCAGGAGTGGACTGCATGCATACAGTGTACAGTATGTGTAGTTTGGCCCCACATTCATATTGGTGCCAATACTAAGACATATTCCATAAAATCCATGCAATTTGAACAGGGCAGTGAATATTACCACATCATACAATCGGGACAGTATAGGTGTACTCAAGTTTAACTTGGGGTGTGATCGGCTTATAGTCCCATCCTGCTTTGGGTTAAGCTGTGGAACTGCAGTCACACCTTAGAGATCAGCGAACAAAACAGTAGAGTTAAATAAGTGTTCATCCACCATGCAGCATGTCACAGCGCCTATCCAATTCCTTCCATGCCCTGGAAATCCTACGTGTCCCTGGGAACAATGGATTGACGGTTTCCAGGTGTACCTGAGAGCTGTTGAGGGCAACAAGTATAATGATGATCTCAAAGAGGCGACACTGTTAAACTGTGTAGGAGCAGAGGCTTTAAGAATTTTCAGAACGCTACCTGACTTGGATGATATAGAGGGAGGCTCCGGAGATAATAACCGCAAATCTGAGAGTGCATTAGGAAAACTCGCAAAGCACTTTGGCAACAAGACTAATATTGTATTGGAAAGGTACAAATTCTTTAATAGGAGGCAAGTGAAAAGTGAGTCTATTGATGCCTTCATGGCATCTCTAAGATGACTTATGTCTACGTGCAATTTCACCGGTGTCGGCAATGAATATCTAAGAGATCAACTTGTGTTGAATGTAGCTGACCCACGCATACAACAAAAATTGTGGCAGACCAACAACCCGTCTTTGAAACAAGCAATGGAGATAGCCAGAAGCATGGAACTTGGCGATCGCTGTATGAGAGAGAGGTTTGACAAGGCCGAAGATAAAGAGATCAAAATTATTCAGGATAAGCCCAAAGAAGAGTCCGAGGAGTCTTTGGTGGCAATGTTAAGAAGGATGACCACCAACTACTCAAGAGCCAATGCCAGAAGGGGTAGAGATGCAGGATACGGGAACTGAAATCAGAGCCGTTGTCAGAAATGCGACTGGTACAAACACATTGATGTTGATAAGGAATGCCCTGCGGCGGCTGTTGAGTTTTACCAATGTGGTCGTGTGGGACATTTTGCTAAGGTCTGCAAGAATGTTCGTGGCAGGATGAGCAGATATCCTTTCAACAGAATGCCGAGAGGCAATGTGAGAGCTATTGAAGGGAATCAAGGACAAGATGGCATGCTGACTGTTAATCAAGGAAATGCACATTTACAAATACTCACAGTCTCTTCAATACAACAAACTGGAGGACCATGGGTAAACATGAAAATAAATGGTATATCTTTGTCATTCATGGTGGACACCGGATCCCCGTACACCATGGTGGATGTCAGAACATTTGTGGAGGTATTGTCTGGCAAGACGCAGGAAATACAGTGTACTGGTGTGAGAGCAACGGGGTATGGAAAGAACCCCATAGACATTATTGGATGCACATGGATAAAGTTGAGGTTTAAGGATAGAGAAACATATTGCAGACTGAACATAGCATAAAATGGCTCATCCATAGTGGGTTGGGAGGAACAGGCCGCCCTATGAGTCAGAATTCACCCGGGAGAAGAAATTCCCATCCTGAGCGTACTAAAGGACAATGGTGTCATGAAAGCTGCACTAGCAAAGCAATTTCCTGGAGTGTTTAATGAAAAAATCTGACTTCTAGAAGGATTTCAGCCTTGGATAGTCCTTAAGAAGGGAGCTGTAACCATAGCGCATAGAGTTTGGGGTGTTCCTATTGGCACAAAGGAGGCATTGAGAAATGAATTAACACGCCTGTGTGAGCAGAATATAATAGAGCCCATAGAAAGCTCGGAATGGCTCGCCCCAATAGTATTAGTGAAAAAACCTGATGGTACTATAGGGATGTGTGTAGACTTGAGAGACCTTAACAAGCGCATTTGGATAGATAGGCATCCTCTTCCTAACATCAGTGAATTATTGACAACGATGAAGCCAGCCAAGATTTTTAGTACCCTGGACCTCTCCTCGGCTTACCATCAGATTGCTCTAGAGGAAAGGTAAAAGAGTCTCACATCATTTGTCACTCCTTTGGGGGCATTCATGTTTAAAAGAATGCCTTTTGGCCTCGCTTCAGCTGCTGCAGTGTTCCAAAGACTCATGTCACATCTATTTGGAGGCCTAGAGGGAGAACACTGTTTCCAAGACGATATTCTTATTTCTGCCAGCACTGAAGAGGAACATGATGCGGAGCTGATGGGTTTTTACAAGTAATTCAGAAAAGTGGTCTGACCTTAAAACTGGAGAAATGCAAAATGAAATGCGACAAAGTGTCGTACTTGGGACACTCTATTGATGCCAAGGGCATTATTCCTAAGGAAGAATTAATGAATACCATATTGGGTATTGCCGAACCGGAAAACAAAGATCAACTAAGAAGATTTCTAGGTATGACGGAATATTACTCTAAATTTGTGGACCAATACTCAAATAAAACCAGGAACATGAGAGATTTTATGAAAAAATCAGCAAAATACATATGGTCAGATGAATGTAAGGAGGAATTTGAACAGATAAAATTTTCCATCAACCAAGCACCAGCGTTGGGAATGTTTGACTGCAAAGCCAAAACAATAATTTCAGTAGATGCTAGTAAAGTTGGCTTAGGAGGGGTACTGGAACAGCTTCAAGAGAAAGGTTTGGTAACCATCGCGTTTGCATCTAGAGTGTTGGGAGGGGCAGAATTGAATTATTCCACTATAGAAAGGGAAGCTTTAGGAGTGAAGTGGATCGTAGAACATTTTAGAAATCTGATTTGGGGCTTACCCATTCTCAAAACTGACCACAAACCACTGGTGCACGTTTAACAGTCGAAGGCACCCCATCTGATATCACAGAGGATGAGGCGGTGGATTCTGGATATAATGCAGTATAAAGTATATATATATATGATATACCCCTGGTACACAAAACCAACTAGCTGATTGTTTTTCCAGATTGCCAACCAGCCAGGGAATTGAGATAGAGTCCACGGATGAAGATATCATCGCTACCATAAACCCAGGCATTGCTAAGGAGGAGTGGAAAAGTATGGCTGACACTGATCCTGAATCAGTAGAGATCAGAAAAGCCATAGCGAGTGACTGGGAAGAGTATGAACAAAGTTTGGGAGATTTTGCGCAAGTCAAAGAGGAGTTGTCACTAGACTCGGAACACATCTATAGAGGTGATCGCATAATTCCTCCTGTGCAAGCAAGAAACAGATTACTTGCTTTGGCCCACGAAGGACATCTAGGAAGGAGTTTAACAAAGAAGAGAGTGAGAAGTAACTATTGGTGGCCGAATATGTGGAGAGAAGCCGAAGAGGTTGTTAAGAATTGCACTGCATGTGCCGCTAGTGATAAGTCTAAGATCTTAAGAAAAACGCCATTGCAACCGGTGGCGGTTCCTAATAGTGTATGGTCCAAGTTAGCCATCGACGTCATGGGACCATATGAAAATCTTGATACAGTTAAAATATACATTTTAGTCCATGTAGATTACACCTCCAAGTGGCTAGAGTGGGGTGTGTCAGAAGGGAGCATTACCACTCAGAGGATTCAGAAGTTTTTGACTGAAGTTTTTATTAGGGAAGGTGATCCCAAGGAATTAGTGTCTGTACCATCCTATTGACAATGGACTCGTAGAGAGAATGAATACATTTGTAAAGAGTGTGATTCAATTAGCCATAGCCAATTCCATTCTGTGGAGAGAAATGCTTATGGAAGCCTTGTGTGCTTATGGGTCAACTCCACATTCCACTACGAATGTTGAACCCTTCACCATGATGAGTGGCAGAGTAGCATCCAACCGCCTGAGGCCTGAGTGGATGTTCATGGACACAGGTGAGGCAAGATTGGACCTTGATCAAATTTTAAGAAATGTAAAAGAGAAACAGGCGAAATACAAAAAGTATTATGATCGCAGGAATGGATGAAGGAAAAGTCTATCAAAGAGGGAGAATGGGTTTGCATCAGAGACCCCAAGAAAACATTGAAAGGTGAATCCAGATTTAGGTCTGCACAGAGAGTAAAGAGCTGTCATGGGAAATCAGTGGTGTTGGATGATGGGAAAAGATGGTCTTGCGATGATGTTGTGAGGATAGAGAAAGATTTTAATAGACCCAGCACAAGTAAAGACATCAACTTAAGGTCACCAAGCCAATTGAACAATGACAATTCCATGGGATCAAGCACCGGCATAGGCAACGACTGTAGAATACCTGATTGATAGACAAGGAACGTGTGAATGGTCATGGTGATGAAAGTAGTGAAGTTCTTAATGGTGGACTATCTAGGAGAAATCGGAAAATCATTCAGAACTTTAAAGATGATTACTTCTACTACTAGTATCGGCCAACCTCATTGGATTTGTGTATCCTTTTCATAATTTTAAATGAAATACATTTCCACTTTCCAATTTTTCCTTTCTTTTCCTTTTTGGCTTTATTTCTCTCTCCTTCTTTTCTTTTAGCTTTTGTTGTACTTTACATAAGGGAGGGAGATGTTATAGTAGTTAATGTCTAATTTTTTTGAATGCATGTGATAGAACCCATGCACTTAATGAATTCCAAAAGAGAATTTGAAGAGAGTGGCTGCTGAGAGTTTCCCTGGTGGTGTACGCTCCGGGGGCTCTGATCCATTAAACTACTCCCAAACGTAATATGTGCCTCTGTCACTTTATAACACTGAGGTTCTTGACATATGTACTGAGAGACATTAGGATGTTTGGCAGGGTCACTGATGATATACCATACTTATTGTTTCATAAAACATGACTCCACCTACCAAATGGACCTTAGGATGGCGGGTAGGTGCTCCAAATAATTCACTTATACAAACACTACATCCAATTAATACATTTGAATAACTGTATGTTTAGAATATGAAACTCATAAATGTACCCAGTTAAATCACTTATAAACAAAAACCCACCACTGCATGCGTGGTGAGGGGTTATGGACTTATCAGTCATGAGTAGAATCAATACATTTGGGATCCTCCCCTGCTGTCAAAGATAACGACTGAACAATAAAACATCATGTATGTTGAGCATTGGCGGACCTCTCCATTATGTGCCCTAGTGTATTGCCTTCATGAACCACACCACTCTTTGTCTGGACACAGTGGGGGAGGTGCTCTGTCAGTAGTGCTGTTATATTGCTTTATATGCAACACCAATTCCTTGAGAGGAGCACTTGTGGAGACACGCTGTAAGCTTCACTCTTGTAGTACTTTGAAAAGCAAAACATCTAGGCTATTAAGTGCTTGTTTAACAAATGGAACTCGATTTGTGCGCAGGATTGCCACCCCTCAATTTTTCCTTCTACTGGAGGCAAAGAACTGGAGAGCAAATCTCTCCTTATCTACCACCTTTCATCGGAAAGAAGGATGTGTGTTTCTTGGAGAAACATTGTTGTGTCCTAAGTCCCTCCTGGGCTCGTGTAGCAGCCACGTGATTTGTGACACGTTGGAGGGGTGTCATCAAACTAATAAAGGCCTGAGAAGCTTTCCGCTCGGCAGTTAATTGCCACTGCAACTCGGTCTGCCATGTCTCATTGCAGTGCGCACTGGTGCTGCACAACATGCCGTGGGACTCCCCCAAATGACACTTCAGGAACTGGGTCCAGGACCACCAGGCCCCATAATATCTGGCGATGAGGATGGGATCCGGCCCCTGCCCATCCCAAGCTAGAGGGGCTTGGCCAGTTCTACCAGCACGGTGGCAAAGCTCCCGGCCAAAAGGGGACACCGCATGACCTCTGCCAGCAGGCTGGCCTCCCCATCTCTGGCAAAGCTCGCCCCTGGAGGAACTTGAGCGACATCTGGATGTTAGCCTCCCCAACGCCCATAAGAGGCTTGCTCACACAAGGGGGGGCATTAAAGGCCAGAATGATTGCCATAATGAGGGGTGCGGCATCCCCACAGCCCCCTCCACAAACAGGATCTGCCGGTCTCCTCAACACACACCGTGCTGACAAGACCAGCCCTGCAAGCTGGACCTCTCCTATCCTTGCGTCATCTGTTTCCTCAGCATGTCTACTACTGCCTGAGGGAGGCAGAAGTGGTAGCTTCCACAACTCAAGATGTAGCGCGGCCCCTGAGCCGCCTCCAGCAACATGGCCCATGCAGTAAGTAAAGGTAACCCCTGATTGGAATGGATGATGGTGTGGCCGCTGCCGCCGAAATGAGGAGGACCCACCAGTCACAGGTCGCCAGCACACCTACAGAGGCCCAGGGCATGAACGCCGTTATGCTGCGAGGGTTAACCTCTGCTACATAAGCAGAAAGCAAGCACCTCCGTCGGGAGGCAGGAAAGCATGCAGCCAGTTCACCGCATTCGAGTGGCGTGTGCTGCAAATGGACAATGAGATGCTGGTGGTTGCTTCCCACAGCCCCACGCCAGGCAAGGAGTAGCACAGTCTCCACGGCATGGGAGGAAGTAAAGTGAGTGAGCCCCACCGCATCGACTAACCAAAATGCTGCACTTGCTGAACACACCTCCCGCCTGCCGGCAGTCGCAGCTGCTGAGCTGTGCCCTCTTCGGAGCTACACTGTGGGCATGCCATGGTTGCACGAACTCTTCCAGAGCAACTGGACATTTTTCCAGCAAGCCAGCAACACGGGTGTCAAGCTGTTTGCATGCACACTACTTAAACATGGACTCAGCAATCCTGCTGCTGCTGCCAGCCCTGCCCCAGCCAGCCCAAGGACTAAAGAGCCAATGTGGCCCCCGGTAATGCCGGGTGCAGCTTTGCCAGTCAGTGGGATGTGTTCCTCCAAGCATACATGGACTAATAAAGGTTTCCCAAGTTCACAGGTGTCCCAATGCACCCAAATGGACTGGTTACCAATTTGTATGCTGTCATTTGTGTCTGCGATCAACCATGTGTCATAAACTGCTTACCTGCGAACCCCGGTAGGCTGAAAGTGGACCCAGTGACATGTCCCTGTCACCCTGGTGTATATGTAACCCCGTGACTGTGTCAATCCTTGCGGCCATGCTGCCCCAGCATGTGTCAGGAGCCAGTCATGTCCCCTGCCCTAACGGACAGTGATGCATGTTCCATGCTGTACTCCCGTGGTTGCAGTGGGCTCAAAATTGGACTCAGTCAAGTGAGTGTTGATATCCCTATCCTTGTAACTGCCTCATGGTCTGTGTGTAACGCGATGTCTGCCGCACACTGAAAATGGTATAAGTAACAAGTTATGTTGGTGCTGCCATTATGTTGTTCTTGTTTGCATTGTTTTGGTTTTATTCCCCTAGCATGGGATGTTATGTCCTAAGTCCCTCCTGGGCTTGTGCAGCAGCCACGTGATTTGTGACATGTTGGAGAGCTGTCATTATATCTGCTGGACCCATATGCAGGCAACCTTGCATTTGTTGTGTTGGGGTGTGGGTGTGTGTCTGATAGACCCCCTCCCCCACCATAATTATTACACCACAACATTTGGTCAAGTGTTGGCAATAAAAAGGCTGTAGGTTTTTATTGTTACAAATATGGTTATGGCAACATAAACAATATTTGCATGTCAGTAATCCTATATTACTTTTGGGCACTGGATCCAGAGGTTACCCCCTCAGGCCTGTGCCGCCACACACAGGTGGGTTATCGTCTGCCTGTGTTCCCCCAAAAGTTCGGTTATTTGCAGCCTCTGGTAGCTAAAGTACTGTTGATTTGTCTATAAAATTGTTCAATGCTGTGCCCCGATTGATAGGTGCCATCGTTTGTGGAACAGGTCGGGGTCACCTAGTGTTATGGCTGGGTGTTATATAAAACCCAATCCGCTGGCTGTACAGAATTTTTCCAGCCCTCTGTTCAACTTTCTCCTGGAGTTATCGACTGATTTCTAACAGGTGGCCCCCTGACATATTTTTCTAGGTAGGATAGCCGAAAAATTCATTTCTGTGTTCCTCC
This sequence comes from Ambystoma mexicanum, assembly GCF_040938575.1. Taxonomy (NCBI): domain Eukaryota; kingdom Metazoa; phylum Chordata; class Amphibia; order Caudata; family Ambystomatidae; genus Ambystoma; species Ambystoma mexicanum. The sequence goes on along the minus strand of NC_090935.1, from coordinate 804,589,132 downwards.
AATTATGTGCAATGCCTTATAGCGAGGCACACATTTCTTCATATACGGTTTATCTGCCCATGTTTACCAGGTCATTACCCCCTAAATGTAATATCAAGAATTCCCCCGGATCTCTGTATGCAACTAGGTCGGCTAGTTTGTCATGGATGTCCGACCAGTGGAGGCCTTTGTAGCCCCACCATGATGCGATAGTGTTTCCGAAAGCTGGGCCGTCTTTAGTTTATCAGCCCACCGCCCCGTCCTGAATACAAACGAATGTCCGACTATCCAGGCTGATCTTAGGGGTGGGTCCCGTTGGAGTGTTGTTTCTGGGAAGAAAAAAAGCTGTGTGAGAAATTGAAAGTAGTGGGTTGGAGGGGAATCGGGGGGGGGGTGGCAGAACTATATTAGTTCTAGTCTGATGTTTCTCTTGTAACAATCAGACTTCCAACCCCCTATGTTCATTACTTTCTGGAAGCCTAGTCCACCTTGCCATGCTGAGGTTGCAGCCCGATCCTAAAATAGTGGGTGCCGAAATCCTTCGGATTTCATCCGGCTTTGGTGATTGCTTTCATCAACACCCCTTTGAATTGATAGAGACTTAAAGCTGCGGTATCTCTGTGGATTAGGAATCCCCCCTCCCACCTTGGGCCATTGTGCATAATACAGATTGGTGATACACACTGGACAATTTGATGCGTCATCAATGCAGCAAATGTTTATGCCCCGTTTTGGATTGTTGCAATTCTATGCCTTGGCCATTGTTGGCTTTTGTGCTAGAGGCAATGAGTTCCCCCACCCGGAAAGCCCCATAATAGGTGAGAAAGAAAGCTGTTTTAAATAGTAGTGTTTCATATGGGTGGGAGCATATACTGTCCAATAGTGCAGCTATTTTTACTAGTTTAATGAAATCTAATGGGCGCCTGGTATCTACCTGGGGTCCTTCTAGTTTACCCCAGCCTTTCATTGCATAGGTAATTAAAACGCTTTGAGTGGGATCTGAGTCGCCCTGTAATTTTGAAAAATAAGATATTGCTACAAGGTGTCTTTTTGCCCAATCCTTTTAAAACCCCTGATTGTGCGCCCATTTTAAAAAGATTCCTATATCTTTTATTGTAATCAATTCAACATGGTTTAAACCTGTTGTTCTAAGAGCCGTTTGCAAGCACTTACTGTACTGAGCTGTAGTGCTGTTTGCCAAGGCTTTCTCTGTCATCTTTTCTAGGAACCCCGTTGCAGGATTCATGTGGTCTGTGAGCAGTATGCTGCTGGCCCCCGTTTTTAAGGTGCCTGTTTGTTGTTGTGCATCCCGGCCTTGACTCTCGGGCGCAGGCGTTGGTGCAGATTTTTATAGCTTCCCATTATCTCCCAGCATTCCGCTGGGATCGATGTCATCTTTTCCTTGGCGTGAGGTGCTAGCTCCCGGAATCTTGTCCACTGAAAGCGAGATAAAGCATCTGCAATGTTATTATCTGCTCCAGCGATGTGCTTTGCTTTGACAACAATATTTTTATGCAATGTGACCGTTGTGATTGACCGTAGTACTTTGAGGACCAAGTGGCATTTTGTGGTTCTCCTATTCAAAATTCCTACCACTGCCATGTTGTTGCACCAAACCATGAGTTCCGTGTTAGCCAGCTGCCTGCACCATACGTGTATGGTTAGCCAGATGGGGAATAATTCTAAAAGAGTGATGTTTTTCCTGAATGCCAAGTCTCGGTCTAATGCCCTGTCACCCATTCAGTGCCTAATATGGGTCTGAAGCCTTTGCTCCCTGCTGCATCTGAGAAGAGGACCCTTCTGTCCCCTGTGTTCAATGGCGTGTGCCAAAGTGTGGTCCCGTTGAAGTTTCTGAGGAAATTCCCCTATATTTTTAGGTCCTCCTTCACTTCCTTGCCCAGCCTAATGTAAAGGTGGGGTTTGGTGCATGTTCTGGTTTTGAACTCGAGGCTCCTGGAAAATACCTTACCCTGCGGAATGATCCTGGCTGCAAAATTGAGGCTGCCTGCCAATGACTGTAATTCTCTTACTGTATCCTTGTTCTTTGTACTTAGCTCCTGGATCTTCCCTAGAAGTTGAATTATTTTCGCTTGTGGTATTCTGCATAGCCCGTCTGTTATATCTATTTCTATTCCTAAAATGATAATGTTTGTGGATGGTTTGGTTGTCTTTTCTGCAGCTAATGGGATGCCCCATTGTGCAGCCATTTTTTCTAATACTTCCAGGGCCCTCTAACACTCTTCAGAATTTGGAGGGCCCATTACCATGAAGTCATCTAAATAATGAACTACCCTTGCCCCAGTTAATGGTTTCTGAAATGCCCATTGATAAAATTAGCTGAATTTCTCGAATAGAGCTCAGGAGACTGCGCAACCCATGGGGAGGCATCTGTCCACATAAAATGTATTATCGAAAGTGAAACCTATCCACTGCTGTGAGTTCAGGTGGACTGTTAGTAGCCTGAAAGCGTATTCAATATCTAATTTAGCCATCAAGGCTATTTTCCCCACAGTTCTGTATAAGCCTTAAAGCCTCCTGGAACTGTGAGCAAGTGACTGCGGATTCAGTGGGAGGTATGCCGTCATTGAGAGAGTGTCCCCTGGGATATGACAAATGATGTATTAGCCTCATCTTCCCGGGTTCTTTTTTGGGTACCAGCCCTAAAGGTGACACTAGGTAGTCTGGGAATGGCATTCTTTCCCAGGGGCCTCCAATTCGGCCTAACCGCAGCTCTTTCTCTATTTTCTCTCTTATTATCTTGAGGTTATCCCTAGCTGAGACCAGGTTTCTGGGGATTTTTTGGGACCCTTTTCCTTTCAATGGAATGGTGAAACCTTCCTTGAAGCCCCGCTTGATTGCTGAGCTGATTATTTAGTCAGGCTATTTTTCCAATGCTTCATTAAAATTCCCTGGGTTAATGGGGGTTCTGCCTGCCGTCAAAATTGGTGGCGTTCTGTTTTCATTGCTCTTATTTCTTGGTATTTTTTTAGGGTAATCTGGTGCAGCTGCTTGCTGGGTGGTCCCCGTTGCAATTGGCGCAGTTATGTTTATACCAGCACTCCTTTCCCCATGAGCATTGATTTTTCCCATAATTTCTGCATGGGATATTGGATTTTGTGGCTTGGTGGGTTTTATTCTGCCCGCGGGTTTTTGTCCTAGCCCCCCATGGCTGGTTTTTCTTTTCCGAAAGGTCTGCTCCTATTTCCTATGTTTTTCGTTTTCATTATTACTGTTTCCCCCTTGGGTGTTTTTGTTTGTCTTGTCGGTTGCTTGGGCAACTTCCTCCTCTGATGGAGGCTCGGCATTAAAAATATATAGGTCATTCTGAATCTCATCCCATTCTATTGCTGGTCTTTCCAACATGTTCCTTCTAAATCTTATGTCATATGCTAGCCACCCCTTCGCTTTGTGGGCAGTTTTTACTTCCCTGATTTTATCTGCATATGCACATAGCTTTTTTCCATCCCCAGGGAATTTTTCCATAAAGATTGTTGCCAAAATGGCAAATGATTTTGACCAGTTGTCTCAGTTCTGTTCTGCTTGGGCGTTCCTGGCTATGGCTATGGCTTTGTCCTCAATCTTTTTGGAATCCCTAAAAGCATCCTTCCCTTTGCGCTGGGCCTCTATCAGCGAGAATATTTCAATGAATGATTTAGCCCAAATAGCCTCTTTGATTGTTATAACAATGTTCCAGGCCAGGGATTTTTTTTTACCCGTTAAGTATTTCTGTTTCAAAAGATTTTAGTTTTAACTCGCTAACTGTGCACTGCTAAAAATCATAATATCCGCTGTTATTGCTTATCAAGCCAGCGTTGCTTGGGGTGGGCGTAGCACATGCTTTTAAAGGCCCTGTTTATTCTGTTTCTATTGGCGTGGTCACCACAACAGGTGGTTCCGCGTGTGTTGTGTGCTCTATAATTACTGTGGGTTCCAAGAGTATGTTCTGACCTGGTGCCCTTTCAGGCTCTTTGGGGGCCCGTTGTTTGTCCCTGATTTCCAACATCATCTGTTGCATTTCTTTCAAATTTTCAAACAATCTTGCCATGTTTCTGTTTTTGTTACCTTTGTTTGGGGTCTCACTTGTCTTGCTTCTCTTTTCTGGGGGGGCTCACTTCCACCCCTGGTGGGGTTAGACCTTCTTTTGGTAGCCCATATAAATTCTCTCTGACCCATTCCCAACCAAAATGCTCGGCTGCCTCGATTGCTGCCTGTAGGTGTGGTGATCTTGGGTTCCTTGGCACTGCTTTGGGCTCCTGCGTCTTCCGTTTTGGTGCTATGTTTTTTCCCCCTGTTTGAAAAAAAAGCTTTAACAAGTGTACTGTTTGTGGGAGCCCTGTTCTTTTGGCTGTTTAAATAACCACAAAAGGTGGTGGGGAGGTGCGAGAATGCATACATAAAGGCCTGACCCGATGTGAGAGAGTTGACAAGAAAAAACACATTTGAAGAAAAATGCCCCCTTTGTTATTACCCGTGGTAGTAGCTGCTATTTGGAAACCTCTGGCTCTTTGTTTCTGGCTGTGTATCTTTTTGGGGGCTAAGTTAGAGGTTCCTAATTCACCCGGTGGAGTAAGTTTTAGTCAACGAGCGTACTGACCCCGCTTTGTTTTTCTCTTTGTGCTTTTAATCTGCCGATGTCTCTGACATGTTTCCACTTGTTGCTAAACTACCTGTTTTTTGTAATAGAAGAAAAAACCCTTTAATCGCGCCGTGTTCCCTTATTGGAAACTTTTTGTTCAAAAATTCGGAATTGCTTCTATCTGGCTGTTAGCGCCCGAGATTGTTAGCACCCTGCTTTAAAATTTATCTTGCCCAAAGTTTTAGTTTTGCAGATTCCAGTCTGCTTTATCATGCTGGTAATGACTATGATTCTATGCGCACGTTAGTGATCATTCGCGTTGCCCTGTGTTGGCTTGCTTCCAAGGTAAGCGTAAATTGTTACATTTCTACTCCTGACCGGCAGCATGCAACAGCGGTGCACAGAGAGCATTTGACTTACTTAGAGCGGAAATGCGTGGCCTGCGAACGCTGCTGCCCGTGCCTGAATCTCGTACGCTTCTGAAACTCCCTTGCCGGCAAAGAAAAGATGGTACGTCCCGTTCCTCGTAAGTTCTTCACTTTCGCTTGATGCTGTTTAACCGCTGCACAAAGCGATGTATTCTGAACAGGGCGATGTTCATTTTAGGAAAGAAAATATCAAAGACACTGCGCAGATGCCTCTCTGGCCTGCCATAGCGTGGTTCTCAGACCCAATTCAGATTAAATATCAGGGTCCACACAAGTTACCAATATCCAAGACTGTTGTCTCATCATCATGGAGCAGTGCTACACCTTTTGCCTGTAGGCATTGTCGTTAGCCGTGTGGTTACCGAACAACTGACTTTGCAACATCTAAAGCTTTCCGAGCACAATTAATCTATTATTCAGGGAGCTAGAAACAAATCCACAAGATCTCAATATAGGAGCAAGTGGACAAGGATTTGCCATTGGCCTGACGAGGAAGGGTTTCATCCATTTAACTGTTTTCTATGTAACGTTCTCTCATTTTCAGGTTATTTAGCCCGCTCGGGCATGCAGGTGGATACTTGCAGAACTGCCATAGGGCCATACATAAATCCTGACAAGAATTTTTTTTTTCTTCTTCTACTGATCTGGTAGTTCATTTGCCTCACCAGATGATTCCACCTGATGAGAAGCTACTGACCGGCTTGGTATCTCAACATAGTGCTGACAGCACTGGCACATCAGTCTTTTGAACCAATGTCCTCGACAGATATGAATCTCATTACATGGGAACCTACATTACTAGCCGCTCTGACATCCGCTAAAAGAATTCGTGAAAATCGTGCTCTCTCGGCTTCGGAACAGTACACTATCTTTCACAAGGATAAGGTAGTTTAGCAGTGGTTGTGTTTTTTTTACCAAAGAGTTACTGATTTACATTTTAATCGGGATATTGTGCTACCAACGTTCTTTCCAAATCCTCAATCAAAAGCAGACAAATACTACACTGCTTGGATGTCCGTTGAGTTCTAAAATTCTTCCTAAGCAGAACATTTGAGGGCTTCAGCTGGTCTTTCGTTACTTTCCCCAAGCAAACCAGCATGCAAAACTTCTATCACCAGGTGGATGATATCCTGTGTTGTGGAGGCATACAGGGTACAAGGGAAAACCCCTACTGAGGCTATACTGCTAATCTGTTAAGAGCAAAGGCAACAGCATTTGAATTTCAACGACATGTACCTCATTAGAAAAGCTGCAACTTGGACTACTCAATGACCTTCTGTCAGCATTATTGTCTTGCTGTTGGCTCTGAGGACGAAAGTGTTTGGAGTTTTCATGATCCAAGAGAGCTGGCACATATATACCATGTTCATAGATTGTTATATTATTATACTATGAGAATTCTGCAGTGAAAGGATCTGTGGTCAGCGTAAGGGTGGTTTATAAATTGGTGCACCTTTGTATCTCATTACAAAAAGTACAGATGGAGACTGTTTGCACCTTTCTTCGTCTGGCTGAAGTAGACATTCCATTAAGTGACGGTAAAATAAGGCTTTTGTTGATTAACATTTATGACCCTACAGGGGGGTGCTGTGACTGAGTTAATTATGCATTGTATTCATGAATTCTTGAACCAAATTGTTCAATTAATCATGTCATGCTATTTTTACCGCCAATACTCTCACTGGCCTGTTATGCTGTTGCTCTGTAACCAAAGAACACACACTTCTTCTTCTTCCTCCTCTGTCTATATTGTCTGCATTGTTGTTCCACCTATGTTAAGTCTGTACTAAGCATACATTTCTGTAACAGCACCACAGTGCCTCAGGGCTGCTGTGCGCTATATAAATTCAAATACATACATATGTATGCAGCGAACTTTGAGGAGATAAATGAGAAAAACACTGAGTGCACAGTGGATTTCAAGAAAAGGAGAGAAATGCAGCGAACTCTCTAGTTGTTTGGGTCCCCGTGCAGGGTCCACAAACAAGCTGTATTTTTCTGAGCTGAGCAGCACCTCATATGGGACCCAGGGCTGCCCCTGGGTCTTTGTAGTGCATTTGAGGGGGCTGTGAAGCCAGCCCCCAGGCCGGCTTGCTGCCTTTGTTGTTCTCCTGCCTGGCTGACCTTGCTTCCCCAAGGTGCTTAGCACCCATTTGTTATTGTGGAAGGGTGAGGTGTACTTTCACACCTCACCCTAACTGCACTTAGCAGTGTGGAGACTGCGTGTCTCCTTGCTGGTGGATGAGGGGGGAGCTGTGTCTATGGGGGATGGTGCTGCTCCTCTCTGTGGCCTGCTGCCATGGGGCAGCAGTGACCTGGCCTCGCTTGGGACGGCCCTGCAGCATTGCCCATAAGGGCCCGAGTGGCTTCCCGCTCGGCCGTTAATTGCTACTGCAACTCAGATTGCTGTGTCTCATTGCATTGTGCACTGGCGCTGGTCAACATGCAGTGGGCCTCCCCCACACAACCCTTCACCAACTGGGCCCATAATAAACACCACCTTTGCCGCAAGATACTACAGATTGGAGAGAATGCTATTGTGCTTCATCGGTGGCATAGCCAAGGCCCCCGCTCGCTGCCATATGTCCTGGTGAGGTGGGCTCTCAGACTTCAAAGAGAAATACTTTCTTTTTTAAGTCACTATGACTTCAAAAAGAAATCATTTCTGTTAATGCAGCAGAAATAATTTCTTTATGAAGGCAGAAGGACTTTAGTCATAGGCGCCCCCCTGAACCGCATGACATGGAGGCTTCTAGGTTAGAGGCCTCCATGTCACGGGGTTCGGGAGCCCTATGACTTTAAAAAAACAATAGATTATTTTTTAAGTCCTTCTGCCTTCATAACGAAATTATTTCCGAATGGAAATAATTTCGTTATGAAGGCAGAGTGATTTCAAAAAGAGGCAATTTCTTTTTGAAGTCACAGGGCTCCCCTGCACATCGTGACATGTAGGCCTCCAGCTCCATGACGGGAAAAAGCTTTCCTGCTGCATGGAGCTGGAGTCTCGTTCCACGTCCTTGATCAACGGATTGAAAGGTAAGAGAATGTATTTTGTGTAAATGTATGTGCATTTGTGTATAATGTAATTTTCTTCTTTTTTTATTGTATTCATTTGTTCATGGTTCAAAGAACCTTTACAAACAACGAAATTAAATTATACTTCCAACATTTGATAAGATACACTCAATCAATCAACATGTTTCCATTATACAATTATTTGATTATTAGCATAGAAATCAACATATTTATCATAAAATGAAATGTAAAATGTAGAATATGTAAAAATGTAAAATTCGAAATGTTAAAATAATATAGTGCTGCTGTTACAACAATACCGCAGAAGACTAAAATATACAGTACTCAAACCTTGTCAAACAGCAAAACTATGTTTCATCTTGTGGCAATTAGCCAAAACCATTTCCATCTGCTCTTAACACTATCTAATGTCAACTCAGGTGCCCAACGGTAGGAGCAAGTGGGGACTCAAGTGGTCTGTTGTGGCTGTTGCAGTGTTTTTTCTGTGCCCTTGGAAAAGAGGAGGAGCCACTAACTGCTGTGTGAAGTCAGAACCTACAAAGACTCATTCGCTGCGCAGAGCACGCGCGGAGCAAGTGGGGACTCAAGTGTTTTGTTGTGGTCCATTGAGGGGCCGGTGTCATGCATGCTGGACGCTACGCTCGTAGGACAGCGAGACCGTTCTACTCCAAATGGAGGCTATTCGATACGTTACCGGGAAAACGACGTTTACACTTTTCACGTCGCTAACTTCACGTGACTTTTGCTTCGTCACGTGAACTACGGTATTACGTATTTAAGCAGCGTAGAAACTTCACTCGCTGCTTCTGATCGTCTCTATTGGCGTTGTGTAGCTGAACCTCTGATCTACATCCTGGCATAATCCTACAGCTACTTTTGGGCCTTCGATAGCGTGTGTTCCGCCACACGCTGATTCCTGGAGCTATCCCTTCGCGTGATAATGCACACGCGTTCTCTGTCTTCAATTGCGGCTGGCCAAGGCTGCGTGAATCCGGCCCGCGTGTAAAATCCACACGCGCTCTTTGTCTTCACACGCGGCTGGCCAAGGCTGCGTGAATCCTGCTCGCGTGTAAAATCCACACGCGCTCTTCTGTCTTCAAGTGCGGCTGGCCACGGCTGCGTGAATCCTGCCCGCGAGTAGAATCCACACGCGCTCTTCGTCTTCAAGTGCGGCTGGCCAAGGCTGCGCGAATCCTGCCCGCGTGTAAATCCACACGCGCACGTTGTCTTCACACGCGGCTGGCCCAGGCTGCGCGAATCCTGCCCGCGTGTAAAATCCACACGCGCTCTTCGTCTTCAAGTGCGGCTGGCCAAGGCTGCGCGAATCCTGCCCGCGTGTAAATCCACACGCGTACGTTGTCTTCACACGCGGCTGGCCAAGGCTGCGTGAATCCTGCCCGCGTGTAGAATCCACACGCGCTCTTCGTCTTCAAGTGCGGCTGGCCAAGGCTGCGCGAATCCTGCCCGCGTGTAAATCCACACGCGCACGTTGTCTTCACACGCGGCTGGCCCAGGCTGCGCGAATCCTGCCCGCGTGTAAATCCACACGCTCACGTTGTCTTCAAACGCTATTTTCTTCTAACTCCTGCATCTGTGGAATTAACAGAAGGATTGATCCCTAAAGTGGGAAGGAAGCCTTTCAAGGATCATTGGAAGTGACTTTGAACTGAACTTTGGACGCTATCCTGTGGTGAATTCAACCCATATCTAGCGTGAGCCTCGTTCCGTTCGGGATAAGTCTCCCTTACTAATTTTCCCTTCCCTGTCGTTTTGTTCTTCATTTCAAATCCATCAAGAGACTTCTGGATTGTTCTACCCAGAGATACAGGTCAGTGTGATCATTCCTGTCATTATCTAATTCATCATACTCAGATTGGAGCAGTTATTCATGATACTTTAATTTGTCCTAGGCTGGATTACTATACCTTACCCACGCCCTTTCCAGTGATCCATCGCTCTGCCTGTTTTATCAGCCAGAGGGTTGTATCATTTGGAAGGTCTTTGTTGACTTCACGACTATCAAGTCGGGTGAACAGGGATCCGGAAGACCCTACCTCCTGTATCCTTTTGAGTATTGTATCCTTTTCAGTTGATACTTTGGTACATTTCTGACAGAATCAGAAGCCATGGAGGGTACGGATCCTTTAACTGTTTTGACACAGTTGATCAACGATTTGAGAAACGAAATGGTTACTGCACAGGACATGTTACGGCACCGTATGGACGTTATGCAAGACGCCCTACATGGTAGTCCTCAGGGAGCACAGGCGCCGATGGCTACTGCATCTGGATCTGGGACTACGGCACCCCCACAGGAAACTATTAATGTGGTTATGCCCACTCAGTTTCCCTTGGCCCCTCCGGAAAGGTTCACGGGTGATCCCAAAACCTACAGAACCTTTGTAAATCAGTGCCGACTCCATTTTCTTTGCCGTCCTACATCTTTTCCTGATCTAACCACAAAAGCAGCCTTCGTGCTTTCCCATTTAGGGGGCACAGCCGCTGCTTGGGCTAACCCTTTGTTGGAAACTAATAGCCCTTTGTTGTACGATTGTGACGATCTCTTGACTGCTATGAGTAAAGTCTTTGACATGCGTTACTCTACTCAAGCCACAGATCTAGAGTTGCTTAACCTACAACAGGGCAGCCAACCCCTTATGTCTTACGTTGCCCGGTTCAATCAACTGACGGCGGAAACCCAATGGCCTGACAGCAAGAAAACGGCTGTTTTTTACAAGGGTCTTTCTGAAGAACTGAAAGACGCCTTATCTACTGTTCCTGTGGTTCCTACGGGTTTCCCAGAGCTGCTCGATTTGGTTCTACAAATCGACGCCCGAAGGAATGCTCGAAAGGGAGAGAAAAAGCCCTTCATGCCAGTCTCGGGGCGGTCAGAGACACCAGCAGTCGTCTCTAACGACCCTGAACCCATGCAAATAGGCGCCGTGAGAGGCCGATTGTCCAATGCAGAACGGGAGAACCGAAGAAAAAACCACTTATGTATGTACTGTGGTTCTTCCGAGCATTTATTGGCAACATGTCCTAAAAAACCCGTCAAGCGTGCGGGAAACGCCAAAACTCGACATTAGCAGGAGTCCCTATGTCGAGTGTTTCATCGGACTCCAGTACCATTCCTAAACATGCACCTGTAATAGTTCAGGTGACGTTACATTGTGATGAGCGAGAAGTGGCTTCCAAGGCCATGGTTGATTCTGGAGCCACCAGCAATTATATAGACATCACCTATGCCAAGAACCATTCCTTACCCCTTGTAAACAAAAAAAGACCTGAAACGGTGAACACCGTGGACGGATCTGTTTTAGTTTCTGGTATGGTAACCCAGGAGACGGTACCGGTTCAGATGACGTTATCTAATAACCATTCAGAAGAAATCATCTTCGATGTTATTGCTGCTCCGCAGTACGAGATCATACTTGGTCTTGCATGGTTAACCCTTCACAATCCTGCTGTTGACTGGGTTTCGGGATCGCTCCAATATCCTTCGACTCATTGCAATGAACATTGCTTTACCAGTCAGGAGGTGTCAAATAAACAACACATATTGGCCTCTATGGTGGAGGATTCTACTATCAGCGTTGTACATCGATGCGACAATATAATACCATGCGAATACGCTGATTATGCTGATGTCTTTGATAAAGGCCAGGCAGAACGATTACCTCCTCATCGACAGTACGACTGTCCTATCGAATTGATTCCTGGTGCCAAAATTCCTACAGGCCGTGTTTATTCTTTAACACCTAAAGTAGATGTCGTGTTAAAAGAATACATTGACAAAGCGCTAGCAACGGGCTTTATACGGCCCTCACAATCTCCTGCTGCATCTCCTCTATTCTTTGTTCCTAAGAAAGAGGGAGACCTCAGACCATGCATTGATTACAGGGCACTTAATGATATCACCATCAAAAACCAATACCCCTTACCACTAATAAACGTTCTGTTGGATCAGTTAGGCACTTCCAGTTACTTCACCAAATTGGACTTGCGAGGTGCATACAATTTGGTTCGCATTCGTGAAGGCGACGAATGGAAGACCGCTTTTAAGACACGGTATGGTCTTTACGAATATCTGGTGATGCCTTTTGGTCTGTGCAATGCTCCCGCCACATTTCAATTCTTCATGAATGACATATTCAGAGACATAATGGACCGATTTGTGGTTGTCTATCTGGACGACATTTTGATCTACTCATCATCTTTATCGGAACACGTCAGACATGTTTCTACAGTCCTACAAAGACTTAGGGAGAACCATCTTTATGTGAAAGCCGAAAAATGTGTCTTTCATTCACAGGAAGTGGAATTCCTGGGTTACGACATTACCAATCTAGGTGCTCGAATGAGTCGTTCCAAGGTAAAGGCCGTCTTGAACTGGCCAATTCCACATAACGTCAAGTCACTACAGTCTTTCTTGGGCTTTGCGAATTTCTATCGCAGATTTATCCATTCCTTTTCCAAAACAGTAGCTCCTTTGACGGCTTTAACTAGTTCCAAAGTACCTTTCTGTTGGAACCAACATGCCCAAGCAGCATTCGAAAAGCTGAAGGAAGCATTTACCACTGCACCCGTGCTTCAACATCCGGATCCTGATCGCCAGTTTGTAGTTGAAGCGGATGCATCCAGTGTCGCTATTGGCGCAGTGCTCTCACAGGTTTGCACGGAAACCAAGGAGGAACACCCAGTGGCTTTCTTCTCTCGTAAACTCACCTCATATGAACGGAACTACACCGTTACTGAGCGGGAACTACTGGCTATCAAAGATGCCTTCCGAGAATGGCGTCATCATCTTCTTGGGGCTAAACAACAGGTGTTGGTGTACTCTGACCATAGAAATCTCCAAGCATTCAAATCCATGAAATGCCTTACGGCCCGTCAGGCCAGATGGCATGTCTTTTTTGCCCAATACGATTTCCAGGTCACCTATCGTCCTGCCCGAGAACATGTTAAGTCGGACGCTTTGTCCCGTATGAGTAAAGAGGCGCAGGAAGAAAAACAAGTACAGACCCAGCTGTTGGCAGATCATGTGATTTGTAGTTGTTCGGTTCAACCATCCTTAAAAACCGAAATACAAGAGTGGGTAAAAAATAATCCACAAGTAGTCCAGGATATGAATCTGGACGTGCATAACGGTTTACCATTCACACAAGGAGTGCTTTATCTACCAACTCCTTCAATGCGGAATAAAGCCCTCAAATGGAATCATGATTCCTTGATTGCAGCCCATCCTGGACGGAAGAAAACACTGGACCTGCTCAAAAGGTGGTGCTGGTGGCCATCCATGGCAAAAGACGTTATAAACTACGTATCTTCTTGTTCTGTATGTATCCAATGTAAAAATACACCTGGTAAACCAGTGGGCTTACTCCAATCCCTGCCTGTGCCTACCAAACCATGGGACATGATATCTATGGACTTTGTGGTGGAACTCCCCCCAAATCAGGGATATGATACCCTATGGGTCGTAGTGGATTATTTCACTAAATTGGCCCTATTTATTCCTTGTATTGGTTTACCAACTGCTACTGTTCTGGCTGAACTGTTCATCCAACGTATATTTCGTTTCTTTGGTCTACCGTCAGTAATCATTACTGACAGGGGCTCGCAGTTTGCGTCACGCTTTTGGAGAGCTTTAACATCTGCATTACTAATTGATGATAGAATGTCCAGCGCTTATCATCCTCAAACCGACGGACAGACTGAAAGGGTCAATTGTACTATGGAACAATATCTGCGGTGTCTGTGTTTGCAATACCAATCGGATTGGCTCACGGTACTGCCGGCGGCTGAATTTGCCTATAACAACTCTTATCATAGTGCCATAGGCACTTCACCGTTCTATGCTCTCTATGGACAACACCCCCGATCAATACCTCTGGATTCCGGTCTATCCCTGGACACGCCTGCCGCAGGCCGTACTCTTCGTGATCTGAAGAGATTACAAAGAAAGGTGAAGCAGCAATTGGAGCAGGCTAAACGACGTGACAAGTTCTATGCCGATGCTCATAGGGTATCCGCACCTGTCTATAAGGCTGGGATGAAAGTCTGGCTATCCACTAAGAACTTAAGGATTCCAGGCAAAAAGAAATTGTTGCCTAGATACATCGGTCCGTATGAAGTGCTCCATGTTCTTAATCCTGCTGCTGTACGTCTGGCTTTGCCACAACGATGGCGGGTGCATCCTGTATTCCACGTCTCGCTCATTAAGCCATTCTCTGACACTACTAGACTGCCTGTACGGCCTGTTGCTATTTCTGTGCGGGGGTCTGATGAATACGAGGTACAGGACATACTAGATATGAAACTCCGTTCTGGTAGACCATATTATCTGGTGGACTGGAAGGGCTATGGTCCCGAAGATAGGTCCTGGGAACCTCTTTCCAACATACATGCTCCTGCTTTATTGAAGCGCTTTCACACAAGAAGGGGAGAGGTTGTCCCTTTGGGGGATGGCACTGTCATGCATGCTGGACGCTACGCTCGTAGGACAGCGAGACCGTTCTACTCCAAATGGAGGCTATTCGATACGTTACCGGGAAAACGACGTTTACACTTTTCACGTCGCTAACTTCACGTGACTTTTGCTTCGTCACGTGAACTACGGTATTACGTATTTAAGCAGCGTAGAAACTTCACTCGCTGCTTCTGATCGTCTCTATTGGCGTTGTGTAGCTGAACCTCTGATCTACATCCTGGCATAATCCTACAGCTACTTTTGGGCCTTCGATAGCGTGTGTTCCGCCACACGCTGATTCCTGGAGCTATCCCTTCGCGTGATAATGCACACGCGTTCTCTGTCTTCAATTGCGGCTGGCCAAGGCTGCGTGAATCCGGCCCGCGTGTAAAATCCACACGCGCTCTTTGTCTTCACACGCGGCTGGCCAAGGCTGCGTGAATCCTGCTCGCGTGTAAAATCCACACGCGCTCTTCTGTCTTCAAGTGCGGCTGGCCACGGCTGCGTGAATCCTGCCCGCGTGTAGAATCCACACGCGCTCTTCGTCTTCAAGTGCGGCTGGCCAAGGCTGCGCGAATCCTGCCCGCGTGTAAATCCACACGCGCACGTTGTCTTCACACGCGGCTGGCCCAGGCTGCGCGAATCCTGCCCGCGTGTAAAATCCACACGCGCTCTTCGTCTTCAAGCGCGGCTGGCCAAGGCTGCGCGAATCCTGCCCGCGTGTAAATCCACACGCGTACGTTGTCTTCACACGCGGCTGGCCAAGGCTGCGTGAATCCTGCCCGCGTGTAGAATCCACACGCGCTCTTCGTCTTCAAGTGCGGCTGGCCAAGGCTGCGCGAATCCTGCCCGCGTGTAAATCCACACGCGCACGTTGTCTTCACACGCGGCTGGCCCAGGCTGCGCGAATCCTGCCCGCGTGTAAATCCACACGCTCACGTTGTCTTCAAACGCTATTTTCTTCTAACTCCTGCATCTGTGGAATTAACAGAAGGATTGATCCCTAAAGTGGGAAGGAAGCCTTTCAAGGATCATTGGAAGTGACTTTGAACTGAACTTTGGACGCTATCCTGTGGTGAATTCAACCCGTATCTAGCGTGAGCCTCGTTCCGTTCGGGATAAGTCTCCCTTACTAATTTTCCCTTCCCTGTCGTTTTGTTCTTCATTTCAAATCCATCAAGAGACTTCTGGATTGTTCTACCCAGAGAT
The DNA here is from genome assembly GCF_040938575.1 of Ambystoma mexicanum. NCBI lineage: Eukaryota > Metazoa > Chordata > Amphibia > Caudata > Ambystomatidae > Ambystoma > Ambystoma mexicanum. The sequence goes on along the minus strand of NC_090935.1, from coordinate 804,573,435 downwards.
ACAGGTCAGTGTGATCATTCCTGTCATTATCTAATTCATCATACTCAGGTTGGAGCAGTTATTCATGATACTTTAATTTGTCCTAGGCTGGATTACTATACCTTACCCACGCCCTTTCCAGTGATCCATCGCTCTGCCTGTTTTATCAGCCAGAGGGTTGTATCATTTGGAAGGTCTTTGTTGACTTCACGACTATCAAGTCGGGTGAACAGGGATCCGGAAGACCCTACCTCCTGTATCCTTTTGAGTATTGTATCCTTTTCAGTTGATACTTTGGTACATTTCTGACAGCCGGAGAGTCTGGTAACTAATCGTTTTTGTATCCTGCTGACCACGCTAAACCAGAGCTATGCACCACTTCAATACAGGTAAGCTGAGCAAAGTAACGTGATTTACAAACACAGTTGTTGTTCTCGTTAAGAGGGAGACTGTCAGGGGTAGCCCACTTTGATCCTGTGAACATTCTCTGGACACACTTAAGCAACTGAGGTCACGTGCATTCAATCTCTGTGTTACGATCCAGAATAGTTATATACTCGTACTGCCTCACGGCAAAATAAGAGACAGTATAGGGACTAATCTACAACAAACAAGTGTCCGAGAACGGGAGACTGACGGGGCTTAGCCCCTTTTATCCCGCCCACAACTGAAAACACTTGCTGCTGTTGTAAAGTCATCGGGTAAAGAACATTTGCACAAGCAGAAGCTGTTGGGGGTTTAGATTATCCTTTTAATTAAGAAATCAATCAGAGCAGCTAATATATCAGTGAGGGGGCAATCCAATGATTGGGAAGGATTATACAGTATAAATGACCCTATGTTCATCATTTATCCTCCTTCAATCGAAAGAAAGTAACAACCAGTCCCCTATGCTACGAAAGTGAACACCACTAGATAAGGCAGAAAAGGGAGAGCATCAATTTCAATTTTGCCAATCGTGCAAAATCATAAGGCCATAAGAGGTACGGCCTATCTGGAGGGTAGGTTATAAGTAACAGCTAATATAATAATGAAATTGCGTAGAAACCCATTACAAGAGGACACTTGTAAAGCTCACAATTACAGGATTCCAACAAATTGGAATGGGCGATTCGGCTGATGATACGGATTGTTTGCCGTCAAGTAGTCAAAATATACAAGTCCAAATACACGCAGAAACAGCATCCACTACCCGCTGGAGGGGTTTGGAGCCAGAGCTAGAACCAATTTCCATTATACATGCTTAGAAAAAAGGTTTTGAGTACACAATCACAACTAAAAATATCCAAAGGAAAATCGAACACCACTTCAGAAAAAAAGAAGCAAAAGTGTGAACGATGAGGAGGTGTCATTAAAAAACCAAAATGGAATGCCTCTAACAAGAAGAGACAGAAGAGATTGTCCCGAATCTCAATCCTCCCCCCATCCGAATGAATCATCAGTGGAGATTGAAAAATTGGACATCTCAGCCACAGGCAGGGGCTCGAACAACTACTCCATGGTAAATGGGAGTATCGTAGAAAAAAGCAGAGTAGTTGAAGCGGAATTATGTCTACCCCAGATAAACCCCCAAAGTGGGGGTGGAGCTCAAGCAAATGAGAATACTCTCTCAGCACTCAATTATGTCCTCAACTCTTTAGTGTCAGTCTTTGAATTGTTGAGGGGAGAAGCACAATCTCAGACTGGCATACTCCTGGAACTAACAAAAGAATTGGCCACTTTGGATTCCTCAGTAGTGGGGTGCAATAATGTAATAAACACCATCCTAGCCCCCACCCCGAAGGATCTCAGGATTGAAACAACTAAACAAGTTTTAGATATCTCAGCAATCCAACAAGCCGTGTCCTTTAAAAGGAAAGAAGACGATGCATGTCTCACCCTCATGCAGAATATATTGGCTCATTTAAGTGGCATGGTCCAAGAAACAAGTGAGAACAGAGAAGAAAAAATAGTAAAAGAGCACAACCAACATTTGGACAACACGCCACTGTCTGAATCAGTTCTGGAAGAGTTCAGAAGACTGGCAAATGTGGGGAGGGAGCCCAAGAGGAACCATCTCCTGATCCAACGCTTTCGGGAGGTCACTCAAAACATGATAAGGATATGTCTATATAGAGGTGGAAGAAACCAACCCTCGCCAGTCTTTTGGCAGAAGAAGGGAGAGGAAAAGAGCAGCACAGAGAAAGAGAAGACTCAAAAATCTTTCATCATTTAAGATGAACCAAAAAAAAACAAAGAAGCAAAAAACCCAGAAAGTAAAGAAATCAGAGACTAATGCCTTCCTGAGAACGTTATCTAAGGCAACACTGGCAATCACACCAGAGGAAGAGGAAGTACTCAATTACACCGCTACCCCAACGAGTGATCTTAGAGGAAATCCAATAGAGAAATCAAAGGTTGAGCGGGGCAAAAATAAGCGACAAGACAATGAACTTTCTTCATAGGTCATTCTTACAGAAAGCATCAAAATTTCAAATGTGAGTGTGGGACTCCAAACAGATGGGCAAGCTCTAAGAATTTTGAGCCCTTTTGAGAAAGTAAAAACACACAAGGAGTCTAAAGAAACTCAGTACGGGATGGATTTAAGATCCCAATCAAATCTCAACCTAAATCGACAAATGATGGGGGGATCTATACCAATAGCCCCAATATGCCTAATAAAGAAACAGAAATCAGGGACGGGAGAACAATTTCCTCAAGTCATGGGAAAGAAACCCCTACACGACAATCAGAAAATTGCTCCCATATTCCTGAAATGTGCCCAAAGGAAACCAGAGACATCAATTGCATCTGAGGAAGTCAGACTGGGAGAAGGGAAGTCTAGAATGGTGGAAATGATCTCCAATGGAGAAGGGAAATCAATAAGAATGGAGGGTCTGCTTGAACAGACGTCCAACACACAGAAACATCAAATGCATGAAGATCTGCAAGGAAAAAAAGGATAAAGGAGGCTTGGCATTTGCAATGCCAATACTTTGACTCACTTTGATTTGAAACAAAAATAAGCTAAAATCATTATACAGGGGTGTGATATTATCTATGCTGAAAAAACAGCCTAGTTTGTACCTGATAAACTCACATGACATTGAATTTGTTTGATTCCCAAATCCTCTGGTGGCAGAAGTAGGCTTATCATCAAGGGGATATTTTGAGGCAATACTGGGGGCTGCAAACGAATTAGGGAAACAAGATCTTCTAGTCACTACTTCTCAACCAGAGAAAAAACACATTTGAAGAAAAATGTCCCCTTTGTTATTACCCTTGGTAGTAGCTGCTATTTGGAAACCTGTGGCTATTTGTTTCTGGCTGTGTGTCTTTTTGGGGGCTAAGTTAGAGGTTCCTAATTCACCATGTGGAGTAAGTTTTAGTCAACGAGCGTACTGACCCCGCTTTGTTTTTCTCTTTGTGCCTTTAATCTGCCGATGTCTCTGACATGTTTCCACTTGTTGCTAAACTACCTGTTTTTTGTAATAGAAGAAAAACCCCTTTAATCGTGCCGTGTTCCCTTATTGGAAACTTTTTGTTAAAAAATCTGAAATTGCTTCTATCTGGCTGTTAGTGGCCGAGATTGTTAGCGCCCTGCTTTAAAATTTATCTTGCCCATGTGTTCCGGCTTTTTACTGTTTAAAGTTTTAGTTTCGTAGATTCCAATCTGCTTTATCATGCTGGTAATGACTATGATTCTATGCGCATGTTAGTGATCATTCGCTTTGCCCTGTGTTGGCTTGCTTCCAAGGTAAGCGTAAATTGTTACATTTCTACTCCTGACCGGCAGCATGCCTTGTTGCTATGCAACCGCGGTGCGCAGAGACCATTTGACTTACTTGGAGCAAAAATGCGTGGCCTGCGAACGCTGCTGCCCGTGCCTGAATCTCGTACGCTTCTGAAACTCCCTTGCCGACGAAGAAAAAGATGATCCGTCCCCTTCCTCGTAAGTTCTTCACTTTCGCTTGATGCTGTTTAACCGCCGAACACAGCGATGTATTCTGAACAGGGTGATGTTCAATTTAGGAAAGAAAATATCAAAGACACTGCGCAGATGCCTCTCTGGCCTGCCATAGCGTGGTTCTCAGACCCAATTCAGATTAAATATCAGGGTCCACACAAGTTACCAATATCCAAGACTGTTGTCTCATCAACATGGAACAGTGCTACACCTTTTGCCTGTAGGCATTGTCGTTAGCCATGTGGTTCCCGAACAACTGACTTTGCAACATCTAAAGCTTTCTGAGCACAATTAATCTATTATTCAGGGAGCTAGAAACAAATCCACAAGATCTCAATATAGGAGCAAGTGGACAAGGATTTGCCATTGGCCTGACGAGGAAGGGTTCGATCCATTTAACTGTTTTCTATGTAACGTTCTCTCATTTTCAGGTTATTTAGCCCGCACGGGCATGCAGGTGGATACTTGCCGAACCTATCTGCCATAAGGGCCATACATAAATCCTGACAAGAAATTTTTTTTCTTCTTCTACTGATCTGGTAGTTCATTTGCCTCTCCAGATGATTCCACCTGATGAGAAGCTACTGACTGGCTTGGGATCTCAACATAGTGCTGACAGCACTGGCACATCAGTCTTTTGAACCAATGTCCTCGACAGATATGAAGGTCATTACATGGCAACCTACATTACTAGCCGCTCTGACATCCGCTAAAAGAATTCGTGAAAATCGTGCTCTCTCGGCTTCGGAACAGTACACTATCTTTCACAAGGATAAGGTAGTTTAGCGGTGGTTGTGTTTTTTTTACCAAAGCATTACCGATGTACATTTTAATCGGGATATTGTACTGGTCTTTTGTTACTTTCCCCAAGCAAACCAGCATCCAAAACTTCTATCACCAGGTGGATGATATCCTGCGTTGTGGAGGCATACAGGGTACAAGGAAAAACCCCTCCTGAGGGTATACTACTAATCTGTTAAGAGCAAAGGCAACAGCATTTGCATTTCAACGACATGTACCTCATTAGAAAAGCTGCAACTTGCACTACTCATTGACCTTCTGACAGCATTATTGTCTTGCTGTTGGCTCTGAGGACGAAAGTGTTTGGAGTTTTCATGATCCAAGAGAGCTGGCACATATATACCATTTGCATAGATTGTTATACTATTATACTATGAGAATTCTGCAGTGAAAGGATCTGTGGTCGGCGTAAGGGTGGTTTTTAAATGGGTGCCCCTTTTTATCTCATTACAAAAAGTACAGCTGGAGACTGTTTGCACCTTTCTTCGTCTGTCTGAAGTAGACTTTCCATTTAGTGATAGTACAATAAGGCTTTTGTTGATTAACATTTATGACCCTACGGGGGGTGCTGTGACTGAGTTAATTATGCATTGTATTCATGAATTCATGAACCAAATTGTTTAATTAATCATGTCATGCTATTTTTACCGCCAATACTCTCACTGGCCTGTTATGCTGTTGCTCTGTAACCAAAGAACACACACTTCTTCTTCTTCCTCCTCTGTCTATATTGTCTGCATTGTTGTTCCACCTATGTTAAGTCTGTACTAAGCATACATTTCTGTAACAGCACCACAGTGCCTCAGTGCCGCTATGCGCTATATATATATATTCAAATACATACATATGTGTGCAGCGAACTTTGAGGAGATAAATGAGAAAAACACTGAGTGCACAGTGGATTTCAAGAAAGAGAGAAACGCAGAGTACACAGCGAACTCTCTAGTTGTTTGGGTCCCTGTGCAGGGTCCACAAACAAGCTGTATTTTTCTGAGCTGAACAGCTCCTCATATGGGACCCAGGGCTGCCCCAGGGTCTTTGTAGTGCATTTGTGGGGGATGTGAAGCCAGCCCCCAGACCGGCTTGCTGCCGACTGTCTGAGCCCCTGTGGGGGGGCTCCCCTTTGTTGTTCTCCTGCCTGGCTGACCTTGCTTCCCCAGGGTGCTTAGAACCCATTTGTTATTGTGGAAGGGTGAGGTGTACTTTCACACCTCACCCTAACTGCACTTAGCAGTGTGGCGACTCATTGAGGGGTATTGTTTAGGCAGTCGAAATGCCATCTGGGAAAAGGCCCACACAGCCCAAGTATAATTTAAGAAGAACTAAGGGAATGGCGAAAACCAGGATCTCACCAATTAAGGAGTGCGAGCTGGAGAAACCTAAAAAGAAATCTAAGCATGCTATCCCAGCGGATCAAGGTGTGATTTCTGAGTTTTTTCCACAAAATCCACCCCCTGAAATAAATTCTACTACTATTGAGGAAATAATTGCACCGGGTTCATGTGATAATGGCCCATTGAGTTCCTTGAACTTTGAAGATATTGACAATAACTCATTGCTGGAATTATGTTTGAATATCCAAAGAAATATGACCCCTTAAACAGGTGTAGTGACAATCAGCAGTAATGGAACCCAAGCAGATAAACTGACGGCCATGCCACTTGGAAAGCCCACTCCTGTTGAGGGAATGGGTAGATTGTCAGTTTCACCTAACTTGGCCATGACCTCCATGAAGGATGTCCCAGATGCTGAAATGTATTGCTTGGGCAGCCCCTATCCAGGGCAGCTGAGATTGCAGGGTTTCAGTCATCAGTAGCATCTTTGAAATTTGCCCTCAAGATTTTGCTACAGATGTCTGGCGGATATTGGCCAATACTAATGCATTAGCATTAGATAACAACAGGAGGGATATAGCCTGTGAAGAAGTGGGATCCAACCTCTTGGAAGCTATACATATTGCTGAAGAGATCGAAGAACAGCATAATCAGGAGGCTAATGCAAACCAGGAGAACACCAAACCATTTTTCTCACGAAAACAGTGAAGAATGGCTGAAAGGGCCGAAAAAAGTAAAAGATACAGTGCCATGGTCTCACCGAGGGCTGACACAAGACCCCTGGGGTGGCCTTCTAAGAAAGCCAGGAAAAGAGCGGCAAGAGCCAAGGAAAAGAAGGCAGCTGGAGAGGGTCGCTTGACCAGTGAATGTGAATGAGCTGGAAGATGATGTAGACATCCCGGAGGAGGACAGTGTGAGTGAAGAGGACGTGATAATTGAGCATAAGCCTCCAAGTCTACCATCAGAGCAGATAGAACCTTCAACTATAGCAATGTCATCGGCTGAAGTCAAAGGAGTGACTGCAGGAAATCATATCTGTTTGATCAAGAATTTATCCAAAGTGGGGAACAGAAGTGGCTATCACGCTCAGAATTCCTAATAAGATTGAATTCTGTACTACAATTGCGGGTCCTCAAATCTGATGATTTTCAATTTGTGCAACCTCTGAAAGGCCCCTAATCTCCAAGTTCAGTGCTTCGCTGTAAGTTTCTGTCCACAGCGCAATTGATATGAAATTATAAGGACAAATTGCAAGCAGCAGATGTGGAGGTTGATGCCGATCTGAATGAAATAGATCTAAGCTGGTTGGTCCGAGAAGTAGATATTCCAACGGAAGACACAGATTGTCCAAGACTACCAAAAAGGAAGAAGGTGGAAGTATTGGATTTTCAACAAGTACTAAAATGGTTGGCGGACTCGCCTGAGGTACTCACAAACAATGTCTTTGCACATCTCCTATCATGGTGGGCTTAACCAAATTGCTTGATAAGCATAGTTGCATTTGCCTGCACGAGACATGGGCAATGGACCCTTTGATATTAGATGGATATGTAACTTACCAATCTGAAGCCAAGAAAGGTGAAAAAAAGGCAGGCCATATGGAGGCCTGATCACGGGGGTGGCCAATACATTAGGTTCGAGGCAGATTAGCTCGCAACTAGTAAGCAACTTGATTGCAGTAGAAGTGAATTATGATAATTATGGAGCGAAGGAACATTTTCTACTAGTGAACCAATATAACCCCCATGGAGCGGTACTAAGGGAACATCTGCAGGAGGCTCTTCATGACCTTTTGGCGACCTGGTTAATAAAATCTGGAAATACAGGGATAATAGTGGGATAATAGTGGTTGGTGATTTCAACTGCCATATGACTGGGAGAGGGGGGAAGTCGCATAACCCTAAGTTAAGAGAGAAGGGATCTATGCAACACACTAAACAGGATACTGAAGCCCGAGGATGGGAACATCTGTTTGAGTCTTGGGACTCAGAAATGATAAATGGCAGAACTGCCAGTGATTATCCAGGTCACCATACATGGCCGAATGGAATCTCCTGCAGCACTCTAGATTATATATTCGCCTGCCCCAGGATGTATCTAAAGGTTGAAGACATTCTAGTCATGCCCAATGAGTGGAGTGAACATGCAGCTCTGGTATGCGAGCTCAACATTTCCAGCAGGGCCCCCCCTGTGAGCAATATCGGTAATGTAAATGTTAATAAAGCTGGAACAAGGATTAGCTGGTCTGACAAAAACGTAACACATGCCATAGAAGCACTTGCTACGGATAGATCTCATCACCTTCCTAATTTTAGGGAGATGACGATTAATTCCATAGAAGATTGGATATATACTTTTGCTGGCAAGCATGCTGTGGTTTCTATGGGGGTCATGATAAGTACTGGGGACAAGAAACCTCCCTATGATAAGATAATTAGAGATGCTAAAAGAGATCTTAAAGCAGAGCTTCGGTATGCCAAGAAACAGGCGGTTCCTCTAGAGATATATTATGCTAATGTGAGGCACATTAAAAATAGATATAGATCAATCATCAAAGCCAAAAGAAAGGCGCATAAGAGTCTGTCCTGTCAAAGATTGGTGAAGACGAGCTGAAGGAAAGACTTGCAATATATCGTCACTTCTGGGTGAAGCACGGGTTGTAGTGAAACGTCCATTAGCTAACCCTATTGGGGCTGCAGTAAGGACAACATTTCTGAAAACTCGGAATGCCCAGGTAGACAAGGAGGAATTAAGATCACTGGGCAGTCCCTCATTGGTTTCACCCATAACACATCATATGAAACTGTGGTAAATAAGATCAAAGAGTTAAAATCATCCCAGGGCCAGGACCGAATGGACTGGCATATATTGTCATGAAAGCCCAACCTGAATTCTGGCCACTTTACTGGTTATCGTATTTGACAGGATCTTAAAAGAAGGGAAAATACCACAATCCTGGCAACCGGCGGTTCTTATTCCCGTCTGTAAAAAGGGAAATCGTTTAGATCCTAGTAACTATAGGCTGCTCTCAATGTTAGACTCTACGGGGAAGATATTTGCCTCACTGTTGCTAAAAGAACTCCAGTTATGGGTGGAGCAATCTGGCATATTATGCAAATTCCAAAGTGGGTTCAGGCAGGGATATTCTACCACCCATAAAATTATGGTAATGGACCTACTACGATCCAGAGCAAGGAAAGGGGGGCAAGCTCCCTTATATGCCCTTTACATAGATTTCACAGCAACATTTGATTCTATCCATAGAGCTCGTCTATGGCGGAAAATAAAACTTATGGGCTGTCCTGAGGGTCTGTTATACTATCTCAGACTTCTACATCAAGATAACTCAGTAAAATTAAAATTAGATCAGGAAGGTCATACTACAGGAAATGTCTTTCCAAATAGGATGTGTCACGGCACCTTTAGTATACAATTTATACGTCCCTGACATCCCTGCAGCCATAACAACTGTGATAAATTGTCCCCCTAAAATAGGCGATGCCCTTTGCCCCGTACTAGCTTATGCGGACGACCTGGTCATTTTCGATCACACCATTAGTGGGATATGAAGGTCGGCCTCAGCCCTTTGGAAATATGCGGGGGAAAATGGCCCCAGAATTAACCTGGAAAAGATGAAAGTGATGAGGTATACTAAGAAGAATACTTCTCGAGTGCAGCTTAAGGTAGGCATTGAAAATATTGCATATACTCCACAATATCGATAATTGGGTATCGATTTTAAACTCACTGGTGACTACGTAACATGCAAACAAACATGTGCAATAAGTGCAGCACAATTGACTGCTTTGTTTTGCAGATTTTTAATCAAGCAGGGAGGCTTTACTCTATTGGGCACGCGTCAATTGTATATGCAAGTTCTGTCCCCGATGATAACATATTGTCTTGACGCTCTCTTCGATATAGACCTGAAATGGTTACAGGTGATCGAAGGGAAATTCTGGTAATGCATCTTGGGCCTACCGCCTGGTATACCAATGTCGATAATAAGGCCGGAACTTAGGCTGATCTCCCTAAAAGCTATAGTACTGAAGAAGTGTGCTGCAATATATTTGAAAATGACCAGTAGCACAAGGAATGGACTATTAACAGCAGCTCATCAGGAAATGTCTAGGGAAAATTCACCATGTACAGCTAAGAGGCAGATGAAACTATTTGCTGAAATAGGTTGGCAACTAAGGGCAGGGAGTGATACTGATGAGGCACAGAGGGCACTGGGAAAATGTATAGATCTCTGGGACTGGCTGGAGAACTATGATCATCTCCGGGAGCTAAAAAGTTATCAGTTTGTGCAGCATAGACTATATAACTTCAAGAAGCCCCAGAGATATTTGAATATGTGCCCAGCGGTAAGACTTAGACACTTCATATTATTACTCAGACTAGAGCAATTACCTTCATTAATGGTCACTGGGAGAAGGGATAAGATTGCAATGGAACTACGATTATGCCGTTTGTGTAAAAAGCAAGATCAGTTGCAGATGGCTAAACATCTTCTGACAGAATGTCACGAAATGACGAGTGTAATTAACCTTCTCTTGGGCAAGCATGTACATAGTCATGAGTATATTAAGGAGGACCTATTATGCCTCCGTTGTGTCAATTCTAATAGCATGTGCCTACTGATTGCATTATATAACATTTGGTTGAAAGTTGAAACCAGCCTGGGTATATCAATATAAGAAGCTGATAAAGAGAATATGTTTAAGCTGAACTGCTAGGAAACAAAGTAATTATTACATTCGACCTAGGAAGGTTGTCACATTGTAAAAGATGTGCCATTGAAAACTGCTAATGTTGCTCTGATTAAAGGATTAGGAGTACAGCCGGAGTTACATATCCCATAGTGACGAAGTAGGGATTTTAGCCTAATGTCTGTTCTTTGTAGTCTCTATATCTCTGATTGAGAGAGTAATGAAATGTTTAATGTAAGCTGGAAATATTATTGGTTGTCTATGAAAATATGGTTTTTATTTTATATTTTGATCTAAGTATTTATAATATGTTCTTATGTGGTTTTTTCATAAATGATTGTGTAAAGTTTCAATGTAAACTAAATCACAATAAATATTATTGTTATTGTAATCATCCATGCATAGGGCTTCCAGTCCGTAAAGGACCATTGGGCAAAAGCATTGTTTATACAAAGGTATAGTCCCATCCAGAGTATAACCAGCCGTCCTAGCAGAACATTTTTTTAATAGGGCAGTCAGCCGGTGAGCTTTAGTGTTCTTTGCCTCTTTAATTCCGTTATACGCCCTACTAGCACTAACATCGAGCCCCAAGTAGGGGTAAGTGTTTACGTAATCAATGACCCCCAGACTGTTAGCAAAGCTGATACACTGAAACCCCTTAACAGAAATGGTCATTACCTTTGTCTTCCCAGGTTGATTGTCAGACAATTTTCCTTTGCTTACCCGGCCAATGTTTCAAACATAGCGAGCGCCCCCATAAGTGTATGATTGAACATGACCGGGTTGTCCGCGTATAACATAGACGGGATGGGACAATCACCATTCCTGGGGAAGCAACCCAAGCCTGACCTAAAGCACAAAGACAGGTCAGCCAAATACAAGTTGGACATAAAAGGGGCCAGCGGGCACCCCTGCATTACACCGTTATGTATCTTCACCAAATTCGTAATAGTGCCCTGGTCATCCAGCCACACTCTGGCATGAGTGTTCAGGTGAAGACCTCTAAGGATGTTCATCAGCCATTCAGAACACCCCCACGCCTCCATTTTTGCCATAGTTTCACTTGGTTAACTCCATCAAAGGTAGCACGAAAATCAACAAAAATTACATATAATACCGCCCCTCATTTTACCATAGCTGCACAAGCCAATGCGGCAAAAATCCTCAGGTTGGGGGGGTGCTGTTGAGCACGCACTAAGATGGCCGCCTGAATGAGCGGCTCTGCAACCTATCGTTCCACCGCCGTGGAGTTAATATTGTTACCTGGCACGGTTGTGAGTCGGACTGGCTGCCACGGCTCACTGATGACTGCGGCACCGAGGAGGCCAATTTCGGTCTTTGTCGTACATTCCGAGGCAGTTAAATCCTGAGTGGCAGGCTCTGCCTGCCAGACATCATGCTGGAGCAGCTGTATTTCCCGGCCGTCAGTCTTAGACCTCCGGAGCTCCTCTTGGCTGGGTGGACTGCCTCCTGGCCTGTTCCCTGGGCATGCGGCACCCTGGATGGTGAGCTGTACTTCTCCATTGCTTGTTCCCTGCATTGTGACTTCGGGTATTTTACTGGATCTTGTCTGCGGCTGCTAGCTCTTCCAACGCCCCTCTGTGTATCCTGATGCCATGACCTACCTATCTGGGCTATGATGAGGTGCTGGGGGTGCGGGCTGGGACCCCGAGTCGAGCCACAGCCCGAGTAGATACCGCCCTGGACATTACATTGGTGGCATTCTTCACCTCAGTGCCACACCTATATGTGCCAAGGTGGTGCTGGCTTGGATGTCCGTTGGTCGCATCTGACACCAACTGCCCAGACCACCATAACACCTGGGCTGTACGGCCTGGGAGCCCTGGAACTGTGCGACATAGCCCTGCTGCGGCACATCTTCTGAACTCCACATTGATGTAGTGTGGGCCTCCTTGCATTGTTTTGCTTCTACTGGCTGGGTGCCCTGCTCGCCCCCTCATTTTTACCGGCAGGCCCCCTGCTTCATTGCCTGGCCCTATAATATACATAGTGTGACTCCATTACAGCACAGAGCGCCTGGGGGGTGCTGGACCTGACTTGGCCTCTGTCCACACAGCTGGTTAACACATACATCCTCCCAACTGTTTAGATCTGCTGTTCTCCTGAAGTGTTCATTCTGGGAAGCCCTGCTGCTGGCGCCTCGCTCCTACGGTTGTCCGGCAAGGGTGTGCACCGGGGTTGGTGCTGATTGCCTGTACTCCCTGCTCTCTGATCCCTCCCTCTCCTTTTGGTATCATCAACGCTGGTGTACTTTGCCTAACACCCCCTTCCCCTCCTGCAGAGGGTGCCACCATGACAAGGGGGGGAGGTAAAAAGCACTGCTATATAAACATCTTTGCCAAGGTCCCCCCCATGGACCCTTTAGATCCCAGCGAGTCAGCGTTGGCCCGCCCCTGTGGGCAATGGAGAGCCCTCTGAGATGCAGAAGATGGTGGACTTCACGTGGGAGGGGTTTACAACTCTAAACACCAAGTTGGACGATATGAGCTGCATGGTCAGTGCCATAAAGGCCTGCATGGAGAAAACTGAGGCCTGTGTCGCTGAGGTCGGGTCCAGGGTGGGTGTGGCTGAGGATGTTATCACCTTGCTGCGACCCAACCTAACAGCGCTTATTAAATAGGTGTGTGAGATTGGAAGGAAGAATGAAGACTTAGAGTCCAGGTCCAGACGTAATAACGTATGTATTATTGGGTTCCCCGAATACAATATATCAGGTGCCATGGAGGACCTTGTGGAGCGCACTCTTCTATCCTTGCTGGAGGGTCCCAAGCTGTCGCCCCAATTTGCAAAAGAGCGGGCCCATCGCTCTCCAATGTTGAAGCAAAATGGGCCCCCCCCACCCTATCATTGGCAGAGTCTTAAATTATCGTGATAGGGATGCACTGCCAGGGCTGAGGGGGAGCCACTGCTCGGCTCGAATAAAATCTATTTATGTCCTGACTCCTTGGTTTTGGTACAACAAGAGCGCAAATCATTCCTGGCAGTAAAGAAGAAGCTGCTGGACTCGGGGGTCCACTACTCCATGTTGTTCCCTGCCAAACTTCGAGACGAACACTCGAAGGTCTTCTTCTTCACGATCCCGGAGGTAGCGATGAAGTCCATTGACCAGCATTTTCCTGGGTGACACTGCTTATTCTAATGTCAGACTCCTCGATGTTGTGGATGTCCCTGTATCTAGTTTGGGGGCATTACTCATTAAGATAATCTCTTATTGGGCCGCGTGGCATCCATTTTCATACACATGGTTGCATAATTATTCTTCCTTTGTGCCTTATCAGTTATTTTACTACTTTCCGCTATGGTGTGTGATGGGCTGCAAGGCATTATCAGCCCCCGCCATGCTAAGTTGCAAAGGTGTGTTTTATTGTTGTTGGGTTTTAACCCTCCTGGTTGCGTGGGGGTTGTGAGTGGAGGCTGGGAGTGGTGGCAGAAGGTTATAGAAAATGCTTGACGGGCTGGCAGGGCCTTCAGACAGAGGCAACATGGTTCAATATTCTTACGCAATGCAATACAGAGGCTCATTTTCTGGCTGCCCAATTTCTTTTCGAGTTGGGTTCAGATGGCGGCTGACATTTTGAAATGTATGAACTGGAATGTTAGGGGTCTGGGCAGTTGCCACAAGATGCACAGGCTGCAGCTATATGTGGAGCAGCATAAAGCTCATGTCCTTTTTTTGCAGGAAACACACTCACAGGCGGTTGGATGTGAAAGGTTTGCCAAAGGGCTGGGGCTCACAGCGCTATTATACTCAATACTCAACTCAGAGGAGTAGAGGGGTGATGACACTGATCCACATGTCACTATTATACATTCTTAAGAACACTCACATAGCTCTCCTGGGGCGGTACATGCTGTTGCATGGTATACTTGCTGGGTTGGAGGTGGTTCTACTTAACACTAACAGGTCCAACATAGACAACCCCAAATTTTAATTGCAGGTAAGGGAACTGCTTGGCCGATATCCCCTGATTCCAGTCCTTTGGGGAGGTGATTTTGATACTATCCTGGACTTGCACTTGGACAGGTCTGGGAGCGAGGCCTGCCTGCTGTCTAGAGCTGCACGCACTGTCCTTGATATACAGTCCGAACTTGGGTGGGTGGATGCCTGGAGACTTCTAAATCCCCAGTCCCTGGGTTATACTTTTTATTCGGCTGTCCATGATTCGCACTCCAGAATTGACCTATGGCTAGTATCTGGGAAATTAGTTAATCGCGTATCTGGTGCTGACTTACTCCCTACGACATATTCGGACCATTCCCCGATCACCTTAACTCTAACCTGGGACGAGCGACAGACCCACGGGTGCCCCTGGAGGCTCAAACACCAAGCAATGTTAGATCCAGTATTCAGGACCGAAATTGGGGAACGCGTCAAGGACTACTTTGATATCAATGTGGGCTTGTTGGGTTCCCTGGCTGTTCTCTGAGATGCCTTCAAGCCATACATTCATGGTATGGTTCTAGCCAAAGAATCCTTAGAGCAATACGTAGGGACATCCGGAGGCGGAAGGACACTCTTAGGCAGTTGGTGGGAGGGTACGCCAATGACCCGACGTCCGTGACACTGGATGCAATCAGGGAAGCTCTTGATAGATTCAGGGAGGCTACAGAGAGGGAGCTGAAATTCCTGGACAGCCCGATGACCACTAGGCAGTACGGTGAGGGAGAGCGTCCAGGCAGCCTGTTGGCTAGGTTGGTGCACCAGGAGTCCGGGGGTCGTCATATTCCTCTTGTTGAGGGCCCTAATGGATCGATGGTTCACACAGAAGGCGACATGAATGAGGTGTTCCGTTCCATTTATGCTTCGCTGTATACCAACAGCAACGAGGCCTCTCAGGCTACCAAAAATACATTCTTAGATGGGATACCACTCTCTGTACTCTCAGTACGAAACTCAGGAATAAGGCCCCTGGTCCGGATGGTCTTACCATCGACTTCTCTAAGAGTTATAAACCCCTCCTTGTCCCCTGCCTGGTTGCCCTTTGGGATGAATCCTGCAACAAAGGGGAGCTCCCCCGTCACTCAGAGATGCTGTGATAATGGTCCTTCTTAAGCCTGGTAAGCCAGCCACACAATGTGGTTCATATCGCCCCCCTGTCCCTGATTAATTGTGACATTAAGATCTTCGCTAAGGTGCTTGCCCTCCACCTCACCCCATACATGGTACATCTAATTCACTCAGACCAATACGGCTTTGTCCCTGGCCACTCCACGGCCCTTAACCTGCAGCGATTATTCAATGTCCTGTCCCAGATCGACCCTAAAGCTCAGGCCGTGACCGCTGTGCTTGATGTACAGAAGGCCTTTGATTCCGTCTTTTGGTGCTTCCTCTGGGCGGTTCTGTAGAGGTGCAACTTTGGTCCCCGCTTTGTGTCTTGGATACAGCTGTTATATACCAACCCTGTTGCCATCGTCTGCACTAACAGCCGCCTTTCACATCCTTTAGATATCTGCAGGGGAAACATGCAGGGTGCCCTTTCTCTCCACTTTTTTTAAAATTTGTTTTATTGTATTTGGTTAAAAAAAAAACTTTACAAATATCTCAATAAAATATCACGCGAAAAAGAAGAAAAAAAGAGAACAATTCATACATAACATATTACTAAATCTTTACAGTAATATAAAATTTCAAATTGACAATTAGAATTGCTGATATAATACCCATTATTTAAAATACATTTTAAGTTGGATTAATTGACAGCTTCAACTGCTGACCACTAAGTTCAAAACGAGCAAGCTCATTTTCTACAATCTTTAAAAAGTTTGCTAATGCTAAAATTAATGGGTAATGGGTGCCGTTCATAAGTCCGTCCCATAAAAATTCAGTGCAATCATCAAATTCGATATTAACAAATTTCATCAATATAAGTGAATGTGCACTTTTAAAATAAGAACATTCTAATACCAAATGTTTCAAAGTTTCAGCTGGTTCAAAACAATAATGAAATCAACATTCCATGGATTGCATATGCGTTGGCATACCTGCCCAATGGTGACAACGTTCCTTAGTTCTGAATTGGTTCATTTTGAAACGCATAAATAACCCTCTAGTTACAGCACAGGGGAATATCAGAACATACTGGTTACATGGTAGGCTCTTTTGGAAAAATTTGGCATATTCAGTGAACAAAGAATAATGTTTCAATTGGTCAATGGTTTGGTTCCAATCTTCTTCGAACAATTTCTTTTTGGCATATGCAGGTCTAATACATAGATCATCTTGTGTTAAACCCAGTCTTTCTAAAACCTCTTGCATACGAGTTTTAAATCTATTAATGGAATCCACTGATTTTCTATTCATTACACATTGCTGATCTTGGTAAAGGCAATTATTTGGAGGATTCAACATTTTATCGTAGCTTGTCAATGAACGCCATAGCACTCTAGTAGATAGTGAAATGAGGCTTAACTCGTGTCTGATCACACAATTAGGAATTGACAAAGCCATGCGCAAGGCTCCTTTCAATAAGCGGCCTTGTAAAGAGTCCAGTTAAGAGCAGCAGAAAGATCAATACTTGTGATGTATACAGGGTATGCTCCTTTTTTTTTCGTACTGGCAATAATATGGGCCATCAGAGTTGCATTAAGCGAAGTGCCCATCTCCTTCCTAAAACCTATCTCAGCTCTAGCAAGAAGATTTTTGTCTGCTATATATTTTTCCAGATCATACAGTAATAAGCTCGCAAAGATCTTCTCACTTGTGTCAATAAGTGAAATAGGGTGATAATTATGAGGATCTAATACATTTCCTTTTTTATAGATAGGGACAATTAAAGATGTCCCCCATTGCTCCGGTATGTTGCCAGTTATGAGAATTATATCAAACTTAATTTTAAGAATAGATGCCCAAGTAGCTGGATTGACTTAGTATATAGATGACGGGATGCCATCCGGTCCCGGAGCATTAGATTGTGATAGTTTGTCAATTGCCCAAATAATATCATTCACGGACCATTTAAAAGAGTCCCATTTCGCTTGAAAACACGGTACAGGAAGCAAAGATCTAAGACGCGCAGGTATATAACATGTCTCTGAGATATAGGAGAGCTATATATGACCAGGATTAATATGCTCACTAGATAATGAATTAGATGGAGTAGTATTGCGTATGATAGACCATATGTATTTGGTGTCATGTCGTACAATCTCACAATTAAGCTCATTGGACTTGGCTTTGCGCAATAGTCTCAGTTTGTGTTTGTACGAAGTTAACGTTCGATTTTTAGCAAATTTAGCCTGATCAGAGTTAAGATTTTTTTTTTTTTAATAATACGTAGATCTTTGTTTTTTTTACGTTTTAAAAGCTGCATCTCATGATCATATTCATGGGGACATAGGGACATCTCTCGAACTAGATTTGACTTGTATAGATTTAATAGCATCAGTAACTAACTCACACATAACTCTTTCTTTTATAAAAGGTGAGATGTCAGTGCCCCAATGACGAGAAGCAATGGAGTAATCATACTTTAATTTCTCTGAAAGTTACTTGCATAATCCTGGATTCCACTTCACGGATAATTTATTCCGCTTAAATTCGTTTAGAGGCAACAGATGGTTGACGCTATGTGACTCATGTAATATAGTTAAATTCAACTGAAGGGGTGCATGATCACCTGTGGTAAATGGATGGATCATCACTGGCGAAGCTAAGTGCAACATTGACTCAGATATTGCAAAATAGTCAATCGTGGAGGTAAGATTACCATGGCACCAAGTGTGCTGAGCACCCGTTGGCAAGATGTTTACAAATGAAAGCTCCCACATATCAAAGTAGTCCACCCATTTGTCACCTCGACTCTGTGTTCCAAGCTGCACTACATTGCCTTTAGGATTGGTCGCCACTTTATTCCTGAGACATCGGGAATTAAAATTGCCCGCTATGATTATTCTGGGCCTCGCTGTTACACTATGAATACATTCCAAGCATTGATCCAAGACGTTAAACATATCCTCCAAATCTATTTTCAGAGGATTCCAGTATAAAGATAACACAAATAAATGATCAACATGCTTTTCAAACAGATTAATTTTCCTCGCTAACATATTGGGATAAGAGTATCTCTTGGTTGAATTACAATTCATCCTATTACTAATTGCAATTGCGAGCCTTCCCTTCGGACGCTCTAATAGGCCTTTAATTGCATGTGTACAAACAGTAAAATACCCATCTATGGACAAGTCATTCATACTCATAGTTTCCTGTAAAAAAATGATGTCAGGCTGTCCTTCACCCAAAAAAGTATCTACCCAACCTCGAAGTGCATGATGACCACATGAGTTCCAAGAGATAAAGGTAAGATCAGCCTCTTTTATTTGCTAAGTCGGAATTACTGCATTTTGTAAAGACGAAATTGAACGAATTAAGGGCTCAACCCACGCTAGATTTTGATTTCCTGCTGACAGTGCAATAAATTGGGATATACAAGATTGTTCCGTGGATACGCCATTCGGTATCCCCTGTGGCCGGACACCCACCAATTTTTGAGCAGGTTCTGCAAATATTCTTGTGCAAGTAACTCGTTATTAAAAGTAAAGAGACAGAAGCCCATGTTCTTTAGCTCTGCTCTAAAGCTCCAAATTAATTTAAGCACCATTGGATTGCATACATATCCCAGCATTCTATGATTGTTCTCAAGTGACAAGGCAATACGATTGAAATCTGTAGTGGTCAAAATGCGCAATGAGGGGCTCTATGCAAGAGGAAGTTCCTATTAATCCTATCCCCCTTTAAGATTTCAGGATTACCTTCCAGTCCTATGATGTTAAATTCTTCAGCTGACACTCCTCCTTTAGTAAAAGGTTGCGCGGAAGGAGACGAGACATGTGATCTATTGACAGATTCTTGGTTGCGTACCTCAGAAGTCTGTGGGATAATTACAGATGCTACCTTTGGGAGTGAGGCATTTACCTCAGGTATTCTTTGGGGGCAATCCAAGGGAGCATGCTGCTCGTCTATCACCATCTGTGGTTGAAGTTTAAATTCCCTTGCTAGAAATTGGGGGGATAGGGCGTCACTCTTTACAGCTATATTTAAGGTTTGACTCACATTTAGAAAAGATGTCTGGTCAAGTGAAACACCATGGATTTGAACATTGCAAACCAGATCTTTTGAGGAGCAAGCAACTAAGGCTTGTTCGTCAGCAAAGCAACGAGTTGTTAAGTTATGTTGATCAGTAATCCTAAACCCATGCTCAATCTCCTGTGCAGATGCAGTCACTACAGCCATTGGGATTATTGGACCATCAGTCAGTACTGAGTCAGGGAGCCTCCTATGCTTACCTGAGCCACAAATAATCACATAATCGTTTTTTGAACGAGAATGAGAGTCTCTGCAGCAGATTTCAGCATAGCATGGGCCTGCCTGAGTCGTTAAGACAGTAGTTATTTGATGAGGGTAAAATGGAGGTTCAAGATGGATTTGCATCCCTACAGCCGTCAATGGGACAAAAGAACCAGTCCCTAATTTGGACGTTTTTACACCTGTTGGAAAATAATTGTCTACGTTGTTTTGCATTTTCCTTATATCAGGTTTCAGTAAGGGAACTATACCATCCTGAACACCAGATGTCGGAACCTTCAACTGTGGTTTACATTTAGCTAACACATTAGAAGGGCCGACAATCTCAGTCTGCGGACTTTTAATGAAAGAGCCAACAGCAGCTTTGCTGATGTTTTTCCTTTTTTTATTATTTTCTTTTATTCTTATTTTGGGAGGAAGGGGATGGAGAAGGAGGGCACAACTTTCCTCAGACAGTTGTTCAACATCGAAGGCATCATCATCTTGAACAGCAGGCAGTGCACTTTTCTCCACAGGATCAACCTCCATCTCCACATCAGATGAATGAAGGCCATCTTTCTTCAACAGTAATTTATATTTTCTGCCCTTTTCAGCACGTTTTTTAGCTTTGAAATGGATTTTTTTTAAAGCGCCTAGAGATAAACAAGGATGTATCATTAGATGCGCATTCATTAATCTCATCAATCTTAGACTCTTCAATAACGTTTAACAAGATGGATGGGCTGTCAGGAGGAGGTGAAGTTAAATCAAGCTGAGGAGTGAAATTTACTCTGTTTAAGGCAAGTTCTATCTCTCTGATGTCCTGCTTGATGGCAGCAATATCATTACCATCAATAGCAGGAAACCCAGCGAGCTCAACCTGAGATGGGCAAGGATGGTCACCGGTAACTGACTGACGTTTTTCTTTCGGATTAGGAATACAACACTGAGTCTGATTCACTACATATACAGATTTAGGCGAAGCAAAAGGTAACGGATGGTTACTGACGGCACAGGGGCAAAGAACAGAGGGAAAGGTCTCTTTTCCCATCAGGAAGCCTTCAAGGCAATTAAGCTTGAGCAACATTTCATTCGAGGAGCTCTTCAGTTCACAGAGTTCCATGTGTGTAATCGTGCCCTTTGTCAAGCAGGTCCAAAATCCTAACAATAACCGGAAAAGTGTAAGGACTAGGGGTGGACTAGTATTGGGTATTTCATTACGTTCCTCGGCCTGTAAGTTGTTAGGAATCAGATTATTTGTGGCTTCTGTAAAATTAGAATAAGCTTGATGAGATGATGGCGGAGACTGGATCCCCTCCTTTGACATAGAAGGACTTCGGACTCGGTTATTAACTTCATCAGTAACATTTTTGAATTGCGAGCAAAATATGCGTGAAGGGATACGTGGTGAAAGGCCCAGCTCACGCCTCAAATCATCATTAACATATTCACTCTCTAGGACGAAGCTGTTCAATGAATCATTCATCCTCACAGGAGACAAGGTGACTATCAATGGAACATTCTCCTCGTTGCCCGCTATTGTTATAGGGTACAACGTATTTGCGGCAGTATTACCTTCAGGAACTTTGCCCGAACTCGTGCTCGCAGCCACGGGCAGCTCAGCCATCCCATGCTTAGGCAAGCATGACACTGATGCTTGTTTTTTATTTGGGGTTCTGATCGAGTCACCGCCAAAGGAAGGTTCAACCATGGTTGCAAAGGCAGAATATGAGGTGTTACCGCTGCAAAGCAATGCATCCACATTTCCAATATTAGGCACAGGCATATCGGTCAAGCGACCGCTCCTCAAACCATTACACTCGCAATAACACCCAAGCACAACATTTAGAAGGCCTAAAGTGAATAATAAACTCAGGGGCAACCCACCTACCACCCTAACAGCCCAACAGCCAACACTTCCCAGCACTTCGGATGCGCGCGCAGGATGCGCGTGCACCGGTGCTTTGTAGTGACTGGCTGGAAGCAGTGGGCGGGTGCAGACACAAAGGGGGAGCTGCTGAAACAGAGAACAGTGAATTAGGTGTGACGCATATAACAAACACTCTCACACAAAACCAGCAGCAAAACCTGTGGCAAAACCCACCTTCAAAACAAACTTAAGAGAGCAGAGTCTATAACCATAAGTCCATTTACTTGTAAGACAGATCTTTTCCAGGTCCTGTGAGGCGTTGCGGCACAAAAAAAACTTCCTCTTGCAGATGGAGATGACTCCACGCAGTCTGCAATCAAGACAGGGAGGAACAGGTTAGCCAGCCCAACAGCCAACACTTCCCAGCACTTCGGATGCGTGCGCAGGATGCGCGTGCACTGGTGCTTTGTAGTGACTGGCTGGAAGCAGTGGGCGGGTTCAGACGCAAAGGGGGAGCTGTAGAAACAAAGAACAGTGAATTAGGTGTGACGCGTATAACAAACGCTCTCACACAAAACCTGCAGCAAAACCCGCAGTCAAAACAAATTTAAGAGAGCAGAGTCTATAGCCATGAGTCCATTTACTTGTAAGACAGTTCTTTTCCAGGTCCTGTGAGGCATTGCGGCACAAAATAAACTTCCTCTTGCAGACGGAGATGACTCCACGCAGTCCGCAATCAAGACAGGGAGAAACAGAGTAGCCAGCCCAACAGCCAATACTTCCCAGCACTTCGGATGCGCGCGCAGGATGCGCGTGCACCAGTGCTTTGTAGTGACTGGCTGGAAGCAGTGGGTGGGTTCAGACACAAAGTGGGAGTTGTAAGACAGTTCTTTTCCAGGTCCTGTGAGGAGTTGTGGCACAAAATAAACGTCCTCTTGCAGACGGAGATGACTCCACGCAGTCCGCAATCGAGACAGGGAGGAACAGAGTAGCCAGCCCAACAGCCAACACTTCCCAGCACTTCGGATGCGCGCCTCCACTTATTTTTGGTTCCATCTGTTAATATCCCTGCAAAAATATTGCGATACAAAAATATCGTCATATTTTTGTGGCGATATTGACCCATGGACCCTATGTGGGACACCCCTGCATTATTTTAAAATGTGCGGGGGACACCCCCTCAACTCCTGCTCCCACAAATTATCCCCCCAAAAATATCGCCTATGGCAAGACAAACGGCCATATGTACGGCAATATTTTTGGTGGGGATATTTTGTAGGGATACCTTATTTTTGCTATAGTTATGGAACCCCTGGCCGATTTACTGAGGCATAGACATGCACACAGGGGGCTTCGGCTGTCTGGATCGCCTGAGATTATTGCTCTTAATGCAGATGATACATTGCTTTTTATTAGGGACCCTGAACGGAACCTCAAACCTGTTATGAGGGATATCTCCCGCTTTGGCTTGTTCCCCGGTCTCAAGGTTAATCGGGCCAAATCTGAGCTCTTTCCACTTATGGACACGACAACAATCCCTGTGGACCCTATGGGATTCCCCTGGGCCCCTTCCGAAATAAAATATCTTAGAGTTACGATTACTAGGGGACAGGACACATTATATGAGTGGAACCTTGGGACCTGTTTGCATCAGCTCAGACCTAAACTGCACTCCTGGGCTAAACTTCTCATTACCCTATCAGGCAAGGTGGCTCTTCTCAAGATGGTTGTGTTTCCCCAACTTTTATACCGCTTCTTGAATGTTCCTCTGTGGCCTGGGGCAGTGCTTTTTGTTGAGCTTAAAACCATTATAGTTTCCTGCGGCATTCAGGTGCGGTGAGACTAAAGTGGTCCACTCTTGCTAGATCTCATAGTCAGGAAGGCTTTGCAGCTCCGGACTTCGGGATATATTGGCTTGCTGCACAGGTCCACTTTGGCCAAATGGGCTGCTGAAGGCTACTCTTTCCTCTGTGATATGTACGTACAGGCTGTATTTGTGAACTGGACTGAGGTGTGTAGGAATCTGAATGGACTGTCCTCCAGATGGCTACAATATGCAAGGTTGTGAGGAGTTGTTAGATAGGCGTGGCCTGGGTTTCCTGCACAGCCCAGAGACGCACCGCTAGTAAAACTGGTGACTGGGTCGACTGTACCTGCTGGAGTCGTGTTCCATATGTATAGGCAGCTCCAGGACCTAATTAATAATCCCCTAACCAAGCTCTGTGAGACTTGGGGTAGGGATCTGGGCACCGACATATCTGAAGAAAGGTGGGAGGTCATGTGTGGACGTGCCCATGAGGTTTCCCTAAATGCTAGGTATCGCCTAATTCAATTTAAGGTATTACATAGGTTTCACTACACTCCTGCCAGGCTTCACATTATGTCCCGTGATTACTTGTGGCGTTCCACAGGGTGCTTGTACATCTCCCTGTTTCTACAATATATTTACAGCCCCCTTGTTTGCAATGCTCGACTTCGAGAACATAATTTTCACTAACTATGCAGATGACATGGGCGTGGCTTGGGCAGCCGTCGAGTAGGACGTGCTTCCTGAGCAGCTCCGGAGGATAAGACATATGATCCGTGAAAACTACCTACAAAAACGTGCTACTGGTTCCAGGATTGACTATACATGCATGGGAACGTGTGTTCTGCTCACTGTATAAAGACTGAGTGAATCGTGTGTGGAATTCTGGAGGAATTGCTTGGCGAACGACGGCGGCTGCCTGGTCCATTGTCACACAAGATGGCCGACAACAAAGGAAACGAAACTGAAGCACCCGGAGCGGCAGAATAGAGACGGCAGCCGCGGGGAAAGAATGATGATGGCGAAGTGGAGACGGAGCGAAACCCCTGCGGTGGTAAGCCTTGTGTCACGTTGGCTTGCGTGCTAACCCGGAAGGCAATAGCCCGGGGGCAGCAGGGGTGCGAGCAGATGGGCCGTGCCACGATAGTCATATGAAGCGCTTGCTCGGCATCGATGAGCAGAAAGCCGCGGTGAGAGGCGGCGGACGGTGCGACTGCCTGAAGAGTACTACAATAGCTGATACGGGTGGAAAAGACGGTTGGGGAGGCACGCGGACGCTGAATCGAGACAGTGAGGCCCAACAGAGCTGTAGAATGTTGGCGCGGGGGGCCGTGAGCAAGAACAAGAATAAGCAATCCACAATTGATATTTTTGCCAAAACGCAACATTCTCCTGCTGCCATCACGCCCAAAGGCTCGTTCGCACCAGCGGAGGGCACCACAGTGGCTGATAACCATCAGATTTTAGAGGCCATCACGGAGCTGAAAGACTCTTGGGCGGGTTGTGATGTCAGACCTGCGCACTTCACTGGAGGCTAAAATAGACACAGTGGGCATAGAAGTCTCCCTGCTGAGGCAAGATGTCCGGGGACTGGCGGAACGAACAAGCAGCCTGGAAGGTGCGGTGAAAACCAACACGGACACCAGCACTAACAACGCAAAGGAGATCCATGTACTCAAACAACAGGTAGCTAACTTGGAGTCTCGAGTGGAGGAAGCAGAAGGGAGAGCGAGGAGGAACAATATTCGCGTGGTGGGCTTGCCGGAGGGTGAGGAGGGACAGGACCCGACAGAATACGTCGAGAACCTACTCCTACAAGGAATTGGGGCTGGCAAACTCTCAGAGGGATTCACAGTGGAGCGTGCATATAGAGCCCTTATGAGGAAGCCGAGACCAGGGGCCCCTCCCCGGGCGATAATCGCCAAAATATTGAACTACAAAGACCGCAAGAAAATACTGGAGTACTTCCGAAAAGGTGGAACAATCGAAAGGGCCTCGAGCACCATCACGGCATATCCGGACTACACTATGTTGGTCCAGAGGCAACGGTACAGCTATGTGGCAATCAAAAGAAGGCTGCGCGCGGCTGGGATAAAATATATGCTTCTGTACCCCGCGAAGTTGAAGGTGGTGCACAAGAGCAAAATGTATTTTTTTGACACTCCGGAAGAAGTGACGACGTGGCTGGATCTGCAGGGCTGCCTGGAACGAGACACGGAAGAGACCCAAGAGGGACACGATAAGTGACTGGGATACGGTATGCATACTGTTAAGACGTCGAGTGAGCACCCTATGGGTGCCTAGATGAAGATTAAGAACAATGGGCGCGGCTGTAGGAGGCTGATATTTTGATAAAATACTGCTGATTGTAACGGACTTGAAGGACTGAAATATTTTAGCCTGTACATATATGCAAATTGTATAGCAATGTGTAATTAACCCGAAGTGACATAAGAGCAGGAGGGCGAAAGCACCCTACCCCCCGAATTATAGCTGTAGTAGTAGTAGGGTGGCCACTAGGGCGGCCTCACCCTGCGGAGCTTCGAGTACAGGCGAGAGCCAGAAAGAGCTAGATGCAGGGAGCTGTCATGATCTCTGCTTCCAATAGGTCAGGACTTACCCAACTCCCTTGGAAGCAGACCCATAACCCAGGTTCCGAGTGCCAGCCAGTCCCAATTGGGACCTTTTGGACCCTGTCCTGGCGCCAGTGGCACCAGGCTCATAAATATGCCCAGTCCCAGCGCTGGAAGCGGCGGGCTCATAATGCTTGGGTGGACTTACCTGCAGCAGACCATGCTGCTTACTTACCTGCCAGTTGAGCCCCTGATCCTCTTCTGTTTGGGACTACTTTTCCTGTTGGGTGGGGCAGGAGCCACTCCCTAGGTTCAGAACACTGGAACTCTTCTGGAAAGCAGGAACTCTTTTCTTACCTAGGCGAGGCTGTGGAAGGAGACACCTAAGCACTACAGGAGGCTATTTAAACCACACCCGATGGATGAATCTTGCTTTGCGTTATTCTGCATCCTCTGCAGCAGAACGCTCATCGTGTCTTCTGCATCTGATCCTGGGCCTAAGGGAAAAAAGGCTTACCATCCTGGAATCCAGTCTTCAGCAACACCTATAAAGACAAGAAAGAACAGGTTAGCACTACGGTCTTCAGTGACAGCGCATCTCTTACCTGGTTCATCGGCTGTCACCAATGCCTCGCGCTGCATTCCGGCATCTGAAAGACAAAGGCTTACCTACTCTTTGCATGCTCCGGAGGTCTTCGCACTGCATTCTGGCATCTGAAAGACAAAAGCTTACCAACTCTTCGCACGCTCCGGAGGCCTTCGGCGCTGCATCCCGCATCTGAAAGACAAAAGAAGGTGCGTTTAAAGACATTGGGCAACTTTATTACTCACGTGCCATTACTCCTTCCCATGCCGAATCCAGTGGGTATTCCAGCACCCTTCAGCAGCTCCGAACTTGTACCTGTAAAATAAAGGGACAGTTAGTGCGCATCGTGAAGCCGGCAACAAGCGCTTACTTATGTGCTTCCAGGCGCTTCTATTCCTCACGCGGGTTCGATCCTCAACTTTCTTCAGCCCGCCATCCGCCATCGCCGGAACCCTGCAAAACAAGAGATATCATTACAAAAGACTTTTAAAGACATTTGAAGTACCCAGAATTTACCGTTCGTGCAGTAAACGACGGACAGCAGTCCTCTGAGGTCAAGAGGCCTGCACCTTTATCCAGTGAAGAAACTGGTTACGGCACCCTGCCCCGAGGCAGATGGAGAGCTCGGCGTTCACTTACCTAAGGTGAGAGCGTTAACCTTTGGGGTTCTACAGGAGAAGAGAAAGGGAAGAAGAGAGAGGCACCCAATAACCCCAGTTCATTAATCCCATATTTTCTATCTGCAGACATCTTACTCTTCGAGTCAGACATACAGTGCACAGAGGTCCAGCCCAAAGAGCCAACCGTGTGTTACACATCACCTTTGAAGATACGGTATTCACCCAGTCAAGACCGGCGCCTCTGCGGGAATCAGGTGAGCGTTACAGAACGCAAAGACTACCGCAAAACTCCCACCCAGGCGCTATGGAAACCTCGGATACCGACCAGCTAGCCCAGTTACTTGGGGAACTAAGAGCAGAAGTGCATGCAGCCCGTCAGGAAACGAACGCTCTAAGAAGGGAACTGATTATTTCCAAGGAGCGAACAGATGATCTCGCTAGACAATTGCTACAGTCACAAGCCGGACAGGCTCCGTTACCCGCATCAGGGGCAAATCTTCCTTCAACATCCTCTATGAACCCAGTGCAGATCAACCTACCTGGGAATGTACCTCTGGCTTCGCCCGAACGATTTTCTGGTGACCCAAAGAGGTTTGCAGTATTTATTAATCACTGCCGGTTGCATTTCTTATGCCGGCCAGCAGCCTTTCCAACTGATCAAGCTAAAGTAGCTTTCGTGCTTTCGAACCTTAGTGGCAATGCGGCAGACTGGTCGATCCCTCTAGTTAATCAAGATGATCCGGTTCTCCATGATTTTCAAGCTTTTCAGCTCAGTGTGGAAAAACTGTTCGCAAGACATTCACAGGGGCAGGCCTTGGACAATGAGCTTCTTTCATTGCGACAGGGTAATCAAGACCTTTTGGCTTATATTGCGTCTTTCAACAGACTGATAGTGGAAACTCAATGGCCTGAGGACAAAAGGATTACGCTGTTTTATAGAAGTCTACGTGGAGAGCTCAAAGATGTGTTAGCCCAAGTAGTGAATCCCCCGCAAGACTGTTCGGACTATATTGACTTAGTCGTTCAAATAGATCACAGACTGCAGAACAGGAAGGCCGATCGTTCCAAGTTTGATGCTCGAGTATTTTCCAAACCACCAACTCCTTCCAAAGGGGTAGACTCCGGGGAACCCATGCAAATAGGGGGCCTGAAAGGACCACTAACACAAAAGGAGCGGGAAAGGAGAAAACAGCTGCAATTATGCCTCTACTGCAGAAACTCGGGGCACTTTCTTCGAGACTGTCTGGTGAAACCAGCCAAGAAGGCAGTAGGAGCTGCAGTTACCAAGGTCACAAACTCTGAGCAGGGAAACGACCTCGCCCGACAAGAATAGAGGTCCTCTTGCCGAGCGTTAAAACCAGTTCCGTGACCTCGCATTTCGTGATACCTATGGTCCTCATTAGCCCTGATCATCCGGATCGATTACATGCGATTGAAGCTTACGTCGACAGCGGTGCTATCGGCAATTATGTGGATCATGAAATGGTTTTGAGGATGAATCTGACTCTTTGTCCGAAGGCTGTAAAGGACGTCATTACTACGGTGGATGGTACGGAGATAGCCTCCGGACCAGTAACGCATACCACCCAAGAAGTGACGCTAGTAAGTCAAGATGGACACCATGAGAAGATCGTGTTCGATGTGATCAAGGCCCCTCAGTTCCAGATTATTCTAGGAATACCTTGGTTAGAGAAGCACAATCCTCAGATCGATTGGCGAGAAGGAACGGTTCAGTTTCCAGAATGTGTCTCTACTTGTCACCCTCAACCTGGTGTTGCACTGGCAGCAATTTCTTCGGAGACTCCCCAGTTACCTCCCGAATACCTAGAATTCCAAGATGTTTTCCGGAAGGATCAGGCTAACTCTCTACCTCCTCATAGGTCTTATGACTGCCAGATAGACCTGATACCTGGATCTACTCCTCCTTGTAGTAGAATTTATGCCCTCTCCGAGCCTGAGAATCTTCACCTCCGACAATACCTGGATCAATACCTAGCGAATGGGTTTATTCGTCCTTCCAAGTCCCCTGCTTCCTCAGCTTATTTCTTCGTTCCAAAAAAAGAAGGGGACCTTAGAACTTGTATAGATTATCGTGCCCTGAACCAGATCACCGTTAAGAATAGATATCCGTTACCTTTGATCCCTGAACTCCTGGACCAAGTCAGAAAAGCATGCATATATACAAAGCTGGATCTTAGAGGAGCCTACCACTTGGTACGAGTAAAAGAGGATGATGAATGGAAGACGGCCTTCCGCACGAAGTATGGGCTATTTGAATATCAGGTCATGCCCTTCGGACTTTGCAATGCCCCGGCCGCCTTTCAATATTTTATGAACGATGTCCTCAGAGAGCTCATAGATGTGTGTGTTGTTGTTTACATTGACGACATCCTCATTTATTCTTCATCGGAATCTGAACATCGGAAACACGTGAAAATGGTCCTCGAGAGATTGCGTCAACACAAACTTTTCGCTAAATTGGAAAAATGTGTTTTCAACGTGACTGAAGTTGAATTCTTGGGATTCATATTATCACCTAGCGGAGTGCGTATGGATTCAAAGAAAGTCGATGCAATTCTCAAATGGCCATCGCCATCCTCCGTAAAAGGTGTTCAAAGCATGTTAGGCTTCGCTAACTTTTACCGCAGGTTTATCCCCGAATTCTCTCAAATAGTCCAGCCCATCACTGCCTTGTTAAAGAAAAACAAACGTTTTGAATGGTCTACCGAGGCGGAACATGCTTTCAAGAATTTGAAGACTAAATTTATCTCTGCACCAATCTTAAAACATCCTCGCCCAGAGCTCCCCTACATCGTTGAAACTGATGCTTTGAGCCTTGCCATGGGGGCAGTTCTATCACAAAAGGACCCAGTAACCAATCAGTTGCATCCCGTGGCATTTTGGTCCCGCAAATTCTCGCCTCCTGACACTATTACTGATAAGGAACTTCTGGCTATCAAGTCCGCCTTTAAGGCTTGGCGGCATTATCTTCTGGGGGCCCGACACACTGTTACTGTGATTACAGATCACCGAAACCTGCAATATTTGAAAACTGCAAAAGCCCAATCCTCTAGACAACTCCGTTGGGCACTATTCTTTGCCGAGTTTGACTTCATAATTACCTATCGACCTGGTACAAAAAACGGTAAAGCTGATGCCCTTTCTCGGATGGGAGTGGAAGAACACTTGATCAACCCTAAACCTGTACCTATCATTCCCGAACAAAGAATTCTGGGTGTAATCACCACACAATCCATAGAGGAAGTTAAGGATAAAGCCAGGCAACTTGTAACTCCAGCAGACATACAGAATTGGCATCTGCAGGGAAAGGACTTTACAGTGAAGGACAACTTATTGTATTTTCAAGAACGATTATACCTGCCCAGCACAGATTTACAGAAAAAGGTAATCTCTTGTTATCACGATTCTTTAATGGAAGGACATCCCGGTATGGCCAAAACCTCAGAAAAGATCAAGCGCTACTTCTGGTGGCCGTCTTGGAAAAAAGATATCAGAGACTTTATAATGTCCTGTGGGGTATGCGCCCAAAACAAGAGTCAAAAGGAAAAACCAGCTGGCCTCTTACGCCCTATTGACATCCCACCTCGCCCTTGGCATACACTTTCTATGGACTTCATCACCGATCTACCTCCATGCTCCGGATACAATACGATCCTAGTAATCGTGGACCTATTCTCCAAGATGACGCATTTCATTCCACTCAAAGGCTTACCAACAGCAACAACTCTGGCCCGAGAATTTCTCGAAAACATCGTCCGACTGCACGGTTTTCCTTCAGTTCTAATTTCGGATCGAGGTAGTCAATTTATTTCTCATTTTTGGCGAAGTTGCTGTCGGTCGGCTCAAATTGATGTGAGACTTTCGACCAGTCACCACCCTCAAACCGACGGACAAACCGAGAGGACCAATCAAACTCTGGAACAGTATTTACGCTGCATGCTGCAACAAACTGAAAAAACTTGGAAAGATATCCTTTGGATAGTCGAATATGCCTACAATAACTCTGTTCACTCGGGAACTGGGAAGACCCCGTTTTTTCATTTATACGGCAGTCACCCTCGAACCTCGGAGTTGGATCCACTCCAAGATCTTGGAACACCAGCAGTAGACCACCTGCATTCTACAATCACCCAAGCCTTTAAGGAAGCCGTTTCTCACCTTCAAAGGGCTAAAGAACAATACAAGAAAGGAGCAGATCAACATCGGAAGGATGCCCCCCAATATCAAGTAGGAGATCAAGTCTGGTTATCCACCAAATATCTACCTCTAAAAAGACCACGCACATTTAACCCAAGATACCTTGGTCCCTATTCCATCACTACCATAGTAAACCCAGTAGCGGTCAAGTTGGACTTGCCCCCTCACATGAAGATACATCCGGTCTTCCACGTCTCTCTATTAAAACCCGTGCAACCTCAAACCCGACTAACTAAATCTCCAAAACCTATCCTAGTTGATGGAGAACTCGAGTTTGAAGTCAAAAGCATCCTGGACTCCAAGATCTCCGAATCTAAACTATTTTACCTAATTGACTGGAAAGGCTACGGCCCCCAAGAAAGATCCTGGGAACCTGCAGAATATGTCCACGCTCCTCGTCTAATCAAGAGATTTCATCGAACATTTCCTGACAAGCCCAAACCCCCAGAGAAGCCCGGTTTGGGAGGGGCCTTGAGGGGGGATGCTGTCATGATCTCTGCTTCCAAAAGGTCAGGACTTACCCAACTCCCTTGGAAGCAGACCCATAACCCAGGTTCCGAGTGGCAGCCAGTCCCAATTGGGACCTTTTGGACCCTGTCCTGGCGCCAGTGGCACCAGGCTCATAAATATGCCCAGTCCCAGCGCTGGAAGCGCCGGGCTCATAATGCTTGGGTGGACTTACCTGCAGCAGACCATGCTGCTTACTTACCTGCCAGTTGAGCCCCTGATCCTCTTCTGTTTGGGACTACTTTTCCTGTTGGGTGGGGCAGGAGCCACTCCCTAGATTCAGAACACTGGAACTCTTCTGGAAAGCAGGAACTCTTTTCTTACCTAGGCGAGGCTGTGGAAGGAGACACCTAAGCACTACAGGAGGCTATTTAAACCACACCCGATGGATGAATCTTGCTTTGCGTTATTCTGCATCCTCTGCAGCAGAACGCTCATCGTGTCTTCTGCATCTGATCCTGGGCCCAAGGGAAAAAAGGCTTACCATCCTGGAATCCAGTCTTCAACAACACCTATAAAGACAAGAAAGAACAGGTTAGCACTACGGTCTTCAGTGACAGCGCATCTCTTACCTGGTTCATCGGATGTCACCAACGCCTCGCGCTGCATTCCGGCATCTGAAAGACAAAGGCTTACCTACTCTTCGCATGCTCCGGAGGTCTTCGCACTGCATTCCGGCATCTGAAAGACAAAAGCTTACCAACTCTTCGCACGCTCCGGAGGCCTTTGGCGCTGTATCCCGCATCTGAAAGACAAAAGAAGGTGCGTTTAAAGACATTGGGCAACTTTATTACTCACGTGCCATTACTCCTTCCCACGCCGAATCCAGTGGGTATTCCAGCACCCTTCAGCAGCTCCGAACTTGTACCTGCAAGATAAAGGGACAGTTAGTGCGCATCGTGAAGCCGGCAACAAGCGCTTACTTACGTGCTTCCAGGCGCTTCTATTCCTCACGCGGGTTCGATCCTCAACTCTCTTCAGCCCACCATCCGCCATTGCCGGAACCCTGCAAAACAAGAGATATCATTACAAAAGACTTTTAAAGACATTTGAAGTACCCAGAATTTACCGTTTGTGCAGTAAACGACGGACAGCAGTCCTCTGAGGTCAAGAGGCCTGCACCTTTATCCAGTGAAGAAACTGGTTACGGCACCCTGCCCCGAGGCAGATGGAGAGCTCGGCGTTCACTTACCTAAGGTGAGAGCGTTAACCTTTGGGGTTCTACAGGAGAAGAGAAAGGGAAGAAGAGAGAGGCACCCAATAACCCCAGTTCATTAATCCCATATTTTCTATCTGCAGACATCTTACTCTTCGAGTCAGACATACAGTGCACAGAGGTCCAGCCCAAAGAGCCAACCGTGTGTTACACATCACCTTTGAAGATACGGTATTCACCCAGTCAAGACTGGCGCCTCTGCGGGAATCAGGTGAGCGTTACAGGAGCCTGAGATCCAGGGATGGAGCTGGGCAACAGTTGGGGGTTGTGATGTTGGGGAAGGGACGGGAGGCGGGAGGGAGGGGGAACGGGAAGTTTGGTGTGTTTTTGGTTAAAGGGAATTTAGAATGGGATGCAAGCCTAGATTGGAATTCAATGTCAGACTGCACCTGGGGGAGGAGGAACGGAACTGGTACAGGCCATGGAGGGCCTTAAGATACTTACATGCAACGTGCGGGGGCTCAACAGCTACTTAAAAAGGAACAAAGTTATGTTGTACCTGCGCAGGCAGAAAATAGATATTGCATTGCTGCAGGAAACCCACCTCAGACGAGAGAGGATGGACACGATCGCTGGGAAGTGGAAAGGAGTGTTGGTGGGCTCATGATACTGCTTATGCAAGAGAAGTGCTTATTTGGGTGGTGCCACATGTCCCTTTTCAGCGATTGCAAGTGGTGGCTGAGACAGATGGGAGGATGGTTATGCTGAGGGGACTGGTAGAGAACAGGGAGATAAGCATTGTTAACACGTATGCCCCGAACCAGAACACAGCGGTGTACATTAGAACATTGAGTGCGAATTTGAGCGTATGCGTAGGAAGCGCGATGATCTGGGGAGGGGACTTCAACTGCGTATTGAACCCGAGGGTGGACAGATCGGATGGGAAGATGGATAGACCGGCCCCTGAAGCCAGGAAGTTACAGACATTGCTGGATGACTTTGGTTTGGAGGATGCATGGAGAGTGAGGCACCCCCAGGAAAGGCAATATTCACATTATTCTGCCCCACAGCAGTTATTAACGAGGTTGGATTATGTCTTCACATCACCCGAAATGATAGCAGAGATCGCACAAATAGAGTACAAGGCCAGGGTCCTTTCGGACCACTCGCCCCTGATTCTCGCATGGCAATACTACCCCCCGAGAGTGAGGATCCTGACATAGCGCCTACGAGCGGAAGCGTTGCGAGACCCCTTTTTTAGGGAGGACTTGAGGGAGGAGATTGTAAATTATTTCAAATCAAATACTGGGAGCGTGGATTCCGCGGGAACACTATGGGAGGCCTTTAAAGTTGTCATGAGGGGGGTAGCCATAGCGAAATCCAAGGGCCTACAAGATGGGGTTTTAGCTGAACTGCAGGAGACGGAAGAAAAATTAGAAGAGCCCTTAAGGGGCGGAGACGATACAGCAGAGAAGCTGGAATTGACACTTAGGCTAAAGCAAAAATGTGCAGAATATTGGGAGGGATTGTGTAACCTTAATTATAAAAAATATGTAGAGAGACAGCATGCAGGAGGTGATAAACCGGGGGGACTTTTGGCGTGGTTATACAAGAGTGAGACCCCAGAGTCACAATCAGGACTATAGAAAGAGAAGACGGTAGCGTAGAGGACACCCAGGAGGGAGTTAGTCAAGCATTTGTGGATTTTTATAAGGTATTATACGGAGATGACGGGGAAAGTAGTCGCGGTATGATGGAAGAAACGTTTGAGGACATGGGGTTGCCCAAGATAAGCGAGGAGGAGAGAGAGGAACTAGATACCCCGATCACCTTCGAAGAATTAGGGGAGGTGGTGAGGCAGCTGCCTACTAGTAAAACCCCAGGGACAGATGGACTCCCAAGTGAGTTTTACAAAATATACATGGAAGAGGTCCTCCCCCCACTGTTAGAGATGTTAAACGAAGTGTTCGAGACGGGACGCTTACCGGAGTCACTGAGAGAGGCCGTCATAATACCGCTCCCCAAACCTAACAAACCTGGGCACAGCTGTGGTTCCTAGAGACCCTTGTCAATGCTGAATCAAGACGGCAAGATATTAACTGCTGTCTTAGCAAATAGACTGAAGAAGATTATTGGCAAATTAATACACCCGGATCAAACTGGCTATGTCCCTCATAGAAACATTACAATAATCATAGGCGACTCCAGAGAATCATTGAGTTTGGCAGAGAAAGAGATGAGGAAATGGCAATTGTGTCTTTGGATGCAATCAAGGCCTTTGACTCCGTTAAATGGCCATGGCTGCTTGCGGCCCTGAAGCACTACGGGTTAGGGCCTGGATATGTAAGGTGGGTGAAAATTTTATATAGCGAACCGCTGGCTAGAGTTAGGACAGGATCTGTGATATCGGAAAGGTGGCAGCTCAGCAGGGGTACTAGACGTACTAGACAGGGATGCCCGTGGTCTCCAATGCTCTACATACTGGCCCTGGAACCTCTAGCAATATATCTGAGGCAGCAATATGACACCATAGGCATCGAGGTGAAAGGAGAGCGGCATCTGATCTCCCTATATGCAGATGACATGCTGCTGTACTTGCGATTCCCAGAAGAAAATCTCCAGTACATCCTAGAAGTGCTGGGGAGATACGCTGTGCTGTCCGGTATAGCAGTGAACCCCCAGAAGTCCAGCATGTTCCCATTAGGGGGGTACATGGGGATTCCAGCGGAGCGGCTAGCTGTATTGCAAGTGCCGTGGGCGGTTAGCACATTTCAGTACCTGGGGATAGATATATACCACACCGTGGAGGAAGAGCATAGGTGCAATACAGAAGAAGCCACTAAAAAAATTGAGAAGTGCATGCAATTTTGGGCAAAGCTGCCCTTAGTGATGATGGGGCGGGGAGCAACGCTAAAGATGGTGGTCCTGCCAAGGCTCCTACACTACTTCGGGAACATACCGTACCTGATTCCTAAGAAGTTCTTCACCAAATTGAATAGCATGTGTAGGGACTTTTTGTGGCATGGCACGCGAAATAGAGTGGCGTTATGGAAGCTACAGAACTTCCATGACAAAGGAGGGATAAAGCTGCCCAACTATGAGGCGTACTATGTGGCAAGCCAGTTACAGTATGTTGCCAAATGGCTCTCTGACGAAGAGACCTCAGAATTTAGGCTGTTTGGGCGTGATTGTGCACCTTTTTATTTGAAAGAGATGATGTGGGTACCCGGGGCGGAAATGGTGGGGCGTCCTAGATTGATGCTACTGGGGTGGAAGGTGTGGCGCAGGGCATGTCAAATGATGGAGAACCCGTCCCCATGCTCACCGCAGATACCACTGGTTGCATTGACGGGGGCAGACGCACAGCTACGAATGATACTCAGGAACCACTGGGAACCGGCTGGGGTGGGAACAATGGGTGATATTTGGCAGGAGGGCTCTAGTATTACTTTTGAGGGGCTGCGGGAAGAAACTGGGTTGCACGAGGGCCAGTATATTACGTATCATAGAGTGGTACAGAGGATTAAGAGAACATGGCCTGAAACTGTGTTGGAGGAAGAATCAGAGGCCACCATAGACGTGATATATGACATAGCTGAGGGGGGTCACGAGATTTCCAGCTTGTATAAAATGCTGATGTCTAAAGTGCAGAAGGAGGTCACGCAGTTGAGACTAGACTGGGAAATGGAGGTTGGAGCCTCGATGGGAGACGGGATGTGGGAACGGGTGCAGGGGTATCATAAGAAGGTGTCTAGAAACGCCAGGCTGAAACAGATTCAGCTGTACATAACGCATAGTGCATATATGACGCCTTGGAGGATATCGAGGTTTGAAAATGCAGGACGGCAGGCATGCCCCAAGTGTGATGAGGCGAACGCGGGCATGGTGCATATGTTCTGGTCATGCCCGATCATAGAGCGTTTCTGGAGGCGAGTGAAAGGGAAACTGGAAGAAAAAGGGGTCAAGATTGTAGTGGATACAGTGTGGGCCTGTCTGCTGGGGGGGTTCCCCAGACCACAGAAGCTCAGGCACGTGAGTAAACTGAGGGATCTGGCTTATGTGCTTGCAAAGAGGAGGATTGCCATGGGATGGAAGTCATGCCATATACCAAAGATAGAGGTGTGGTGGAGAGATTTGCAAAAATGGGCGGAAGCCGAAACCATGGCATGGCAAGAAGCGAGTAGCACAGGGGAGGAGGAGGAGACTGAGTCCCTGATGGCCTGGAAATCACTGATAGCCAAACTGTTTGGGTCATCAGATGACCCGGCGGAGACTGTAGAGGAGGAGACCGAACCACAGGATGCGGAAACTGAAGGTTTAATCAATAGACTCGTAGAGGGGGGTGGGATAAGGGAAGTAGTGGTTAGAAGTTAAGAAAGTGTAATGAAACTGTTGGAACATGCACTGTTTGTTTGGTTTGTATTGTTTGGTTGTTTTTATAATTCAATAAAATGTTTTTTTTAAAAAAAATATGCGGATGACACGCAATGTGTCATCCCGCTTACTGGCTGTCACAGGGAAGATGAATTAGCCATTAATAGAGTTTTTACTCTCATTGAGGCCTGGATGGTCCATAACAAACTAGCACTGAATAAATCAAAAACGGAGCTACTTGTTATAGGCTCACCACACACCATTAACAGAATGGGACCAGAGTATGAGAACTTTCAATTGGGAGGAGAATCCATTAAGCCCCTAAAAAAGGTGAAAACCCTTGGAGTAACTTGCGATCAAAATATGACTATGAAACAGCATGTCAGCAGCCTGGTATCCTCTTGTGCATATCACATCAAATTGCTAGCACACCTAAGGCCATTGATCTCACAGGAGAACGCTGAGACTATTGCGAGAGCAATAGTAGGCTCTAAAATTGACTATTGCTGTAGCCTACTCATGGGTATCAGTAAATCTGATTGCGATAGGTTGCAGGTATGCCAAAATGGGGCTATTAGAGCTGTTATGAATCTTAAATTCAGAGACCATGTTTCACCGGCAAGACGTGAGCTACACTGGTTGCCAGTGACTTCCAGATTCCTATTCCAAATTCTGACCATTAGACATAAGTGCAGACTAGGAAACATGCCCGGATCCTTACAACAGCTGTTATCCACAAAAAATAATGTGCAAATACTAAGATCAAACAATCAGCACTCTTTGGCTGAACCAATATGCCACACTGTCAGAGCAGCTAATTCAGCCTTCGTCTTCAACGGACCTAGGGTCTGGAATGCTCTCCCTCTAAATATAAGATCTATTGATTCTCTGGAATTGTTCAAGAAGAGCTTAAAGACATATTTATTAAACTAATTGATCCTTAGATAGCTCTAACCTCTCTTCTCCGTAGCGGCTCTGCATCTCGGACTCTTCTATTTGTTACTCGTTGTTGGTGTCTTGTAGTGCCCTCACGCCTTCGGGTTCATGGCTGCGCTATATAAATGTATTAAAGTAAAGTAAAGTAAAGTAAATTACTCCCCCTGCTGCCCCAGATGTCATGCTGACGGGGCTGGTTATCTCCACATGGTCTGGAACTGCTCTAAAATTTCTGAATACTGGGCGGGAGTTTGCATGGCTGTGTCTGGGATGCTTGATCGAACCATTGCCCCTGACCGTGTGAACTATTTGCTCCATGAATTCCCTACGCTCTGGGGGGTGGGCTGCAGGCTGGCTAGTCTCTGTATGCTTCTCGCTATACAACGCATTTTTCTTCTGTAGCTGCGGCCGGCTGTCCTCACTGTGGAGCAATGGCTTCGGGATGTGACCTGGGAATCAGACACTGAGGAACGCTGGATCTCCTTGCAGTCCTCTGGCTGCGTGCCCCGGGATATATGGCCTCCCTTTCCGGCATACCTACAATCACTATCAGCTGGTAGAAGTGTGAACACATCTTCCTCTGGGCCTCCAAGCCCCTCGAACTCCTCGATGATGGCTGGGATTAGCCATAACCCTCCGGAATAGTGCAGCATTCAACCCCGACCACTGTGATGTGGTAGGTTCTGATACTACTTCTGGATTTCCGTATTGTTATGCTTTTTGTTCTGTGCAGATTGTCTCTGTTGCCTTGTCAAGCAAATAATAAATAAAGTTTTTTTTTTTAAAATCCTCAGGTTGTGTATGGCTGCGACCTGTCTGAACCTAGGTTGGGGAAAATGCAAAATCTGTTTACTAGCCTTGCAGATCTGCAAGGCCTCAAGTGTAAACTTTGCGAAAATGTCTCCAGTGATCTTCATAGGGGAGAGTAATCTATAATTATCTGGAGCGTCCTATCTCCCTTCTTATACACAGGTACCAATACCGACTGCTGCCAAGAATTTGGTATAATTTGCTCCCTACACAGTTTATCAAACAGCGTCTTAAGTATTATGGCCCATGCCCCTGGATTTTGCTTTAATACCACGTTGGCCAACCCATTGGGCCCAGGCGCTCTAGTGTTCTTGATTCTCTGTATCACTTTTTCAATGTCCTTTATTCCGATATTCCGATGCCAGCCTTTTAGCAGGTAGCCAGGCATGGGGACATCATTTACTAGTCCCCCTCTTTCATTTATATACCTTGTCCATCTGCATTCTTATATCGGATGTAATACCCTAGTCGAAGAAGCCTCTCTGGCTGTTGTTATTTCAGACCATATTTTCTCATAATATAATGTAATGTGTGTGAATGAGTGAGTGCATGATGTATGGGTGGCTGCCTTGGTTTGCGTGTGTGTGCGAATATATGGTGAAAGGACGCACATGTAAATGTATGGGTGACTGGGAGTGCGTGTGTGAGTGTATGATGAATGCTCTGATTACTTACCGGTAATCTTGTTACGCATAGCCTACTCTTCCTCGTCACAGTACTTGTGTATGAGGCATGTTGCCTCATATCCAAGTACTGGGATGAGGTAGAGGTAGAGAACGTGGATGTGATGCCTGGCTTAGTTACCTGCATTTTTCATTTCTCCTAATCCCGCTCTTCCTCGTCCAAGTACTTACCTATGAGGCAAGGTGCTTCTTTGGTAAGAACTGGGATGAGGACGAGGGGTGTGGAAGTAATGATGAGTGCTTTTGTTTAATGCCTGGGTTACTTATTGGTAATCTTCATTACTCCTAGCCCTACTGTTCCTCATACCAGTACTTGGGTATGAGGCATGCGCTGGGAGAAAGATCTTGGAATAATGTCAATTTTTCACATTTTAAATGGATTTCAACCTTGAGCATGCCCGCCTGCAGAATCTGCTCTTTTACATTGTGGAAGTACACCCTGGTGAGTGCATCTTGCTTTGCTACGCTGAAATGTTGAATATAGCTAGTGTGTGTGTGATGCTGGAAATGCATTGGAAGGACAGGGCCTCCCTGTCCTTGTCCTGTAGTCCTTTTTCATTTGTGTTCGGTATTGTTTTCTGCCCAGGAGTCCAGGTGAGACTCCTGGCAGTGCAGCTCTTCCTATTTTTGGTTTGGTGTACAGAACCATGGGATACCCTTATGGCACTCATGGGTAGGGGTACAACCCTGTGCCCCTAGTGCATACATGCCAACATTGCAATGCACCTGGGAGGGAGATTTCCCATAGGAAATCGGGAGACATGCATTTCCCATTGGAATGCATTGGGGCTACGGTTATTTTAGGCGGGAGACAGTGAAAAATAGCAATATTTTTCACTGAAAAATCGGGACTCTCCCGCCTAAATCGGGAGGGTTGGCATGTATGCTAGTGTATGATTTTGGGTACCTGCGTGTGGCCCACAGAGCAGGTTATGGGCTGGTGGCAGCTCCATGCTGAATGTTACAGGTGCTCTGAGTATCCTCCAATTTGGGGATACCCAGCCCCTGCCATTGGAATCAGTTGATTCCTGATAGGAAACAAGATGGCCCCTGTGGCCTCTTGCTTTCTATTGCCTATTACCTCGTTTTCCCAAAGACCTGGTAAGCCCTGACTCTGTCCCCTCCCCCTGACTGGCTGTTGGGTGGAAGTTCCATATATGATATTGTAGTGAAGTCCAGGCCAGACTGGCTGGAGCCTTCCCAGTGACTGTATGTTGTGGGTACACCCTGTGGGTAGGACATGGGTGGATGGAGTGTGTGACCAATATGCACTTCTTGTTGTGGATGTCTGCTTTCTGGTATGAAACACAATGACTGAGACAGCCCTGCCCGAAACTGGTATGAATGCATTGTATAGTGTTGAATAGCTGGGTACTTGCCCCCAATACACATTCATTGTTGTGAGTGTGTGAGAGGGAGGAGAATGGCCTCAATGCACTGTATGCCTGATTGGCTGACTGACTGCTGAATGCCCTTCTGAGTGATTGGTTGCCTGAGTGTGACCCAGCAGAATGAATGAGAGACAGAACAGTACATCTGGGGGCCTCTCACTGCTAGAATTTGTTCAGAAGCTGAAGTTGATACTTGAAGCTTATCCTTGAAGCCCAGCTGAAAGAAGAAGATTTGCTGCTGCATTTGCTTCGACCCAATCCGAAAGCTGTCGAGTTCATCGAGCACTGATCTCAGAGAGGACCTGGCTAGGCGCCCTCTTCCCGAGCTCCGAGGGACCATCGAGCACCGCTAACCTTCGGCGAAGCTCCCTGGAAGTCAGACCCTCGACAGGCTGCCAACCGGAGATGGGGACCACTGAGGAGAATGAAGAGAAGCACCAGACATTCCGTCCACTGCCGTCGACCAGAGTTAGCAGATTTGCTATAACCGCTGGAGGCCCGTAGAAGCCGTGTTGGCCAGAAGCGGAGACCGCTTGATGCCGAGGCATCGACGACCGGAGCCACAACGCTCCATTGATTAAGACATTCGAATCGAAGGAATCTCTCGACCGCACCGCCAACCACTTTGTCCCGCCGGCATGCCAAGGAGAATCTGCCTGTGGGTTTCCGCCACCCGAAGACCGCAGAGACACCGGACGGCTCAACGCCCTTGCTGGGCCAAAGTTCTTCCCAGAATATTTGCGGTCCTGAACTATCAGCATCGAGGTGCCCTGCATGCCTCATCCTCGCAGGACGTCTTCGACTCATCGTCGACGAGCACCGCCAAAACCGAAGCTGCTGCCCCGACACCACCGAACTTTCCATCGAGGATCCTCAACTCAAAGTTCACTTTCTTCAAGGTCCATCGACGATCCGTGGCTCCTGCTTTAAAGGGAGACACTCAAGAAGGATCCCTTGATGCCTCCTTGAGGAACTCTGCTATTTCAGGTACATTGGGGTGGTAGAAACATTTTAGAAGGAAATAAGGCTTATTGAATAACATATGGACTACTCTTTCCTCTGTGATATGTACATACATGGTGTATTTGTGAACTGGACTGAGGTGTGTAGGAATCTGAATGGACTGTCCTCCAGGTGGCTACAATATAGTGGGTTGCGACGAGCTGTTAGAGACGTGGCCTGGGTTTCCTGCACAGCCCAGGGATGAACCGCTAGTAAAACTGGTGACTGGGTTGACTGTACCTGCTGGAGCCGTGTCCCATATGTATAGGCAGCTCCAGGACCGAATTAATAAGCCCCTAACCAAGGTCCATGAGACTTTGGGTAGGGATCTGGGTACCGACATATCTGAAGAAAGGTGGGAGGTCATGTGTGGACATGCCCGTGAGGTATCCCTAAATGCAATGTATCGCCTAATTCAATTTAAGGTATTACATAGGTTTCACTACACTCCTGCCAGGCTTCACATTATGTCCCGTGATCACTCCCCCTGCTGCCCCAGATGTCATGCTGACGGGTCTTGTTATCTCCACATGGTCTGGATCTGCTCTAAAATTTCTGCATACTGGGCGGGAGTTTGCATGGCTGTGTCTGGGATGCTTCATCGAGCCATTGCCCCTGAATCTGTGAACTGTTTGCTCGATGAATTCCCTACACTCTGAGGGGGTGGGCCGCAGGCTGGCTAGTCTCTGTATGCTTCTCGCTACACAACGCATTTTTCTTCTGCGGCTCCGCCGGGCTGTCCCCACTGTGGAGCAATGGCTTTGGGATGTCACCTGGGAATCAGACACTGAGGAACACTGGATCTCCTTGCAGTCCTCCGCCTGCGTGCCCCGGGATATATGGCCTCCCTTTCGGGCATACCTACAATCACTATCAGCTGCTAGAAGTGTGGACACAACTTCCTCTGGGCCTCCAAGCCCCTCAAACTCCTCGATGACGGCTGGGATTAGCCATAACCCTCCGGACTAGTGCAGCATCCAACCCCGACCACTGTGATGTGGTATTTTCTGATACTACTTCTGGATTTCCGTATTGTTATGTTTTTTGTTCTGTGTTGATTGTCTCTGTTGCCTTGTCAAACAAATAATAATGGTTTAAAAAAAAACATCCTCATGTTGTGTATGGTTGCGACCTGGTCTGAACCCAGTTTGGGGAAAATGCAAAATCTGTTTACTAGCCTCGCAGATCTGCAAGTCCTCAAGTGTAAACTTTGCGAACATTTCTTCAGTGATGTTCAGAAGGGAGAGTAATCTATAATTATCTGGAGCGTCCTATCTCCCTTCTTATACACAGGTACCAATACCGACTGCTGCCAAGAATTTGGCATAATTTGCTCCCTACACAGTTTATCAAACAGCGTCTTAAGTATTATGGCCGACGCCCCTGGATTTTGCTTTAATACCACTTTGGCTAACCCATTGGGCCCAGGCGCTCTAGAGTCCTTGATTCTCTGTATCACTTTCTCAATGTCCTTTATTCCGATATTCCGATGCCAGCCTTTTAGCAGGTAGCCAGGCACGGGGACATCATTTATTAGTCCCCCTCTTTCATTTATATACCTTGTCCATCTGCATTCTTATATCAGATGTAATAACCTAGTCGAAGCAGCCTCTCTGGCTGCTGTTAATTCAGACCATATTTTTTTATATAATAT
This sequence comes from Ambystoma mexicanum, assembly GCF_040938575.1. Lineage (NCBI taxonomy): Eukaryota > Metazoa > Chordata > Amphibia > Caudata > Ambystomatidae > Ambystoma > Ambystoma mexicanum. Next base: position 804,529,175 of record NC_090935.1, on the reverse strand, counting down.
AATGTAATGTGTGTGAATGAGTGAGTGCATGATGTATGGGTGGCTGCTTTGGTTTGCATATGTATGTGAGTGTATGGTGAAAGGATGCACATGTAAATGTATGGGTGACTGGGAGTGCGTGTGTGAGTGTATGATGAATGCTCTGATTACTTACCGGTAATCTTCATTACTCATAGCCCTACTCTTCCCCGTCACAGTACTTGTGTATGAGGCACGTTGCCTCATATCCAAGAACTGGGATGAGGTAGAGGTAGAGAACGTGGATGTGATGCCTGGCTTTGTTACCTGTAATTTTCATTGCTCTTCATCCCATTGTTCCTCGTCCAATACTTACCTATGAGGCAAGGTGTCTCTTTGGTAAGTACTGGGACGTGGAAGAGGGGCGTGGAGGTAATGGTGTGTGTTTTTGTTTAATGCCTGGGTTACTTATTGATAATCCTTATTACTCCTAGCCCTACTGTTCCTCATACCAGTACTTGTGTATGAGGCATGTGCTGGGAGAAAGATCTTGGAATAATGTCAATTTTGCACATTTTAAATGGATTTCACCCTTGAGCATGCCCGCCTGCAGAATCTGCTCTTTTACATTGTGGACGTGTACCCTGGTGAGTGCATCTGGCTTTGCTACGCTGAAATGCTGAATATAGCCAGTGTGTGTGTGATGCTGGAAATGCATTGGAGGGACAGGGCCTCCCTGTCCTTGTCCTGTAGTCATTTTTCATTTGTGCTCTTTATTGTTTTCTGCCCAGGAGTCCAGATGGGGCTCCTGGCAGTGCAACTCTTCCTATTTTTGGCTTGGTGTACAGACCCATGGGATACCCTTATGGCACCCATGGCTAGGGGTACAACCCTGTGCCCCTAGTGTATGTTTTTAGGCACCTGTGTGTGGCCTACAGAGCAGGGTATGGGCTGGTGGCAGCTCCATGCTGAATGTGACAGGTTCTTTGAGTATCCTCCATTTTGGGGGTACCCTGGCCCTGCCATTGAAATCAGTTGATTCCTGATAGGAAACAAGATGGCTCCTGTTGTCTATTGCTTTCTATTGCCTAGTACCTTGTTTTCCCAAAGACCTGGGAAGCCCTGACTCTGTCCCTTCCCCGCTGACTGGCTGTTGGGTGGAAGTTCCATATATGGTATTGTAGTGAAGTCCAGGCCAGACTGGCTGGAGCCTTCCCAGTGACTGTATGTTGTGGGTACACCCTGTGGGTGGGACCTGGGTGAATGGAGTGTGTGACCTATGTGCACTTCTTGTTATGGATATCTGGTTTCTGGTATGAAACACAATGACTGAGACAGCCCTGCCCGAAACTGGTATGAATGCAGTGTGTAGTGTTGAATGGCTGGGTACTTGCTCCAATACACATTCCTTGTTGTGATTGTCTGAGAGGGAGGAGAATGGCCTGAATGCACTGTATGCCTGATTGGCTGACTGCTGAATGCCCTTCTGAGTGATTGGTTGCCTGAGTGTGACCCAGCAGAATGAATGAGGGAAAGAACAATATATCTGGGGGCCTCTCACTGCTAGAATTCGTTCAGAAGCTGAAGTTGATACTTGAAGCTTATCCTTGAAGCCCAGCTGGAAGAAAAAGATTTGCTGCTGCATTTGCTTCGACCCGATCCGAAAGCTGTCAAGTTCATCGAGGACTGATCCGAGAGAGGACCTGGTTAGGCGCCCTCTTCCGGAGCTCAGAGGGACCATCGAGCACTGCTAACTTTCACCGAAGCTCCCTGGAAGTCAGACCCTCGACAGGCTGCCGACCAGAGACGGGGACCACCGAAGAGAACGAAGAGAAGTACCAGACATTCCGTCCACCGTCTTCGACCAGGGTTTGCAGGTTTGTTATAACCGCTGGGGGCCCGTCGAAGCCGTGTTGCCCAGAAGCGGGGACCGCTTGACGCCATGCCATCGACGAACAGAGCCACAACGCTCATTGATTAAGACATTTGAATCGAAGGAATCTCTCGACCACACCGCCGACCACTTTGTTCCACTGGAGAAAGTCGAGGGCGCTGACACGCCAAGGAGAATCGCCACCCGAAGACCGCAGAGACACCGGACGACTCGACGCCCTTGCTGGGCCAAAGTTCTTCCTAGACATTTTGCGGTCCTGAACTACCGACATCGAGATGCCCTGCACGCCTCATACTCGCAGGACGTCTTCGATTCGTCGTCGACGAGCACCGCCAGGATCGAAGTTGCTGCCCCGACACCACCAAACTTTCCATCGAGGATCCTGAATGCCAAGTTCACTTTCTTCGAGGCCCATCAATGATCCGTGGCTCCTGCTTTAAAGGGAGTCACTCAAGAAGGATCCTCAATGCCTCCTCGAGGAACTCTGCTATTCCAGGTACATTGGGGTGGTAGAAACATTTTAGAAGGAAATAAGGCTTATTGAACAACATATGGACTGGGCTTGTAGTATATCTTTTATTTTACAGGTTGCCCAGGTGGGGGGATCTCCACACAGAACTGTGTCTAGTGGTAGGGATCAGTATTCTGGGAATTGTTCTAACCAACTGCGTCCCTCCTATGTCTATTGTTGGCTACCTTTATTAATTGATTTGTGTGACATTTGACCAGAGTACAGTTGATGCACTTCAATGAAATCTGATAATAATTGTGGTACCACTTAGAACTGTATATATTTGCCATTGTAGATTAACTGAGCACAAAGTGAGTTATTGAGATTGTGTATATAACCTTGAACCTAAATTATGTAAAGACTGTGTTTTCACTAATACAGTGTGTGGACATTCCTTTGTGGGTGCTTGCGGACTACACTGTACTTAAGAACCAGCCTGCATCACCTCCTGAGAAGCTAGGCCTTGATTGCTCGACCTGCGCTACCCTATAGAGAATCTTGGCTGGGGTCCTCTGTGCCTCTCCTCTGCCATATAGAACGCAGGAGTACAGACACCCCCTCCAGTCTTTACAATGTGCAATCCAGAATGAGTTGTTCAGTTTCAGGAAGGGAAAGCATCATCTTGAAGAGTTCACGTACATAAACCTCAAGTTCTTTGTCACATATGTGCTTCAGAATCCCTCTTATGCAGCCATTGTTTCTAAACGCTCAGTTTTCAAAGTTTTCCTTTTTTAGGAGTAATGTCTCATGAAGGGATTCCAGCGTCTCAACCCTATTGGTTAAATTAGCCATGTCGTATAACTACTCACAGAAGGCATCTTACATTTTGTTAACACTCTTCTGCACTGCAGCGATCTGGTCATTGAGATATGAGATCTTCTGGGTCAGCTCTGCGATACTTCCATGAATTTCTTTCATAAATTCAGAGAGGAGGTTCTTCAAGGTCAATTTTGTTGCCAGGGCATCCAGATGTGATGGCTGGCCTGGGGTGGTATACATCTAGGCAACCATAGTGAGCACCTGCTTTCTGCTTTTTAATTGCTCGAGGAAATCAATGTGACAATCGCAACATTCTTGCTTCCTTTGGTTTGTTTTGACATTGCAAGGGTTGGATGGTTCGGGTTTCACTGACCTGGAGAAATCAACAGGCCCATGGTATAGCAATATTTATACATGGGTAAAGCCTTGTGTTTTAACAGGGTGATGTTGCTCCTCAATAGTTATGTAAGTCCTTTTGTGTTGGCTGCGATCAGTGTTATCAGCTTCACTGTGGTCAACCCCGAACTCTTAGGGGGTGTGCCCATGACCAAAATGCTCCTAAACTGAAAAGAGATGATTTGCCACTCATCACGGCTGCTTAGCAGGGACTTCTTTTTTATCAGCCTGGGTCGTCCTCCAGGAAAATGGCACCTTCCGATATGAGAGAGAATGAGTCTTGGCACCCCTTCTGATACCCTGTTCTGGCTTTTACCAAAGTCAAGTCCATGAACCCGCAACCTGGTGGCAAGGTTTCCTGGCTCCCCATGCCTGAGGGTTACACGGGTCCCCATAGAGAACTATGTGGATGGCGGGTCAGAGTCCGTTCCTTGCATGGCAAGTGCTACAGGGCCAGCAACATCCACACACAGCAGTCGCATCTTAGGGTGACCCTACCCACCCCTCACATGCCACATGGCAAATTGCCCATACTTCTCAGGGCCAAGAGGGCCAGAGGGAGCCACAGGCACACCCAAGCTGCCATGCACCTGCAATGCCACTGATCACTCTCAGTGCTCCTCAGAGAGCCCGATCACTCACCACCATTGCTGTATGCCCTGGCCTCACCGGAGGCGTACATGCATCTATGTTTCAAATGGTATGCAATTTATGCATGTTTGAGTGTGTACTTGCATGTACGTGTGTCTGTGTGTGTGTGTTTGTGTGTGTGTGTGTGTGTGTGTGTGTGCGTGTGAGAGAGAGAGAGACTGACTTTGGAGTGGAAGAGCAGTGCAGTATTATCTGCCATCCTTTCCCATTCGCAGGGTGTGGCTGAGAGTGAGTGTGTGCACAAGTGTGCTGGGTACATGTGTTTTGTTTGGTGAGGGAAGTATGCTGCACCAGCATCATAAAAGTGATGTATAATGCCAATTCCAGCATACATTTTGTTAGAAACATCATCAAAGAGGTTTATAGTATGATTTCTAGCATAGTGTGGGCTAAGCACCATGAAAGTTATTTACAGGGGCAATGTTGTCATGTATTGCAGGCACAGCTTCATGGAAGTGATTTACAGGCTCAATGCTGGCATATGTTGTAGGTACAGCTTTGTGAAAGGGATTTCCCTTCCAGCGGCAATGGTGGCATATATTGTAGGTGATGCTACATGAAAGTGATTTACAATGTCAGTGCTGGCATTTAATGTGGGCACAGCTTTATGAAAGTACTTTACAGTGGCAACGCTTGCATAACTTTGTGTGGTAACATAAAAGATATTAACAGTGGAAATGCTGGCACACATTGTGGCTGTAGCTTCATGAAACCGATTTACAATGGCAATGTTAGTATATATTGTGGACACAGCTTCATGAAAGTGATTTACAGGATGAATTCTGGCATGTATTGTACATGTAGCTTTGTGAAGATAATTTACAGAGGCAATACTGACATATATTGTGGGCCCAGCTTCATGAAAGTGGTTTACAGCGGCAATACACCTGTGCAGCATGTCCGAATGCAAAGCCCAATGGCAATGTGAAGTGGAGCACAATACACCTACACCACATCCACCCAATCATATCCATTCGCACAATGGGCCTCATCAAGAGTTGGTTGGCAGCCCTTACATGTGGTGGTAACAGAATTAGCGCTGCCAATTCTGCTCCACCGGATCCTGAGTCGGTGCAAATGCAACAGCTACAAAATGAACCAGCGCTATTAAAGCCGGCGCTATTACAGCCAACGTTAATAGCACCGTCAACACAAAGTGCAATTACAGCCATATCACAAGTCCATGTACGGTGGTATTAGCGACGAAAACCGGCACTAATACAGATGCGATTTACCTCCAGCTGGAGGTAAATGAACTCAGGTGCCAGAAATGAAGCCACAGGTGCACCCAATGCACTCCAGAGGGCTACATACGACTCACCCCTACCCCAAACCCTGTTTCCAACACCATGGTGCCATTATTTACTGTGCCTGGAAGTAGAGATGCAGGACAACCAGCCAGGGCACAGGTAGTACAGATGATGGAGAGGAGGAAGAGGAAGGTGAGGAGAGCCCAAGCAAGTCGTGCATCCATCCCCAGGGTCAGGCCTTCACCCTGCACCCTCACTGACACCCAGTTGGTGACTCTGTACCACCTCAACAGGCAGACCATAACTGAGCACCTCAGTATAATACAGCATGCCCTCTACCCCGGTTCCACCCACGACTCCATGGTCCTATGGAACAGCACACTGCCAGGATACATGGAGAGGCACAGTGGACAATGGATGTAGGTAGTGGGTGAGTTAATCTGCCTGCACGCATGTACTGTGAAGCACCTGAACAAATTGGGGGGGAAGGGGTGCAGTGAATGACACAATGCACGTCCTGACAAGTAAACGCAAATGCAGTACCTGGATGGCCCCTGCACCAACGTCAGAGTACAGCTCAGGGTGCATGCACATGTTGGACACACGTGGACGGACATGCTGACGAACACATACGCCATCAATGCAAACCACACACATGACTACGGGTACCACATTGCATCATGCACGATCCAAAGCAATAGCAACCAAATTCCAACATTGCATCACACAACTTTAGGCCTGCCAGTGCCACAGTCATGTATCCCTGTATACCCTCACTGCCCTCAGAAGAGTATGGATGTCTGATGGGAAACTCTGCATGCCACAAGCAAGAAAGCAATACACAGCCCCAAGGACGCCTACACAAACACATGCCACCAACAGACACATAACCAAACATCTTCTGCAATGTAACAGGGTGCATGTGAAGGTCAAATAATGCATGATACCAGTGACACAATATGCACAGAAATTATAGAAGCACATGCCATGTGATGAAGTCCCATATGATATGATATGATCGTTTTTTTTCTATAGCGCCTATACAAAATGTGTTTCAAAGTGCTTACACGCATGCGCATTTTGTCCATTTCCCTGATACAAAATGTTAGTCCACCAATACACATTTCCCTGATACAAAATGTAAGTCCACCAACACACATTTCACAGGGACTGTGTGTGCCTCTCCCCATGCAGGTGACTCTGGATACCTGCAGCTGGCCTGGCTGATGACCGGTGTGCGTGATCCACGAACACCGCACAACATGGCATACAACCACGCACACAGCAAGACCCGTGTGTGCATTGAGCGGAACTGTTGACTCCTGAAGGCATGTTTTCATTGCCTAGATCGAACAGACAGAGACCTTATGGACGCATCTGAAAAAGTAGGGAAGATAGTGCTTGTGTGTGCTATGTTGCGCAACATTTGTATAAGATTGAATGTACCCCTAGCCCCTGACGTGGACATGCCACCCCCAGAGGATGATGACACATTGACTGAGGCAGGTGCCAGACCAGGCAACGTCAGAGAGGATGTGAAGGCTGGGGGAATGGCACACCAGGGACTGATAGACAATTTCTTTTGACACCTTCACATGGCACAAGCCATGCACCACTGTGTGACACCACCTAATCAATAAACACGATGAAGACACAATCATTAATGTCCCCGCATTGATGGATTTTTTACGGTTGTAATGGTATTTAGTGCCCAAACAATCTCTCCTGCCCCATCCCCTCTCCAGCACACTAGACTCCCTCCCACCACCAACTCTCCAGCACACTATCCCTCTTCCTCCACCAACTGCCCAGCACACTTCCCCCTCCCCTTTCCACCACCAACTCCCCAGCACACTATCCCCCTCCCCATCCCACCACCAACTCCCCAGCACACTATCCCCACTCCCCTCCCACCACCAACTCTCCAGCACACTATCCCCCCTCCCACCACCAACTACCCAGCACACTATGCCCACTCCCCCCTCCCACCACCAACTCCACGGCATGGCCACTCAGGCCAATTGGTGTCACGTCATTGACTATGTCCGTGGCCTCGCTCCCCCCCCCAGCACCCAGTGATCTGGAGCACAGTTGGTGCAGGGGCTGACAGCTCGGCATGCTCTGCTGAAAGTCCCCTGTCAGTGTGGTGGAACTTGAATAAATAGAGCCAGGCACCAGGAGCTGTTGGCGTACAAACTCATTGCTTTGCCGGATGGCCGCAGCAAGTGCTGAGATGCCTTCCATCATTTTCCTGACCCTCTGGCCAAATGCTGTTAGTGAGGCCACACTGACAGTTGTCAATCTCTGTGTCCTTACGTTGTCCCGTGCAACCCCACGTGTGGTCCCTTGGATACCTTCGCGAATGGACTGCATGTGTCCTGTGTGGGTGTGACCAATGGCCTCCATCGCCCTCTGTCTCTGCTCCATGTCCCCAAGCCTCTGCAGCAGCATGCCGAGTGTAGGTAAAGACTGCGTTGGAGAGGGTCTGTGCTGTCAGCATGAGCTGTTGACAGGGGAGCCATATGGTGGTGTGTCGGTGTCCGGGTAAGTTGTATGCAGGCGCCAGGGACGGGGTGATCTTTCCGGGGTCTGTCCACACTGTTGCCAGCAGGGTGAGCTATCAGTTATCTGTCCAAGCTGTTGCCGGCGGCCTGGGCTCTCAAGTGTGATGGAGTGCTGCCGGCAGAGACTGCGACCAGGGACTGGTGGCACTTCCACATATGTTGTGACTGGGCCGCTTTCTCCCTGTGTTTCCACGGTCACTCTACTATGTGGCATAGCCCCCGTGGCAGTGCCCACAGCTGCGGGTGTCGGTGCAGCTGGCATTGCAGTGCTCCCGGTCGGCTGTGGGAGTGTGTGGGCCTGGTCTTGCTGTGATGCAGGGTGTGTGTGGGAGGAGGGGGTCTTGGAACCCCCCTCTATTCTTACACTTCCTGGGTAGGCCCAGCTACAGCTGCTTTGGGTTCAGAGCCCTGGCCTCGGAGCTCCCGCGCGGGAATACCCGTAGGAACTGTGACCCCCTTGAAGACAGCATAAACTAGAGCTGAACTAGACTCCATTTTGTGGCCTACCAACTCCATTTTGTTGTTTCATAATGGTAGGCCAGCCGTGAAATTAGAACACAGGCCTGCAGCTCGCCCCGCCAGGCGTGCACAGCGAACAAGCTACTCCCCCCCCCCCCACTTCCTCCCCTGTGCCATCTCTGTAGTCATCCGTTTCTCATGGGAGACTAGCCGCGAGAATGCAACAAACTTTACACTGTATCTTCTGTCTTCCATCTTACTTCACTGCCCTGCCACGGCCCAGCACAGCGACTGACAACAGAAGTCGTTCATCTCCACAAATCTGCCCCCATTTAATAGACCAAGGCCATAAAGAATACCAGTTCCAGATCCTTTGAACAGGACCAAATAATTAAGAATGTTCTTTAAGTACGTTCTATTTGTTCGCACCTTTAAATCAAAGTGTCTTTCTTCACACTACCAGATAATTTTGGTCACAAACTATTTCCATTGCATGCGGAATACTGAAAGAACCACATTAAAATAACAAGCACATGGGTGTATCCTATATTATATGTGTAACCAGAATTATTAATGATAGATTCCAGTTTTAAATGTGGTTTGTATTAACGTGTAGAATGTAGTTTAATAGAAATGGATTGCAATAACAAAATGCATAACAGAACATAACACTGTAAATGCCAGCACAAAGCTACCTCGTTTAAGTTCAATGTAAATATATGCATGATATCATGTGAAAACAATATAGCAACCAGTTGCCATAACTAGTCTGATTTTACAATGACAATATATGTTAGGACCTGCATGTGTAGAATTTAATAATGAACTGTTCAATTTAGTATGGACAATGACCTGAGCATATACGACTTATCATCGTGAGATATGTAACCATGAGAACACTCCGTCAGGTAGAAAAGATGATATGCTTTAGATGAATATAATCAGAATGCAGTAAGCCACGTGTAAAAAGCATTTATGTAAAACCTACTCCTGAAGGCCCTGTTTTCCCGTGCTATGCAGAACTACACCGCAAAGGTGTTTCGATTCCTCTCTACCCTTCGTAGTGTCAAAGCAGATTAGGAGAGATTTAATGATGTTTGAACAACCGGTCTTTAATCCCCACAATAAGACTTATGACCGTTGTGGTATCTGCCTCTTTGTGACCTAGGCCCTCATTACGACCCTGGCGGAAAGTGACTGACCGGACCGCCACAGCGTAAATAGCGTTTCCGCCATTGCACGATGGAGCAAAGTGCGGCCCATTCCGACCCATCGGGCACGAGCACCACGCCATGGCGGAAGTGCAAAGTCCGCGATGGCGGAAATGACCCCAAAACGGCCCACACCGCCGCCGTACGGCGCCCTAGGTGCAATACCGCCACCCATCATAGCGGACACCGCAGTGAGCGCCAACCGGAAAGTACGGTGACCGTAAATATACGGAAACGGAAGTAAAAACATGGGCCCGCAACGGGAAACAACACCCCGTACACCTATAAAACCACAAAATACACACAACCACTAAAAACACCACCCTGAGACACATCCCAACCCGTCATCCACCCTAGTGAAACCAAGAAAAATGGGAAAAGTAGCGAAGAAAGCGTGCGACCGCAAGCGGCAGGTCCACTTCTCCCGTGAGGAACTCACCGTGCTTACAGAGACCCTCCAGGAGAATGCCGCCGCCGTCTTCTCCACGCAAATGACCAGGACGGCACTTGCGAACAAGAAGGCCATATGGGCCCTGGTGGCACAGCGGGTAAGTGCGGTGGGGACCGCACCCCGCAACCCACAGCAATGCAGGAAGCGGTGGGACGACCTGCGGATACGCGTCCGTAGCATACTTTCTGCCAACCGCAACATTGCCACAGCCACCGGGGGAGGATCGGAATCACCCATCAAGTTGACCCCCTGGGAAGAAATCTGTGCCTCCACCATTGGAATGGAGAGCATAGAGGGAGTCGGAGGGATGGAGAAAGGAGTGCAGACATCCGGAGAATCAGGTAGGTGGCCCAAATAAAACCATGCCAAATCCACAATGTCCAATCATGTGACTCACATGTGTCCACATAGCGCAACAGCAACACATGGCCAGGAGAACGTCCACACACATTGGCCTGATAGCGCACTTTAAAACTCACAATAAATACATAAATAAGTAAAAACCCCAAAAACACCCACTACACGTGCAGCAGGCACACCCTAACTGCAGGCTGCCAAACAACTGCACCCTCACTCCACACACAAATGAAAGCACCTCCAAGGCCCCGACCCAAATCACCCTCAGGTACCACCCCAATGCATGTGATACATTGCCATTCCAATTCCCACAGACCCATTAATAACGCTCGCCCTCCTTTACTCCACCACAGGGTCCGATCCAAACGACGAGCTCCAGGACACCCCTACCAGCACACCTGCAAAGAGGGCCAAGACCGACGGCCAAAGACCCTCCACCTCAGCTGCACGCATCAAGACACGGCAGCAGCACATATCAAGTGGCAGCACACAGGAGGGAACATCAACAGGCACCCCAGCAGCCAGCATGCCCACAACAGCACCACCACAGGTCCCCCCAATGGATGCCACAGAAGGTACTGCCTCTGGTGGCAGCAGCACCATAGGTGACACCCCATTAATGGCAGCATGCTCCGACACAGAAGACGGGGATGTCGAAGTCAGATCCATCCATGACCTGTCCCAATCCCCCTGTCTGTTCCATCCCGTACACCATGAGGATACCACGCAGGGGCACCCACAAGACGACGACTGGCCATCCCCCACAAGCCCTGTGGCAGGGCAACATGAGGCGAACAGCCCCTCTGTGACACCACCGCAAATGGCCATGGCCCAGCACAGGCAACAGTCCCTCGACCTGTTAATCGTGCAACAGCAGCAACTGGCCACGCTCCTCAAGGACCATGCCGATGGATGTGGGGGCACTAAGGCAGACATAGAAACATCAACTGAGACACTTAGGGCACAAATGGAGAGTAGCACCGAGAGCCTGAGAGTCCAAATGGAGAGTAGCACCGAGAGCCTGAGAGTCCAAATGGAGAGTAGCACCGAGAGCCTGAGAGTCCAAATGGAGAGAAGCACCGAGAGCCTGAGGGGGGAACTGCATGCGACGTCCAAAGACGTATGTGCCGAACTTGCCGCAGTGCGCCGTGTGCTCACTGAGCTCTCACAAACCCTTAGGGACATGCATGGACGTGAGCAGGCAGAGACATCATCCGTTGCAAGTTCCGTCCAGGGCAGCCCCCAACGTAGATCTGGGAGGAACCTGCGCTCCACAGGCAGGGGTGCCCCTGATACCCGCAGAGGGGGCTTGCAATAGCGACTGCCCACTGACAATGAGCATCTTTGGACACTGGTGTTCGGGGGGGAGGTAGAAGGGTGGAGGGGGTGTGTTGGGCTCACTTGGGTGGCGGGTCAATAGGGTGTTCAACATGATATCACATATGCCATAAACAATGCACGATCAAACAATGAGATGTGTGGACAATGATCTTTGTGTACTAGGCCATCATAGGCGTACAGTCCATATTGTGCATGTACCAGACACACACAGTGCCACGAGTCCCGTGTCCATGTATCAGCCACCAGGCGTGAGTGCTAGAAGCATGCATCTATGAGATGCTGACGAATTTCACGGCCCTCCTGTGCCTCGCAGACTCCTTGAGGTGCTGCCACATCCCCACCCTCATCATGACCATCTTCAGGTGCTTGCAGTTCTGCGTCAGGGGGCATGGGCACATTTCTACGTACGCACATGTTGTGGAGCATGACACATGCCATCACCATCTTTGCAACCTTCTCATGGCGGTACAGGAGTGCCCCGCCAGACCTGCTGAGGCACCGGAAACGGGTCTTCAGTAGGCCGAATGCCTGTTCAATGACTACACGGGTACGTGAGTGGGCATGGTTGTAGTCCTCCTCATGCTGGTCCCGTGGGTTCCGGACTGGTGTGAGGAGCCATCTCTTCAGTGGATATCCGGCATCACCTGTATGTGGACGATAAACGAATTATGTGGAATGCCATTGCTCCGTACGCACCCCCCCCCCTTCCTGCCAGGTCATTGCCGCATCACATACCCCACATCATCATGCATGAAATGAGACTCACCGAGTAGCCAGGATCTGTTCCCTGCGTGTCGCTCCATGTAGCGTGGTATTGTAGAGTTCCTCAAGACCATAGAATCATGGGTTGATCCAGGGAATCGGGCACAACAATGTGTAATGATCCTGTTGGAGTCACACACCATTTGTACATTCAGTGAATGAAATTGTTTTCGGTTGCGGTACTGGGCCTCCATGGCATGTGGGACGACCAATTCCACATGGGTGCAGTCGATGGCACCAATGCAACCCGGTATGCCGCCAAGTGCATGGAATCCCACTTTTGTGTTGGTTATTTCCTGCTCCGAGCGTGGTAGAGAGATGTAGTCGTCTGCGTGCTGCAGGAGGGCATCGAGCACTTGCAATAGTGTCCGTGAGAACAGTGGCTGAGAAATGCCATGCAACTGTCCGACTGTGTGCTGGTAGGTGCCTGTGGCCAGGAAGTGGAGTACAGACACCACCTTCAGTAGGGGTGGGATGGCGGTTGGGCTATCTATCATGCTGACAAGGTCAGCCTGTGTCATGTCCACAATGGCGGCTATGGTGTCCCGGTCCAAACGGTAGAGGGTGTGGATCTGCTCATCAGTGAGGTTGAACGGATGTGCTCGGAGGCGTGGGATTGCGGGCTGCCTGCGTGGTGGTAGTGGCTGTGCTGGCAGCCCTTGCTGGCCCTGCCTTGCCCTCCTCCTCCTCCTGCGTCTCCTCCGTGCGGCCGGTTGTAGTTGGTGTTCGTCTTCTTCTTGGAGTTGGAGTACTTGCAGTGCTATCAGGTCCCCCAGGGCCAACATCGCGAGTCCTGCCGGTAGCATTTCGGAGTGGGTGTGGTTGTGGGAGGAGACTGGGTGTGCAATTTATGTGTTTTCAGGCTGTACGGGCCTCCACCTGTGGTGATTCATTCCACCTGTGCAAGCTGCTCTCCCCTTTGGGCGAGCACGTCCCGCACACAACGCTGCAATTCGAGGAATGGCATCTTGCTATTACAATCATGTATTAGTACCCGATGGCCGTGTAACATTGGTTGATATGTTCATTCGGCTATGGTCCCATTGTTTCACATGCATTCTTTGCAGTCGCGAACAGACTTGTGAAGGGTCAGTGGAACGTAGTACTCGAGTAACGGTGGACCCTCATGCATCACTGTACCGAGGTTCACCGACGGGCGGGGCGTGCCATTTGTGAGTGAAGGCAGTTGCCATTTTCACACACAGCCGCACTAGATGGATTAATTTGTGATTTCAAGCGGCCACAGATGCCTTTTCGACGTGATGTTGCAAATGAGGAATTCGAAGGGCGGCGCTTTCGGTCTTCAGCTAGCGGCGAGGAGATGCCCACAGGTCTGACTGCAAATATAACGTTCTATTGTTCAGTGTCCTTGGGACAGGGGCCATGGCGAGGATGCAATGATTGATATGAATAGTTTGGGATGCGCAATAGCGAAGTGGATGATGAGGCCGGACGTTCCCAAATACATGTTACTTCACAACACTGGAATTACGGGCTGGGGCACAGTGGATTTTGCAGGCTGCATAACGAACAGACTCAATGGAATTCTCACATGTTATGTGAGTATGGAAACAGGCGTTATCATTACGGGATGTGGGAATGATGAATGGATGCATGGACAGATGATTTGATACGGTGTTTGCCATGTACAGGGCTTCTTGGAATCTGTCCGCCTCCCCTGCGCTATGTGATGCAGGGCTGCCATAGTGGGACCATCGTCTATCTGGCCTTGTTGAGCCCTCCCTGTCTCGACGCGCCTTCAGACACTTGTGTCCATGCACGTTACCAATCCCATCTGATGGATTCTGTTTTCACAGACGCATGCACAGGTACACTCGTTTGTGATGGTGTTTTCACCTCGATATGGATAGTTATGAGTCGCAAGTGGTTTTGGGGTGGTGATGATCCTTTGGAGTGGGCTAGCATGCATATGGCTGTGGATCTAGTGTGATCATTGAAGTGAGTTGTTCGAATGTAGTTCTGATGGCCATTCTATTCTTTTTCTTTTCTTTTGGTTGACAGGTATCTCCTCCCCTTTTGCCACTGCCATCTGTATGCCACTCCTGCAGATGGGTTTTACTCCCGACACCTGCTGCTTCGTGTTAATCAGTGGAGCAGCATTACGATTTTATGGGACGATCGCCAATGGGCCACATGCCCTTACGCAGTACTAGTGGCTCGGAGCAACATTTCGGCCTTTCAGCTGGACTAGTGCCTCCCTATTGGGACGGCCCTGCGGTTCTAGGCGCTTCCATGTTGCCTTTTCGTACGAGAATGTAGCCCCTGTGTACCATGAAGGAACAGGGTGTCACACAAGAAGTAGCTGGTCATTTATTGCGGATGCAGCCCACAATGGTGAAATGTGTTTTGGAGTTCATGGCCTAATGGCTGTATGGGCTTGGTGAATTTGTTGTGCATTAAATTTCTATTCTGATATGGGCCGTGTAGCGTTCTTCTTTGCAAGTGATGTGGCATATTCCTATTTGGGGAGCGATGTATTGTGAGGAGATCTGCATTGGGTTCCAGCTTCGGAGTATAGTTGCGTGGTACTGTGCTGGGCGCGTTTGCCTACGAAGCCCAGTGAGGTCAGGGGTGAGGGCTGCCAATATGACTGTTTGAATGATGTCATGCTCAGGGGCGGGAGATTAGGTTTTGTGTAACAGATGCCGGTCAGCCAGGTGGATTGGTGGAATGATGTGATTATCGGAATATTGCTGGTCACAGGTGCCTGTGTTTGCGTGCGTTTCTTGGTGGGAGACTGAGGTCATGTCCATTGGTATAGCTTCTGTATTCGTGCCATCTGTGCCCTGCAGCTCCCATTGGCCCCTCTTGTGATTCTTTTGTTCGTTGGCATGCATGGGTGACTTGTACATTTCACTGGTTGCATTGTGACTTCGTTGCACCTACGGGGAGTTGTACTATGTGGCCAGGGAGCGGTGTACAGGCACTCAGTGGGGCCGTTTACGGTTGATTCGCGATGCCGTACTTCTCACCATGGCGGAATGGTACTTTCCGCCGTGCTTGATGGCGTTAAGTACATGTCCGCTAGGGTCGGAATTCGCGTACCCTTGCGCCATGGTGCTAATTACTGTTTGGCATGGCGCGCGCGCGCGTACTTGGTGCAGTTAGCGTTGGCGTTCACTACGGTGTCGCTAATGGCATCGTACTTTACGGTGACGGGTCATAATCGCACCGAGCGCTATTCGATGGCGGTATTGCATTTCCGCCATCGTTTTTCGATTTCCGCCAGGGTCGTAATGAGGGCCCTAGTCTTTTACATGTAATTCAAGTCTTATATTTAGAGTCCCCTTTGTTGTTTATCAGATGGACATTCCAGACCACATCATGTTGACCTCAAAAGTCTCACCTCTTTAGCCAATATATCTCATATTGTATCAACACACAGTTAAGCCTGCCTATCAATGTATCAAACACTGCATCTATTGGTTGTATTTTGACCTATGCCCAATGATAAATTAACCTGTATTTGAGAAACATCTTTTCCTTTAGTGTCTAAACTCACAGGTGTCAGAGCACTCTGGACAAGCAGATTATGGTATTGGATGAATGGGAATGTGTGGCCACAAGGGCAAAAGTCAAATGGTTATTTAACAAACAAAAATCCCAACAGTTGCCGATCCCACATGCCAGTCCGATGAGCCCAGCTGACTGATTGACCCGAGAAGCATCATCACAACACCACGTGTTCCTGAGCCAACCACAGCCCTCCGACCCTATGGCACCTATAGGTGTTCACCCCTAGTGACCAATCCCAACTGCTCATGTGCCCCTTAGGCCTTCCCTTTGTTGATGAGGATAAAGCTGTATAAAAGTAATTGTAACATGTTTTCCTGCAGAGTGCTCTCGCCGTGAACAGAGTAGATTCTGATTGCCCTATTTTAGATAAAGCCTTTTGATATAACCAGCACTTGGTCTTGGTCTCATTCCTTCTGGGGAAGTGCCCTGATTGACTTTATTGGGAGAATTAACTGCATTTTTGGGGGCTTCTCACTTTCATTGGTGACCCTGATGCAATAGTGTTCTTTTTCGTCCTTCTGTTATGACCCGGAGTGCGCTCCCTCAAGAGCTACCCAACAATGGCAACCGGTACACCTAGATGTGCGCACGCAATAGGGCGAAAGGGTATGGGATCCCCCTTTACAAAACCCACCGTACCACATGCTGGGCGTGGTCTTTGAGCAAGGGGCGGCGCACCGATCGATCGGGTTCAGAGGGTCTTGGATCAAGACGGACACGTGAGTATCAAGTGCGGTTGATATTAAATGGAGGGTGGGAGCCATCGCATATGGCCATTAGGTAGGATGGTGACAGAAAATAAGGTGAAAAAAGGTTAAAGAGATCCTATCTCCGTTGGGGGGGTGGAAGGCGGCACCGCATAGTGCTATCTCGACTAGTACAGGATATATGGCTATGGGGAAATTAAGGTGAAGAAAAAATGTAGGGGTCTCGAAGGAAGACCCAGAGTAGTATTTAGAAACACTTTTTTCCCACTTTTTCTTACCTATTCTCCTCCTTCTCATTTGGATATAGATAGAGTACAGGGAGGGAATTGTTTATAAGGATTGTAAAGTCAGGGGAAGACATTGAGAGAAGGGTAGGTAGGGGTATTAGGGAAGGTAAGGTAGAATTTATGTTGTTTATGTTATTCGTCGTATGTAGTATCTGTTAAAGTGTCGGTCTTTTGCCAAAGTATTGTTTTTTGTCGATGAACATCAATTAAAAAGATTTAAAATTGTGTTGAAGAAAATTTTGTTCAAGTTGACGTGGGTTATAACTGATGAAAAGTGAGTAAACAGTCTGTTCTTTTTAAGAAGGATTGCATAACCTATTGAGTTGGCCATACAAGAAAGGTGAGAATATAGAAAAGGACTGTTAGTTGAGTAACGCCTTCAGTTGGGTAAACGGGCAGAGAAACGCCCCTAGCCCACATCTCTAAAACTCTGCCAGGTTATGCAGAGAAAATCAACAAATACCATGACCAGTGGGTCACAGAGTTGAAGGGAGAAGGATTGCCCCAAGTGTGGCCCCAGGGAGCGTCCTTTGATAAGGCTGTGCTAGATATGGTTGCCACCTGTTTATTCATTAAATATAAAGGGAAACAGTTGCAGAACAGGAAGGAGATCTTGGACCTCTGGCGGCTGTTTGAGGAAGTTCCTCTGAGTAAGAGTGGTGAGTATAATGCATCTCCCCTGACAACAACTGGCAGCGAAGGGCAAATTGAACAGAATGAGAATAAGATAGAGGTTACATGTGTATATCCCTTATTGATGAAACCAGTGCCTGCAGAAGGATACTGTGACCCTGTATACGTAGCACAACCCACACTACCGTCCATACCAAAGCCATCTGCAACAGCGCCACCCCGGTATGAGAGTCAAGAAATAACAGGACACATGAGTACCCCTACAATCAATATTGAGAAACCTACACAGGATTTAGACTCAGGACTAACGATGGCCCGAACGGAGCTGTCCTGCCTGAGGGCCATGGGGGAACAGGGAGAGTCACTCACCCCCAGAGCAGAACGAGAAGCGATGTCTCGGCCAAGTGAATGGGCGGCGGAAGAAGGATGGAAGAAGGGAGAGATATTATTTCGGATAAATGACACCCCCATGCGAATCATAGAAATAAATACAGCTGGCAGTGAACGCGAGTTAGAAAAGGTAGGGATATCATCGGACAGGGAGGAAGGATATTGGTGTGACATAGAGGAGCAGGATGAAGAAGAAGGGAGGTTGGGAGTTGCCACAGGTGGGGCTTCATTCGGGGAGGGATCGTCCCCCACAGAAGAGTGGAGAGGGGCGGTTAAGGAATAGAACGGGACGCATGGCAGTAATAGGGAAGAAGGGAAAAAAGGTGAGTACCAGCAAGGAGGGGAAGAATCTACAGTTGCCACTAATACACAGAGGGGCAGGAAGGCCCAATTGATTACCATGGGCCCAAATGGACAAGGCCAACTTGCTCAAACAGTTACCCTAACTGTCCGGAGGTGCCAGTAAGTGTATATACGCATTTGCGAAACCCACGGCAGGAGTGCCCTTGGCAGTGGGGGATGTTAAAAGCTTGCTGGTATCTGCTGTGGGAAACCACGCAAACCGGGTATGGGCGAATGCGGGGTTTCCCGGAATAACATTGGATTGTGACCACCATGATGGAGCCTTATTTAATACAGTACGAGCGAGAGTGTGGGATGCCTTGAGGGACACATTTCCAGACACACCAGATTTACAGTCAGCAATGCAGTGTACAATGGGAGATGAGGAAGATGCGATGTCTTTCATTCTCCGGGTGCAGGACATGTGGAGAGTGGAAACGGGTACGCCTGGGACTAATCAACCTCCTTATTTTATTTTATAGTAAAAAGGGGGTTCCGAAAGGAAGTTCAGAAGGCCCTCGATAAAATAGCTGGGATAGAAGCCAAGGGATGGCCTGAAATTTAAAGCATAATAAAGCACCACTGTAAAAGTATCAAACAGAAAGAAAAGGAGCTAGCCCAGCAATGGTTGGCAGACGAGGCTAAGTTAGTACAAAGCAAACTATTGAAGGTCATTGCAGTA
Organism: Ambystoma mexicanum; assembly: GCF_040938575.1. Classification (NCBI taxonomy): domain Eukaryota; kingdom Metazoa; phylum Chordata; class Amphibia; order Caudata; family Ambystomatidae; genus Ambystoma; species Ambystoma mexicanum. The sequence goes on along the minus strand of NC_090935.1, from coordinate 804,510,033 downwards.
GCAGCAACCAGCACCACAGGAAGGGAGCGGGAGGAGGAGGACGGACAGATGGGAATACCGGTGCAAATGGCGGCAAACTGGACAGGTAATGGCCAGGAATCCTGGGCAGGGGAAAATCAGTATGAGGGACCAGAGTGGCCGTTGAGAGGCGACCGGGGCAATAGAGGAGGATTCAGGGGGCCAAGAGGAGGGGTGCAGGGTATGGAGGGCCCAAGGAGGTGGGCAAGGACAATGCTGGAACTATGGGAGGTGGGGGCATTTCAAGAGAGAGTGTCGGAGCAGGCCCACTAATTTATATTCAACTGAACAACAGAATGGATACCCCCACCCAGGAAGCCGCTATGGGTTACCAATCGGTGGAAATAGAAAGGAGAGTCAGCCTGACCCTAGGTAAACGAATGAGTGCCAGATGCCCCCACAAAACACATCTCAACACCCCCATTTTCAGGAACGTACCGCCCCTACCTGCGGAAGAGCTTATAATACCACTACAAATGGAGCACCTATACCATGTAGAGGGACGGCAATGGTGACAGGAAATGTTTTTGATATTGATGAACTCCCATGGCATTCAACATAGTACAGCCCACAGGGAATAATTGCTTGTCCAGTACTGTCGACGACCCTTAACGCAGCAGAGGAACCACTGGTAGGGGCAGCGATAGGAAACAAACAATTCATTTTCATGGTGGATTCGGGGGTGGAAAAATCATGCCTCAAGGAGGGCAGGTTCCCACTTTCTAATCGGACTTTGGAAACACAAGGATTCTCTGGGGCAGTGGTCGAGGTTCCATACACTGAAGAGCTAGACATAACGGTGGGGGGGGGAACTGTACGGGTACCCCTGTTATACTATGAAGAGTCACCCATTAATTTGCTGGGAACTGATCTTCTCAGCAAGCTTAACATGACCATATCCTTCACTGACCGAGGAATAGTGTGTTCTACACCGGGCATATGTGCGATTCACGCCATGTTAGCAATACACACTCAAGCAAATTTCCCGCAAACACGTGGCATACCTGTAGATCCAGATATGTCCATAAAAGGGCTGAGGATACTGGCGAGAGTGGTGCCAGAGTTGAAAAGTAGGAAATGGAGAGTTCATTTTCTGCCCAATCACAGACCCAGAGATAGTGCCAGGGTCAATAGTATCTCTAGACATGCATGCAGTGCAGGTGTCGGCACAAAGAATAGCGGTAGTTGCAATGGATATGCAGGGATGCCAGTGGAGAACAGTGCTGTGCATCGACGCCAATACGGCCCTGCAGGATTTGACAGATGCAGAACTTTTTAGTGACACAGAAGATGATGGGTAAATAGTGATGCAGATTGCAGTCCCCTGTGATGTGGTGATTCAAAAAAGAGAGGTACCATTACCCCTCGTAGCGACCGTAAAAGCACCATCAGCATACTTTGAGGAAGACATGTCCCAAGTACCACAGCAGTTGTGGACCACAGGCCCACACGATGTAGGGCTGTTACATGAAGTGACCCCTGCAGAGATAAAGCTCAAGCCTGGAGCCATTCTACCCTGGGTAAAACAATACCTCTTATCAAGGGAAGCAGAAGAGGGAATAAAAGACACAATAAATGCATTGATGATACAGGGAATAATAGTGCCATCCAATTCGCCATGCAACACTTGCATTTACCCGATCAAGAAAGCAAAAGGGGGGCATGGAGGAGGATCCAGGACCTACGCCCCCTCAATGACATAGTACAGAAGGTGTTTCCTCTTGTCCCAAATCCTGCTTCAATATTATGTAGCATCCCAACACAAGCCAATCATTTTACAGTGGTGGATCTGAAAAATGCCTTCTTTTCAATCCCACTTGGCCCAGGTTCTTGGTACCTAACAGAATTCACGCTAGGGGGAAAAAGGTATGAACACTGCAGATTGCCCCAAGGGTACTGTGAGAGTCCCAGCATCTTTAACAGAATACTGCATGAACATCTCGGAAATACACACACGATGATAACCATAATTCAGTACGTAGATGATTTGTTGGTCTGCGGTAAAGACGAAACGGAGTGTAGAGAAGATTCCATCACCCTGTTAACACATTTGGCACAAAAAGGGTACAAGGTGGACAGACAAAAACTGCAATATTGCCTGACAGAAGTGCTATACTTAGGTCAACTAATATCCAAAGATGGTAAGAGAATAATACCTGATAGAGCAGCAGCGATAAAAGCAGTAATAAAGTCAAATACAGTGAAAGAGGTGCAGAAGTTCCTTGGCATGTGTAAATACAGCATGGATATTAGATTATGCAGCATACACGTAACCCCTATTACAAGCACTCAAGGAAGCACAACGAGAAAACCCTCAATTGCAGTGGGCACAAGAAATGCACACAGCTTTTGACGCACTCAAAGAATTGATATCCACTGCCCCAGTTCTAGCAACCCCTAATTATGAGCGCGAGTTTTATCTGTTCTCACATTGCAATGGCACACTCATGACAGCTGTACTGACACAGAAAACATCCTTCGGCCACAAGCCCCTGGCATTCTACAGTGGAACACTGGATGCAGTAATTAAAGGACATTTCCCTTGTGAACAGGCTCTCGCAGCCGCCCTGTTCGCAATCGAAAAAAGCTCCACAATCATGATGGCATGCTCCATCGCGTTATATGTAGAACACTCTCTTTTTGCCATCCTGGAAAGATCAAAAAGCACACTAACTACCCAAAGGGCAACAGCGTATGAGTTGATTATATCCAGCGCGAACATTCACGTTGTGCGGTGCAAAAGTGTAAACCCTGCCACATTCCTCACCGAAGCATGCACAGTAGAAGACATGCAGCAGCATGACTGTGCCACATACAGAGATGACGATGACAATGCACCTACAGCACATGAAAATGCACTAGCAGAAGGAGAAATGTATTTAGTTGATGGGTCTGCTTCCATAGATTGCGAAACAGGAGAAAAACATGCGGGAGCAGCAGTAGTTCGGTGGAAGATGGGGAGTTTGAAGTGATTGTACAAAAAGGTTACCACCACACTTCTCAGCCCAAGCAGCAGAACTAGTGGCGCTCATTGAAGCATTGCACACAGCAAAAGGGTGCGCAGTCACCATCTACACAGACTTTGCCTATATGGTAACAACAGTACATGGAGGGTTAGCAAGATGGTGTAGGAGAGGATTTCGAAGGGCAGACGGGTCCCCAGTCCAGCATGCAACACTACTAGGGGAATTAAGTGATGCACTGAAAGAGCCTACACTTGTGGCAGTCGTGAAATGTCAGACCCACACACAAGGTGATGACGTCATCTCATTGGGGAACGCAGCAGCGGACGCTGCCGCTAAGGAAGTCTCCTATTTACCAAAAAGCTCAACAGGTGAGTACATACTACAGAAGGTGGTAGAGGAAGAGCAGCCAGAAGGATTCAACTTGTTGCCAGTCTCTCAAATGATTGAGCTTCAGCAAGATGCACCCAATGAGGAAAAGGAGAAATGGGTGAAAAGAGGGTGTAGCCAGTCATCCACTGACCTGTTATGGAGACATAATAACACCGGTAAGGTAGTAATGCCTGCAAAATTACTGGAGATAGCATTCCAGCAACTGCACTTCCCTGGCCACAATGCAAAGCAACACATTATCGCAGACATACAGGAAGATTGGTTCACCCCGGGACTACAGGAGCAAGTCACAAAGCTAATAATAGAATGTATCACATGCCAAACGTACAACTCTGGCATGACGTTATAGACACTCAGGGGAACATTACCAAAACCTGAAGGGTCATTCAGAGAGCTGCATATAGACTATGCAGACATGGAAGAGCAGTGCAATGGGTCCCGATATTTGATTGTTGTAGTATGTCCCTTCTCCCGGTGGGTGGAAGCAGGCCCCTGCGCTCATCCAGACGCACCGTGTGCCATCAAATTCTTGGTCCGGGAGGTATTTCCCTGCTGGGGCATTTGTGATGTCATATGTTCTGACAATGGGACACACTTTGTGAATGACATGTTCAAGCATATAACTGCAATGCTAGGTGTAACTCACAAGCTCTGTACGATTTATGATCCACAATCGAACGGAATTGTTGAAAAAATGAACGGATTGCTCAAGAGCAGATTGTCAAAATTGTGTCATACACGCAAGAAGAACTGGGTATATTGTCTACCCTTAGCACTTTTTGACATGAGGAATCAGTCCAGCAAGTACCACCACTTGTCACCCTATGAGATTCTGACAGGTAGGAGGATGCACACAGCCCACTCACCCCTGCGCAGACAGTCAGATGCACATTAAAGTGCCACAGTACTAGAAGAAGAGTTCCATGAGTATCTTAGAAATCTTACAAGAGCAGGACGAGCCATAGGAAATCAAATCACACAACCATTTGCACAGGATATTGCCACAGATACAACCACTCCAACCACAGATAGCCCAGACTGCCAGATGATGAAAGGTGACATGGTATACGTGAGGAGTTTTGTGCAAAGATGGAACGGACCAAGGTTTCATGGTCCCTAAAAGGTAATATACTGCACGCCTACAGCAGTCGTGGTGCAGGGTTTAAGGTATTGGGTGCACTTGACAGATGTTCGCAAGGCTCATGGGAATACAGACTGCACAGACTATAAGGATGGCAGAAATGAACGGAGCGCATAAACCTAGAAAGTCAAAAAGCAGAAGTACAGAAATAGATTAAAGGCACAGAACAGGGCTAACAAAAGAGTAAAGGAAAGTATTTAAAAGGATGCAAAACCTCAGTGAGTAATGACAGTAAGTGTGATATGTAAAAATGAAGAACTTCTGTTAAAATGCAAACTGCCTGCACAAAGATGAGGATAAGTGACATCCATGCTCTCTCCCTCTCTCTCTCTCTCTCTCTCTCTCTCTCTCCCCCTCTCTCTCTCTCTCTCTCTCTCACTATCTGTTTCTCTCTCTCTCTCTCTCTCTCTCTCTTTGTTTATCTTTTTTTGATTCATTTATTTTCATTGTTGGTTCAAATTGACAGTAAATTGTCTCCCTCGGTTCCTCTTCCCCAGGCTTGAAGTGTGGGGAGGAGGAAAGGAAGGATGCAAAAATAATTACTCTGATTAAGAAATAAAAAGCAAGTGCAGGAAACTTGAAAATTGAAGTTTTTCACGAGTAAAAAGTGTAAATAATGAAACGTTAACATGTATGCTTAACAACTGCTTACATCTCATTTATTAGGAGCTACAATGGCCATGGAAAAGGCCCCAGCAGCAATGAATGATAGTGTAGATAGGAATAGAAGAAGAAGAAGTGTTTATGTTAGCTATTCATATGAGTGTGTGTTGTTTGTGTGTGCCGTGGTATTCTTTTCAACGTTATTCGGCCTGGTACTGTACTGGGCAATAGTTTTATTTCA